>NC_089516.1:120417942-120745604 GCF_036850995.1 Saccopteryx leptura
AGACAGGTAATAGCAAATGTTGGAGAGGTTGTGGAGAAAAAGGAACCCTTATTCACTGTTGGTGGGAATGTAAAGTAGTACAACCATTATGGAAGAAAGTATGGTGGTTCCTCAAAAAACTGCAAATAGAACTACCTTATGACCCAGCAATCCCTCTACTGGGTATATACCCCAAAAACTCAGAAACATTGACTCATAAAGACACATGCAGCCCCATGTTCATTGCAGCATTTTTCACAGTGGCCAGGACATGGAAATGGAAACAACCAAAAATCCCGTCAATAGATGACTGGATAAAGAAGATGTGGCACATATACACTATGGAATACTATTCAGCCATAAGAAATGATGACATCGGGCCCTGGCCGTTTGGCTCAGGGGTAGAGCGTCACCCTGGCGTGCGGGGGACCCGAGTTCGATTTTCGGCCAGGGCACATAGGAGAAGCGCCCATTTGCTTCTCCACCTCCCCCTCCTTCCTCTCTGTCTCTCTCTTCCCCTCCCGCAGCCAAGGCTCCATTGGAGCAAAGATGGCCCGGGTGCTGGGGATGGCTCCTTGGCCTCTGCCCCAGGCGCTAGAGTGGCTCTGGTCGCGGCAGAGCGACGCCCCGGAGGGGCAGAGCATCGCCCCCTGGTGGACAGAGAGTCACCCCTGGTGGGCGTGCTGGGTGGATCCCGGTCGGGTGCATGCGGGATTCTGTCTGACTGTCTCTCCCCATTTCCAGCTTCAGAAAAATACAAAAAAAAAAAAAAAAAAAAAAGAAATGATGACATCGGATCATTTATAGCAAAATGGTGGGATCTTGACAACATTATACTGAGTGAAATAAGTAAATCAGAAAAAAACAGGAACTGCATTATTCCATACGTAGATGGGACATAAAAGTGAGACCAAGAGACATTGATAAGAGTGTGGTGGTTATGGGGGGAGAGGGGAGAGGGAGAGGGAAGGGGGAGGGGCACAAAGAGAACTAGATAGAGGGTGACAGAGGACAATCTGACTTTGGGTGATGGGTATGCAACATAATTGAACGACAAGAGAACCTGGACATGTTATCTTTGAATATATGTATCTTGATTTACTGATGTCACCCCATTAAAAATAAATAAATAAATATAATTAAAAAAAAAAACAAAACAGGGCTGTTTAACCAGGGCATTTTAATTTTTTTTTAGAGAAGCATCACTGTATCCTATAAATCAAAGATAATTTACCTTACCGTGTATCTCATAAAAATGTACCTGATCAGGCAGTGTCTCAGTTGATAGAGTGTTGATCTGTCATGTGAAGGACTCAGGTTCAAAACCCTGAGGTCATCGCTTGAGCATGGGCTCATCTGGCTTGAGCAAGGCTCACCAGCTTTAGCCCAAGGTCACTGGCTTGAGCAAGGGGTCACTCGGTCTGCTGTAGCCCCTGGTCAAGACACATATGAGAAATCAATGACAACTAAGTCGCCGCAATAAAGAATTGATGCTTCTCATCTATTTCCCTTCCTGCCTGTCTGTCCCTATCTGTCCCTCTCTCTGTCTCTGTCTCTGTCACAAAAAAACCCCCAAAAATATTTTATGTGGTAAATACAAAGAACAAAAAAAAATGCTGCTTACACATTACATTTGTTCATAAGTTACAAAACATAAACTTTACAGTTTTAGATGCTTACTATTTGATATGATGTATCTAATATTACAAATGTTCCTTCAAGTTCATGTTTCTATTCCCCTTTTATGTAATTTTCTCATTTTTATTGTAAGATTTTTTCTAACCAATCTCAGTGTTTTTTATTTCTCTCCTAATTATGAATTCTGCTCTCAAATTTATCTAAAGCCCAGTTTTCAAGATACTAATTTTAACTGTTCCTCAATACGTAATATTGAATGCCTCTACAATCTGCCCCCATTTGTCCTACCTCAGTTTTTCTCCTACTTGATCATTATAAAGCACAGTGCATTTCCAACACTCTCCGGGGGAGGGTGACCTTATCCACAAATAGGGAGCATTGGCTTCCTGGATATTCCTAAAGCAGTGGGGACCTCAGGCTATTTCAGGTAGCTAACAGAAAACTTTAAATACCATATTGCACTCATATGTAGTATCTAATGAATAAAATGATCTAACCAGTAAAATAGAGATAGATTTATAAATGACAGCAGACTAACAGCTTGGGGGAGGAGGGGCAGGGGTAAAGTAAAAAAGGACAAAATAAAAAAGAAACTTATGGACAAGAACAATAGTGTAGTAATTGCCAGAACAGGGGGAGATGGAGGAGGGTACAGGGGCAGAAATAATGATGGGTGAATACTTGACTTGAGAGGCTAAATACAATATGCTATATAGAGACATGTTGTACAATGGACACGTAAAACTTGTATAATTATGCTAACTAGTATCACCTAAATAAATTCCATTTAAAAAAGAGTATTGGAAGGAAAAGTTTGAGGAGAATATTTTCTCAACATGGAGGTAAAGATGCATTACATTCAAAGAGTTTCAAGTACCTAGGGTTTGTAAGGGCAGAATCTTTCTCTCCTTCAGTATTTGTATAGTTAAATTGGTTGTTGAAATGGTGCTGTCTCTTTTGAACATCTCACAAATTCTAGGATATTGTTATTCATTTAATTAATACATGTTAAAAGCTTATACTCTACCAGGTAATACATAAAACAGAATTTTAAAAATTATTGTTTATACAATAAATGCAGGTTTTGATGGGGTAATAAGAAGTTGAAGCTAAAGTGCAAAAAAAAAATAAGACTGTTTATATTATCAAATGTCCTACTTTGGCTAAATTATATTCTTATTTAAATAGTTCTTTTCTCAAATTCTTGGCACTTATTGCTATAGTTATGTGCACTTGTCATACAATTATTTTGTTCCTCCAGGTAGATTGCAAGGTCTTTGAAGGCAAGGACTATGCTTGTTATAAATGTTCTGAAACTTCTAATTACTCTTTTCGATGGATTTGAAATGTCTAAGAATTCATTAAAAATGAGAGTTTAGTATTTGGTTGCACATGCTTCCAAATGCATCTCAACATAAAGGTAGAAAGAGTGTTTCTTCCTGAGACTCTTGTGTTCAGTTTTCTCAAGTGACTACTGTGGAAGCTAAAAAAGAAAAGAAACCAAAAACAACAATATAAGAAAACTTTTTCACCCACATTCTAAATTCTTCTCGCTGGGTTAATATTACAAATAACAGAGACAGATTAACAAGAATAAATAAAATTTTAATATATGCTTAAGGAAAATTCTGATAAGCATGAAAATTCCGAAGACAGAAAGGTAAAGTTGAATATACATATACCATTTTGGACAAAGGAGGAAGAGGGTGGTTGGGGACCGGTGATGGGATTTCAAAAGAAGTAGGCAATTTACAGGTAGTTGAGGAAAAGCAGCACATACATGGCACATAAATTGTTGCTAGGCAACCCAGAATCAGTGAAACATAGGGGTTGTATAATTAACACTCTCCTATTTGGGACCTTCTTATCTATCATACTTAATTCAAATTAGACTAACACTAACATTCTAAAATTTTCTTACTGCAGTAAGCCTTTCTGTGTAAAATTCTTAGGCAAGAAAGGGGAAGGGTTAAAGGTTCTTTCTGAGTCTTTTGTTTCTTAACAAGCAGCTTAAAATCAATATTTCAAAAGGCAGCTTTAGGGTTTTGGTGCCCTTCACTATGATGCACCTTCTGGACACTACTTTTCAACTGAATAGGATTATATACAACTGTCCCTCAACATGTAGTTTATAGCTATTTGAATTCATGCTTTCCAGATCAGCCTTCTCCTTGTTCTCTAACTCCTACTAAGATGGAAAGTACTATGAACAGTTTACTCTCCCTTCATTTTTTTCTCATTACAAGTTTTATATAGATATTTGTGGTTTGTTTTGTGTTTAATGAGGGTGTTTACAAATCCATCATGGTTATATGTGCTTTATCACAAATTATATACTTATAATTAGAATATTTCAATTTTCGACTAAAGGAAACCTCAAGATGCCCTGTTTTCTGTTATACACCTCACTTAGCTGGCCCTAAGAGCAATGGCGTTGGAAGGTGGTAACAAAGTTTTTATCCCTGCAAGTCAGAAGATTTAGCTGAAGAAAAAAAAAGTCTTTACTGTAAAATCACTGGTAATAATTGCAATGCACCTTACTAAGAAAGAACATATCTTCTATCCTTTTAAGGAAATAAAATATTTTTCACCTAGTTTTAATTTAACAACTTCCTGTTACAGCTATGGCACTTTAAATGACAAATTCTGCCCTTCAGTTTTCATATAGGATAGAGGGATTTAGCACTTAGGACATTTGTAACTCAACCAAATATTAGTGATAAATATTTTATATTTCAGATAATATACTTATTGAACTCATGGATGTTCATATAAACTGTGCCATTTTTCATTTGTGTATGGATTTTATTTTCAATTGAAAATTCTGAAACCTCTCTTCTTCCTTTTCTCTCCTGTCTTTTCCCCTCACTCTGGCAGCTTTTTAGTGAAGGTGCACATCTGTTGCCATAAACACACAAATTAGCACATCAATATTTCTGATGAAAAAAAAATCAGTGCAATAAGAGACTTTTGAAAGCAAGCCAGTTTGTCAGTAAATTATAAGCTTCATTACCATAAAACTCTAACAAATAGAACCCACAACTCATTAACTGAAAGCACAATATGACTGCTGCAATATTCATCTCCCCAAAGAGTGCTTATTCATAGCAAAAAAAAAAAAAGATAAAAGTTTTGTTTAGAGCTGCCACTAATGACAGCATTAACTTTATTTATTAAAGAATGTCTAAGTATTTTGCAAAATGTACATTTTACTTCCTCCCCCTCTTTTTTTTCCTTATTAAGCAGAGTGGCAGGTTATACAGTATAAGAGTTATATGATACCTAACTTCACTCCACTTTAACATCATTCTAATTATGCTCTACTAAGGATGGAGAACATTTTTTTGAGTGTGGATGAAAAAAGGGCCACATGCTGAACCTTACAAACTCAGGGAAAACCTGTATGGTGGCCTTACAAACTCAAAGACCTAAAGTCACCACCACACAGGATGGTCTGAACGTAAAACTTTCTAACTAAAACCAGTTTATAATGCATAGTTAGGTTCTAGGGTGGTATTTTTTTCTAACAAAGTTCAATCCTTACCTTAAAGTAGCCTGTCTGTTGTCTTTTGCATCTACCACAACTTACTTCATAACAAGTAGGTAATCTTCTTTACCTGCCTACTCAGGGCAGGTGTATGTCCGGGTGCCATGGCCATGTATATTCTCACTGAATTCAGGCAGATAGAAAAGGAACTGTGGAGCTGGAGGATGGTGAGCCATTCCAATTTATTGGAGGCTCACAAAGACAGGCAAGCCAAAAGAAGAGAAAGAAAAAAAAATGCAAAGGGGAAGAAAAAACCTGGTTTTCGCTGTGGAGTGCAACGGATGGGGAAACCAACTGCACCTCTCAGTGACGGGCGTGATCTCATCCCATCCCCCCTGAGAGAAAGCACTCATACCCTTACAGTAGTGCTGTCACGTGCTCCTGCACTAATTGATCAAAGTGCTTGCAGCTGGTAAACCTATGTGCAAGCCTAACAGCTATTTTCCCCACAGAGGCATCCCAGCAGAGTGGGAACCAACAAACATACTCAGAGTTGTTGTTATCATGTTAATTATTAACTATCTTATTCCTGCCTATGTAAAAGAAATTTAAGTACATACATTTTTACTTCTATGCAGTCCCAGAGACCCCCGGCCCCACACTGCTTTGCTTTCTCCCGCCTCCTCAAACTATCACCAATCAATTTCATGTAACCCTTTAAGTATTTCCCTATTGATTCTGATGTATAAAATAAGTGCTGAAACCAGATTTTCTAAAGTATTTTCTCAATTTGTTGAGACTTTGCTTCCTGGCAAGAAAAAGTAGGATAATGAACAGATGAAACAAGATTGGGAAACAAATGTTGCTAATTGTTGAGGATAGGTGACAAGTATTGAGAGTTCTCTATACTATTCTCTTTACCTATACGAATGCCTAAAACTTTTTATAATATACATTTGAATCAGTGAAAATGTATTTTAAAACATATTAAGTCAAGAGAACTAACTTTCCTTTTGTCTGTTTTCTATTATGTAAGAAAAACAGAAAAAAGTTGAGGGGAGAAACAGCATTGTGGAAGGAAAAGACATTTGTATATCCTGTCACAGGAGTTGAATCCTGAAGGCTCCAGCCATTAGCTCTATGACCTTGTGCAAATCTTTGAGCTTATTTCTGAATTTGTAAAATGGGCATTATTATTCATACATCACAGAGTTGTTATGAGGATTAAGTAGAATAAATTTTGTGAGTGTGGACCAAGTACACAAGGGTTTCATAAATGCTGTCTTTACTTTGAAGTAAGATTGCTAGAACTGGCAAAATTAAAAAAATAATAAAATGAAATATTCGGTGTAATTATAATTTTAGACAAAATAATAATTTTTAATATAACTATGTACTCTGAAATATTCAAAGCAGAAATAGGCCAATTTACCTGAAAATCAAAAATAACTGGGTGTCCTGTATTTGAACTGGTAACCGTACTGGAAAGAAATACTTTAGTAAGTAAAATGGAATACAAACCCTTGTCGTTAACAAGCATAATGTACTTCTTTTTTTTTTTTTTCTTTTTTTTTTTTTAATAATTTTATTTTTTTTAATGGGGTGACATCAATAAATCAGGATATATATATTCAAACATAACAAGTCCAGGTTATCTTGTCGTTCAATTATGTTGCATACCCACCACCCAAAGTCAGATTGTCCTCTGTCACCTTCTATCTTGTTTTCTTTGTGCCCCTCCCCACCCCCTATCCCTCTCCCATTCCCCCCTCCCCCCCGTAACCACCACACTCTTATCAATGTCTCTTAGTTTCACTATTATGTCCCACCAACGTATGGAATAATACAGTTCCTGTTTTTTTCTGATTTACATGATACAAAGCGAAATAAGTAAAGCATAATGTACTTCTAATAAGAATTTTAGCTGTACTATTAGGGTTAGCTCTTAATTGAAGATTGGCATTGAAAGAACAAAGGAGAGTATGAAATATTTTTAGTAAAGTGATAATAGTTCCAGGAATATAAGCAATTTCAAATCTCCAAGGGCTAAATATTGCTTGAGATTATCCATAAATTAAGGATAGAAGGAAAAGGAAGAAGCATTTAGAAACCTGGGGTTCCAAAGAAGTTACAACATAAGAAGTTTCTGACTCAGGGGAAAGAAGACCAATGCATTCACATTAAATTCATTCTCTCTTACTTGTCTATGTCTCTGGCTGTCTGTCTCTCACAAACATACACATAGTTTTAATTTCTCTGTTTCTTCTATTATTCATTTGTTCATCATTTCTTTAATATGATATTTGATTTTTTAAATTCATTGTACTAGAAATGTCTATTGCTATTCCTATTGTCTTGAAATTTTAGCAATGATTGCAAATTATTTTCTTTAATTTTTTATCTTTCTCTTATAGTTGACATTTGATATTATATTAGTTCAAGGTGGTTAGACATAGTGGTTAGACATTTATGTAACTTACAGAATGATCCTCCCCAGTAAGTTTAGTATCTATCTGACACTATATGTTGTTATTATAATATTATTGACTATATTTTCTTCATATTCTATAACTATTTCATAAATATTAATTTTTAATTTTTAATTAATTCACCTTGTTACAGCAGAATGGAATACCAGAAGCCAAACAATACACAAAGAGGTAGAGAGCCAGTTTATTATGCTGGCAGGTTCAAAGAAGTTAATTCTCCAAAGTCTGAGCCCTGGCTGGCAGGCTTTGGGGCCTTTTATAGCCTTGGCTGATGGGAGAAGTAAGTAAGGTTACAAAGTGATACTGGAATTAGCAAGTAGAGTGGAACAATTACAGATGAAGCATTTTGCTTTGTAATCATGGAGTCATAGCCATATCATTCCCCCCTTTGATGCCCTATCTCTAAACTCTATAAGGCATCATCATTATATGTGGGGTCCATGGAATGCTGGTCTGAATGCCTATGCCCAAGGGGAAGATATTCCTACTGATTGTGTTATGATGGCAAAGATATGGTTTTAATAGAGACAGTCAATATTTCTAGCATTGTAGTGTCAGCACTTATCCTGAAAGTAATAGATAGGCAAGGAAAAGCAAGAGTCTTTCTACTAGAGTCCAGTCTCTTGGGGCTGTTTCTGCTAGCCCAATTCCTGCAAGCAGAGCAAGAAATCTGATGATGGCAAAGTGGGCAGGAGGGCAGGCAGTCATTCATTTCAACTCTGTGTTCTCTTGGCTATTTTTTTTTAATGATACCTGTCATAACTTTGAAGGATCCCTCTGGGTAGTCCAGATCTCTGGCAGGTCCTTGATGTTGGCTCTCTTGAGTCAGGTATAGTGAATCCATGGTGCCATATCTGAAAATTTAATGGAAGTCAGAGTAGCCTAAAAAACTATATGAGAACCTGTTCAAACAGTTTGGAGAGGTTCTTTTTTCCAATCCTTAACCCGTACTAAGTACTCAGGTTGATAGAGGTAGGTCCAGTTTCCTAGTGGAATTGGGGTCCTTTCTAAAATATTTTGTGCTATTTCATGGAATATTTTTCCTAGGATCTGGAGTTGGGTCGAGAAGCCTAATTCTGTTACCTGTCAGGGGTCTCCATTTAGCTTATTAATGATAGATGGGGTCTTCCATATAAAATCTTAAAGGGGAGTATCCTGTGGGTCCAGGAGTGCATTGTACCAGTAACAAGGTGAGGGGTAGCATGTCTACCCATGGGAGGCTTGTCTCCTGGCAGAACTAAGCTAGGGTAGTCTCTAAGGTTTGATTCATGTGTTCAACTTTTCCTGAGCTCTGAGGCTGATATGCAGCATGTAGCTTCCAGATGATTTTTAATACTTTTGTTATTGCCTTAACAATGTTTGACATGAAGGCAGGCCTATGCCCAAGCTGATGGAGTGGTGGAGTCCATATTGTGGTATTATTTCTCTCAGGAAGACTTTTACTGCTTCTTGCGCATTTTCAGTGCTGGTGAGAAACACCTCGACCCATTTTGAGTGGGTATATACTAAGACAAGTAAGTACTTACAACCCCAGCATGGTTTTATTTGGGTAAAGTTAATTTCTATGTCTTTGAACGAGGTTGTTCCCGTGAACTGAATTCCTGGGACTGGCCTAAAGTTTTGTGCTGTATTGTTCTTTGCAAAAATTGTACAGCAGGCACTGATTCAGGCACATAGCATTGGAAATCTGGCTGCATAATAGTATCGGAAAAGCGCCTGTTCTAAAGTAGTCTTACCCCAGTGGGTTAGCTCATGATACTATTTTGTTATGTAGTAGGCCAATTCCTTGGGGATAAAGAGTCATTGATCTGGAAACTGCCACAATCCTTGAGCAGTTTTTGTGTACCCTTCATTTTTGCCTATTAATCCTCCTCTGATGTGTAATTTGGTTCTTTCGGAAGATCTGACACAAGTAGAATGTTGGCAGTCTGTCCTGGACCAGAGGTTATACCAGGCTATTAGGTGGCTCTTTTTGCTGCTTGGTCAGTGAACAGTTTTCCAAGCTTATTGGGTCAGTTCCTTTTTGATGTCTTTTACAGTGAATGACTGCTACTCTTTTGGGTTTCCAGACTGCTTCCAGTAGTTGAAAAATTTCTTCATTGTTTTTTATTTCTTTACATTCGGCCATGAGTAGTCCTCTTTCCTTATAAATTTCCCCATGCATATATAGGATTGTGAAGGCATATTTTGAGTCAGTGAAGATGTTGATCTTCTTCCCCTGTGAATATTGTAGTCCTTGGATTAGCACCCATAGTTCTGCTCTTTGAGTGAACCATCCCTGTGGTAATGCATACACCTCAATGACCTGATTCTGGGTGGTCACTGCATGTGGGACTTTCACATGAATGTTCTGGCCTAAGGTGAGTTTGTCAGCGTCTCTAATTAACATCACCAAGGTAGCTAGTGCCCGGAGGCAAGGGGGCCACCCAATGGCCATTGGGTCAGGCTACTTAGATAGGCCACCAATCTCTGCCATGGTCTGACAGTCTGGATGAAGACCCCTAGTGCAACATGATCCTTTTCACAGATGAAAAGATTGAATTCGAGATTCACATTTGGCAGTCCTAGTTCTGAAGCACTAGTGAGTAACCTCTTTATTTCCCAATATGATTTTTCCTGCCTTTCACCCCAGTCCAGTGGTTTCTCTTTTGGCCTGCTGAATGCTTCATATAGGGATTTCATCTTTCCTGAGAACTCAGGGATCCAGATGCGGCAGAACCCTGCTTCTCTGCGGAACTCTTGGGGCTTCCTTTTGTTGTTGGGTCTAGGGATTGAGCAGATGGTTTGCTTCCTCTTGGGTCCTTTGGTGATGATGAACTCAAGATATCGGACCCGTGGCTAATATATTTGGACCTTTTTCCATGACATCTTGTATCCTGTGTCAGTTAACAACTAGTAGGATTTTCATTCTTCTCCAGCAACCTTGTCAGGAGTCGCTGGCTTGGAGGAGATTATCTATATAGTTTAGAAGGACAGAATTTACCTTTTCCCCATGATGGTTAAGGGTTGATAATATAAGACAGACTGTCACAATTGGCATTTGCCAACTGTATTTAGTTTCTGGGTTCCTCGGGTCTCTTGTAGAGGCATCTGGTAGGCAGATGTCTGCTGGGTTGACCGCAGGTATTGTTCAATAGGATCCAGGTCTGGCTTATCAAGCTCAGGCTCATGCAGTGGGGAGACTGATAGTGGTGGACTCTCCAGCAAGGTAGCTGGTGCCTGCAAGGTGGTTGGGCCATGGGGTGGAGATAGGGGATCTTCTTCTTGGTAAATGGGTTTTTTTACCTGGATCCCCCTGGGGACTGAGTTTGGCCCACAAGGATTCTACTCTGTCCCTTTTTATTAACGCAGAATTGAACCCACGGGAGTAGAGTCTGTGCTATTTGTAACCAAGAATCTATGTAAGGGAACTGATATCAGTGACCAGGATTTCCCATCACTACTGAGTAGACTTCCCTGACTATTGACAAATCCAGGGTCCCTTTAGAGGGCCACCTGACTTGAAAGGTGGGCCACTCAAGTTCACTGAGGTTGCGGTGTTTTCCAGGGGTCAGCTTCATGCTATAGTAGTTGGAAAACCCCTTTTTAAAATTCCTAATCATGCAGCCCAAGATGGAGGGTTTGAACTGGCTAGAACATATTTCTAGTCTAAATATGTCCTTCTGATAATGCCTCCCTGAGTCCAATTGGGTCCAGTTACTGTCCGGGCATGGGGGCCTTCAGGAAGGAAGTCCTACGAAAAATGTCAGGTTGACCTTTTATAGCCTTGGCTGATGGAAGAAGCAAGCAAGGTTACAAAAGTGATACTGGAATTAGCAAACAGAGAAGAACAGTTACAGGTGAAGCATTTTGCTTTGTCATCATGGATTGACAACCATATCAATCTTTTTCAGCCAGACCCCCCAAAAGCTTAGCCTTAGTAATATAAAATTGAGAGACTGCAGTCCTCAGTAAACAATGTCCAAAACAAACATGGATTCAAGATTTTTCTTATCCAATAAAGTAGTATGATCTCAAGTAAAACTAATGCAAATATTTCTTCTTTCCCTGTGTAGTGTTACTGTTTCTCAAGGGGCATAGTTTAATAATTCAGTCCTTATGTACATCAAATGAAATCCATATATGTCTGAATTTTAAGTTGGAATTTTAAAAGAGCAAATCAACACACGGCTATCTTATTTTTCCCCCCAACTCTTTAATTTACCCTTGCTCCCATTTGCTTTAGGATTTACATATCTCTGACATACTTTTCTTTTTTTTATTATAATTTTATTTTTTTAATGGGGCGACATCAATAAATCAGGACACATATATTCAAAGATCAACAAGTTCAGGTTATCTTGTCTTTCAATTATGTTGCATACCCATCACCCAAAGTCAGATTGTCCTCTGTCACCGCTATCTAGTTCTCTTTGTGCCCCTCCCCCTCCCCCTTTCCCTCTCCCTTTCCCCCCTCCCCCCATAACCACCACACTCTTATCAAAGTCTCTTAGTTTCACTTTTATGTCCCACCTACGTATGGAATAATGCAGTTCCTGTTTTTTTCTGATTTACTTATTTCACTTCATATAATGTTATCAAGATCCCATCATTTTGCTGTAAATGATCCGATGTCATCATTTCTTATGGCTGAGTAGTATTCCATAGTGTATATGTGCCACATCTTCTTTATCCAGTCATCTATTGATGGGCTTTTTGGTTGTTTCCATGTCCTGGCCACTGTGAACAATGCTGCAATGAACATGGGGCTGCATGTGTCTTTACGAGTCAATGTTTCTGAGTTTTTGGGATATATACCCAGTAGAGGGATGCTGGGTCATAAGGTAGTTCTATTTTCAGTTTTTTGAGGAACTACCATACTTTCTTCCATAATGGTTGTACTACTTTACATTCCCACCAACAGTGTATGAGGGTTCCTTTTTCTCCACAGCCTCTCCAACATTTGCTATTACCTGTCTTGTTAATAATAGCTAATCTAAGAGGTGTGAGGTGATATCTCATTGCAGTTTTGATTTGCATTTCTCTAATAACTAAAGAAGATGAGCATCTTTTCATATATCTGTTGGCCATTTGTACTTCCTCCTGGGAGAAGTGTCTGTTCATGTCCTCTTCCCATTTTTTTATTGGATTGTTTGTTTGTTTGTTGTTGAGTTTTATGAGTTCTTTGTATATTTTGGATATTAGGCCCTTATCTGAGCTGTTGTTTGAAAATATCATTTAGTTGGCTTTCTGTTTATTTTGTTATCAGTTTCTCTTGCTGAGCAAAAACTTCTTAGTCTGATGTAGTCCCATTCATTAATTTTTGCCTTCACTTCTCTTACCTGTGGAGTCAAATTCATAAAATGCTCTTTAAAACCCAGGTCCATGAGTTGAGTACCTATGTCTTCTTCTATGTACTTAATTGTTTCAGGTCTTATGTTTAGATCTTTGACCCATTTTGAGTTAATTTTAGTACCAGGGGACAAACTGTAGTCCAGTTTCATTCTTTTGCATGTGGCTTTCCAGTTTTCCCAGCACCATTTATTGAAGAGGCTTTCTTTTCTCCATTGTGTGTTGTTGGCCCCTTTATCAAAAATTATTTGACTATATATATGTGGTTTTATTTCTGGACTTTCTATTCTGTTCCATTGGTCTGAGTGTCTATTTTTCTGCCAATACCATGCTGTTTTGATTGTCGTGGCCCTATAATATAGTTTGAAGTCAGGTATTGTAATGACCCCAGCTTCATTCTTTTTCTTTAGGATTGCTTTGGCTATTCGGGGTTTTTTATAGATTCATATAAATCTGATAATTTTTTGCTCTATTTCTTTAAAAAATGTTATTGGAATTTTGATGGGAATTGCATTAAATTTTTATATTGCTTTGGGTAATATAGCCATCTTGATTATATTTATTCTTCCTAACCAAGAACAAGGAATATTCTTCCATCTCATTATATCTTTCTCGATTTCTCTTAACAATGGTTTATAGATTTCATTATATAAGTCCTTTACATTCTTTGTTATGTTTATTCCTAAGTATTTTATTTTTTTTGTTGCAATTGTGAAGGGGATTATTCTTTTGAGTTCGTTCTCAGTTGTTTCATTCTTGGCATATAGAAAGGCTATTGACTTCTGTATGTTAATTTTGTATCCTGTGACCTTACTGTATTGGCTTATTGTTTTTAGTAGTCTTTTTGTGGATTCTTTGGGGTTTTCGATGTATAGGATCATATCATCTGCAAAAAGTGATACCTTTACTTCTTCTTTTCCGATATGGATATCTTTTATTTCTTTGTCTTGTCTGATTGCTCTGGCTAGAACCTCTAGTTCCACATTAAATAAGAGTGGAGAGAGTGGACAACCCTGTCTTATTCCTGATTTAAGGGGGAAAGCCTTCATTTTCGTGCCATTTAATATGATGTTAGCTGATGGTTTATCATATATGGCCTTTATCATGTTGAGATATTTTCCTTCTATACTCATTTTGTTGAGAGTCTTAAACATAAAATTGTGTTGTATTTTATTGAAAGACTTTTCTGCATCTATTGATAAGATCATGTGGTTTTTGTTGTTTGTTTTGTTGATATGGTGTATTACATTAACCGTTTTACGTATGTTGAACCATCCTTGAGATTCTGGGTTGAATCCCACTTGATCATGATGTATTTTTTTTTAATATGTTGTTGTATTCGATTTGCTAGTATTTTGTTTAGTATTTTAGCATCTGTATTCATTAGAGATATTGGTCTGTAGTTTTCTTTTTTTGTGCCATTCTTGCCTGGTTTTGGTATGAGAGTTATGTTGGCCTCATTAATTGTGCTTGGAAGTATTGCTTCTTCTTCAATTTTTTGGAAGACTTTCAGTAGAATAGGAACCATGTCTTCTTTGAATGTTTGATAAAATTTGCTGGTATAGCCGTCAGGGCCTAGACTTTTATTTTTGGGGAGGTTTTTAATGGTTTTTTCTATTTCTTCTCTACTAATAGGTCTGTTTAGGCTTTCTGCTTCTTCTTGACTCAGTCTAGGAAGGTTGTATTGTTCTAGGAATTTATCCATTTCTTCTAGATCGTTGAATTCAGTGGCTTAAAGTTTTTCATAGTATTCTACAATAATTCTTTGTATATCTACGGTGTCCGTGGTGATTTCTCCTCCTTCATTTTGGATTTTGTTTATATGAGTTCTTTCTCTTTTTTCCTTGGTAAGTCTTGCCAAGCGTTTGTCAATTTTGTTGATCTTTTCAAAGAACCAGCTCTTTGTTCTATTAATTTTTTCTATAGTTTTACTGTTCTCTATTTCATTTATTTCTGCTCTGATTTTTATTATCTCCTTTCTTCGGCTGGTTTTGGGTTGTCTTTGTTCTTCTTTTTCTAGTTCCTTAAGGTGTGAAGTTAAGTGGTTCACTTGGGCTCTCTCTTGTTTGTTCATATATGTCTGAAGTGATATGAACTTCCCTCTTATCACTGCTTTTGCTGCAGCCCATAGATTCTGATATGTCGTATTGTCATTTTCATTAGTCTGTATATATCTTTTGATCTCTGCACTTATTTCTTCTTTGACCCATTCATTTTTTAAAAGTATGTTGTTTAGTTTCCACATTTTTGTGGGATTTTTTTCCTCCTTTTTGCAGTTGAATTCTAGTTTCAAGGCTTTATGATCAGAAAATATGCTTGGTACAAATTCAATTTTTCTGAATTTGCTGATGTTGTTTTTGTGGCCCAACATATGGTCATTTCTTGATAATGATCCATGTACACTGGAGAAAAATGTATACTCAGTCATTTTGGAATGAAATGTCCTGTCGATGTCTATCATATCGAGGTGCTCTAGTGTTTTGTTTAGGGCCACTTTAGCTTTGTTGATTCTCTGTTTGGATGACCGATCTAGAGCCATCAGCAGTGTATTGAGGTCTCCAGGTATGATTGTATTTTTGTCAGTTTTTGTTTTAAGGTCAATAAGTAGCTGTCTTATATATTTTGGTGCTCCTTGGTTTGGTGCATATATATTAAAAATTGTTATGTCTTCTTGATTCAGTGTCCCCTTAGCCATTATGAAATGGCCATTTTTGTCTCTGAGTACTTTTGTTGTCTTGTAGTCAGCATTATCAGATATGAGTATTGCTACACCTGCTTTTTTTTGGATGTTATTTGCTTGGAGTATTGTTTTCCAGCCTTTCACTTTGAATTTATTTTTATCCTTGTTACTTAGATGAGTTTCCTGTAGGTAGCATACATTTGATTTTCTTTTTTAATCCATTCTGCTACTCTGTGTCTTTTTATTGGTGAGTTTAATCCGTTTACATTTAGTGTAATTATTGACACTTGTGAGTTCCCTATTGCCATTTTGTATCTTGCTTTCTGTTAGTTTTGTGTCTTGTTTGATCCTTCTCTTTCGTTTTTCTCTCTTTTGTTTTTATTTGGTTGTATTCCATACATCTTTCCTCTGTTGCTATCTTTTTTATCTCATGTGCTTCTGTGGTGGTTTTTTCAATGGTGGTTACCTTGAAGTAATGAAAAGGGTTCCTACCCTGTTCATTGTAGCACACTATTTTGTGAGTACTTTTGCACTCCATCGTCCTTTGCTACTGTTAATCTCCATCTTCTCCCCCCCTTTCTTTTTATTGTTGTCACAGTTTAAATTTGGTTTTATTGTGTTCTTCTTGGAGCTTTTACTTGTGGCTTTATTTATTTTTTTGTTCTTTGTATCTGATTGGAGAACCCCCTTTAGTAATTCCTGGAGTGGGGGTTTTCTGATGATAAATTCCCTCATCTTTTCTGTATCTGTGAATGTTTTTATTTCTCCTGCACATTTGAAGGATAGCTTTGATGTGTATAGTATTCGTGGCTGAAAGTTCCTCTCTTTCAGGACTTTAAATATTGGGGTCCACTCTCTTCTAGCTTGTAGAGTTTCTGCTGAGAAATCTGATGATAATCCAATGGGCCTTCCTTTATATGTTGTATTCTTCTTTTCCCTGGCTGCCTTGAGAATTTTTTCTTTGCCATTGGTTTGTGCCAATTTCATTATGATCACACGGCTATCTTAAATCAAGAAATTCATGTTCATGAGCGGATATAGAAATAAAAAAACAATTATAAATTGAATTGTTATTATTAAGTACTGCTGTGTATAATTTGAGCTTGCCTCAAATTAAACTCCAGACACAAGCTTTCTCTTCGCTGTACTCTTTTTTTTGTTTCATATTATAATAGATGATTCTTCTTATATTCTGCTTTTATTGTTTTTTGGGGGGGAGCAAAGCATATATATAAATTCTATTTTTCTTTTGTTGTTATACTTCAGAAGTACGTAATGGGATGTTTAACAAAAAATGCACGATGTGTGACCAAAAACTGACTTAGAAATAACAAATAATGCTTTATTTCTTCTCTTGTATACTCAGATAATATCTAGTACAAAGAATTCCATTCTTTAAACCAAACCCAGACTAGAGTGAGACAGATGAGGTGTGTAGAGTACAAATTCAAGGACATACTCATTCTTAGTGAAAGTTTTACATTTTTGTGACCATAAGAGCAAATACTTTTTTAAAGTTTTCAATCAAATTACATCACATCACCCTCATCCAGGTTCTGTTTTTGAGTGTCAACATGTCTATAATAGCACATGTATATTTAAAAATACACTATCTGGGGGAAAGAAAAAGATTTCTTATAAAATTTTTAAGTAGAGTGCTTCAAAGAACTTTGGTTGAATAAGGCAGTTTTTCTCTAGCAGTTGCACAGTCATTCCTAAACATCTGATCAACTTTGCCATCTGCTTTCATCTTCTTCATATAAGACTATTTCCTGATTGCTACCTCCTTGTACAGATCATGCTTTAAGGCATGATAGGGAAAATGCTAGCTTTCTTGATGGCATTATATAAAGTCTTTATATAATAAAATAAAATTATAGTAATAGTACAATTCTGTTATGATTTTAGAAATAGTTTGAGGCTGTCAAAAGAATGTGTGTACCTCTTGTGTAGGAAAATCACAGAAGTAAAGCACCAGTTCCATAACATTGCATCAAGACCACATAACCATTAGCATGGCTTGCCTCTACTTATGGTTAGCTTGATCTCCAGGCTGAGGTAGTGTTGTCCAGGTTTCTCTACTACATAAGCACTCTTTTCCCCTTTTGCACAGTACTCTAGAAAGAAAGTCACTGTGTTCACTCACATTTAATGAGTGGAGAGTTATGTTACTCCTCCCTTTGGGTAGAGTAGCTTTATAAAATATTTGAAATTCTTATGCAAGAAGAGTTGTCTTTAGTCCCTTTTTTAATTTATTTATTCAATATTGTATTTATATTATCATAAAATTATGTATATTTAATTTACATGTTGGGTCTTACTCCAGTATCACTTTAATTAATGTGTTGTTCAAACTTTCCAAATTTTGCCATTGTTATCTCTTTCAGTTGACTACTATGTCTCTTTGGTATATTGCCATCATTACGGGGTTTTTTTAATTTTCTTTTCAACACTTCCTTTCTTTCTGGAAGTATAAGGTGCTCCAGTTTCAAATTTTGTATTTCCTGTCCCAGCTTTGACTCACCTGTTTCTCAAAGGGCCCTGGTTCCCTTACTGGATAATGGTATTAATTTTTTTTGATACTATGTTTCTGCATTGCTACTGGGATGTTGTTGCTTCTTTGCCTTCATGGCTGACAAAGCAAGGGAATATATATGTGTATATTAATCAATGTGTATACATATATCTAAAAATATTTCTGTATGTAGTCATCTATATCTATGGCTAAACAAGAGATTGTACTGATGTCTCTTACTTTAATTCATTACTGTATGCATCATTCTGGCTTTCTCCCTTTGTTTAACTGTAAATTTCTACAATAATAATGACAATTCCGGCTTCTGTCATTCCCCATCTGTTTACTTAATTGTTCAATCAAATAGCTAATGCAAACCACCAATGGAAAAAAAACTTTATTAACTGGAGAATAGTGTTTCCGTGAAACTCTTTCTGCCTGTAGTCTAAGACTGCACTTATTTCTAAAATTAATTAGGTCTGCAACTTATTCCCCCACATCCTTCAGTAAGGTTGTTTTATGTATGTTTAATAGACTTAGCTAGTTTTGTCACATTCTGTATTTCATTTTGGGATTTTCCTGACCTCCTCACAGATGTTTTTAAGTTTGTATCCATTAAGATCAATTCGTTGTACTCTGAAGTTTGGTG
Source organism: Saccopteryx leptura (assembly GCF_036850995.1). Taxonomy (NCBI): domain Eukaryota; kingdom Metazoa; phylum Chordata; class Mammalia; order Chiroptera; family Emballonuridae; genus Saccopteryx; species Saccopteryx leptura. Next base: position 120,436,711 of record NC_089516.1, read on the forward strand.
GGTTTCAATAGAATAGTGTCAGGAATCCACACTTACAGGATTATATCCAATAAGTTTTCTTTTTTAAATTTTTTTATTTATTCATTTTAGAGAGGAGAAAGAAAGAGAGAGAGAGAGAGAGAGAGAGAGAGAGAGAGAGAGAGAAAGGGGATAGGAGCAGGAAATATCAACTCCCATATGTGCCTTGACCAGACAAGTGCAGACTTTTGAACCGGTGATCTCAGTGGCTCAGGTCGATGCTTTATCCACTGCGACACCACAGGTCAGGCCTCCAAAAAGTTTTCTATCTTCGGATGCCCTCTGGGTCCTCCTTCAATAGTGGAAAGAAAGGTCATTGAGCTAAAATCTGCCCAGCTTACATGCCTCTGCTGTGAGGAAACAGGGACACTGGAAGGTAGGCTTCCCCCTCGCTCCTCTAAGGGAGGGTTCAGTCTCTTCCAGCCCTGCTCCAGCCACCTATGACCTAACCTTGCCCAGAAGGCTGGGGTTTGGCACTGAAGGCTGAAGGTGCCCAGGGCCGTCGGCCCCATCTACGACACTGTGGACGAGCCTGGGGTGTTTCTTATGAGAAGCAGGTAAACTGATCTCATTTGCACAAGGGCCACTTAACTTGTTTTGCCTGAATAGTCAGGTTTTTTATTCTTCCCTCAAAGATCTCTGTTGTGGGTGTTGATAGTCCTATTTTCTGCTGCTTTGCTTAATATATGGTGTTTCCTTTAGCCCTCTTACCTCAATGCCCCACTCATATTTCAGGCTGGGACCTACTCCTAATTTAGAGCTCTCTTTCCTCCTTTTGCCAACTTGTATTATGAATTTACCTTTGCCACCCAGCTTAGTGTATCCCAAGATTCTCTTTACCATGCCACAGTCACAGAGCTCCAGGGAAAAGCAACCTGGTCTCAACTCACCAGGCAGAGGAGAACAGAAGCTCCATGTCCATGCATGCTGCAGATGGCTTTTTCCAGTCTACCTGAATCATTGCCAGCTAGAAGCAGCGGTCATTGGGACTTGGACATGAGCTGCAAAGTATAGAATGGTGACAACAATTCCAGTGCCATGCAGACTTTTCCTGTGGGGAACTTTCCTGGACTCCTGCTCCCTGTGACAGCTCCTAACAGACTGAACTGTGGTTGGGTTGCATTTTTCAGGGATTTGGCATGGTGATGGGGCCAACTTGGACTTGGTGAACATGTTAAGGACACTACTCTTTTATGGATTCTTGCTGTATTTGCCAAGAGTTTGCTTAAAGGCTTTTAATCACTGTAAAAAAATAGAGGACTGGATGAAGAAGATGGGGCACATATACACCATGGCATACTATTCAGCTAGGAGAAATGATGACATCGGATCACTTACAGCGGAATGGTGGAGTCTTGGTAGCATTGTGCGGGGTGAAATAAGCGAATCAGAAAAAAAAACAGGAACTGCAGGATTCCATACATTGGTGGGACATAAAAGCGAGACTAAGAGGCATTGACAGGAGTGTGGTGGTTATGGGGGGTGGGGGAGGGAAGGAGGGAGAGGGGGAGGGGGAGGGGTACAGACAGAACTGGATGGAGGGTGGCGGAGGACGATCTCTCTTCGGGTGGTGGGTTTGCAACAGAACTAAATGACAAGATAACCTGGAAATGTTTTCTTTGAACATATGTACCCTGATTTATTGATGTCACCCCATTAAAATAAAAATTTATTTATAAAAAAGAAAAAAAATAAAAATAAAAAAAATAAAAAAAATTTTTTCTATCTTCAACAATTCTCTGTGTTTCACAGATTTAAAATTCCACATCTCCCTGCAATCCTCTGGTAATCATTGATTTTTACTGCCCCTAGTTTTTCTTCTTGCAAAATCTCATATAATTAGATTCATATAGTATGTAACCTTTTTCAGACTGGTTTCTTTACCTTATAAACATGCATTTATAGTTTCTTTATGTCTTTTCTATGGCTTACTAGTTCATTTCTTTTATTGCCTCAAAATATTCCATGTATGGATGGACCAAGTTTATTCATTCAGTTATTGAAGGACACCTTGGTTACTTCCAGTTTTGGTAATTATAAACAAAGCTTTATAAATATTGACTTGCTGGTTTTTGTGTGGACATAAGTTTTCAAGTCAGTTGGGTAAATAACTAAGAATATGACTGCTGTATCATATGCTAAGACTATGCTCAGTTTTATAAAAAACTGTAAATTGTCTTCAAAATGATTGTACTATTTGTATTCTCACCAATAATGAATGAGATCTTCCATTATTTTACATTCTTGATGGCAAATATAAATTTTGTATCATGTCAAACATCTTTTTAGTAGATATTTTTTTCCTGATTTTTTAAATTCATATTTTCTATCACACAGAATTTATTTCTTGAGGATTGGGGCCATCTAGGTGTGTCACATGTGTCATTTCTTCTTGTACCTCAATGCTCTAATGTGTCTTCACAATATCCATAGATGTTGATAGCAGTTCCTCTCAAATCTGCAATAAGGAAGACTACATTTTTATTTTAGAAGTTGTATGGATGCCACATAATAGTTACATTTTAGTAGTTTTTTTATATTTATTTATTTTAGAGAGGAGAGGGAGAGACAGAGAGAGGAGAGACAGAGAGAGAGAAAGGGGGAGGAGCTGGAAGCATCAACTCCCATATGTGCCTTGACCAGGCAAGCCCAGGGTTTCGAACCGGCAACCTCAGCATTTCCAGGTCAACGCTTTATCCACTGCGCCACCACAGGTCAGGCCCATTTTAGTAGTTTTTGATTGATAAAGTATATAAATTCCAAGATCTATTCACTAACACTTTCAAGTGAATTAGTATTATCTTACTCACATCATGTGTATGTGTTTAAAAAGTTATACACATCCTTGTAAAGCATGGCATTTATTCAGTGTGCACCTAATGGCTAGGAAGCATACAGTTTCTCAGACTCTACAATAACACCTTGTCTCCCATCAGAAATAGTGAACCTGGGTTTGAAACCTACAAGCTAAGAAATCTTGCTGTGGAAACCCCATATTTGCAACAAACTAGCTCCCTTTCCACACAGTTTCATTAATAGGAGGCAACTTACACTGGTCTTGCTTCCTATTTGTAATCATACCCATATTCATGTAATATCAGCTTCACAAGAACAGGGACTTCATCAGACTTTTCCATCATCCCAGTGTTAGGACAAATTGCTGACTCATAAACTTTCTTCAATAATATTTGATAGATATTAGTAAATCTGTAAAAAGGCCATGCCTAAGTATGTCTCCAAACAAGGAATTCTCTTTACATTAACTCTTCAAATCTGGCAACTCTGTAAACACTAACGAATTACCATGAAAAATCTTTCTTCTGATAACATAAGCATGTCTATGTCAACAAGGGAATACATATTACCCAAGGTAATAGAATATTCCATTTCAGGTGTACCTATCTTTCTGACTATTTGTTTTCTGAGTTTGGATAGGGTGAGTGCAGATAAGTAGAGATCAAATACAGAGAGTGCCTATATTTGGAAGTATAGTGCAATGATGGCAAGAGTGCTTATTTTACTATCAAACTTAAGAAATAATAGGGAAAATATAGAACATCATTTTCTTTAAAACAAGTACTCTTCCAAAAGCTATATTATGAATCAGAGAACTTTCTCCCTAAATGATGTAGCAAATATGTTGAATAATTATTCTTTGCCAGCCACAGTGCTAAGGATTTTAAATGCATTATTTCATTTAATTCTTATAACAACCCTATAAGTTCAACAATATTATTACACTTATTTTACAGATGAAGTAACAAGTTCATGGGAGACCAATTACATATTGAAGGCCACACAGGTAATTCATGAACCATTACTCTTTACCACGGTGTTCAAACACATGCTGAATAAAAATTTTAATAACTTCCTACTTCGGTACATTAAAACATTTCTACTCTTAGTTTTAGCTCACCAAAATATTGATTACAACTGCCATTTCTCTGATTTATTTATGTGTGTCCTTGTGTTTTACTTGCCTCTTTAAAGGAAAAATCAATAAGTAGCATTAAAAATAACTTTACAAAAAATTATTTTATTTAAAGTCACATCTAGAATTCATAATTAGTCAAACTAAACTCTGTAAACTCCATAATATCAAGTGGAATTCCATTATAAACAAAATATTAGTAGGTCAGTAATTGGGAAAAAGTAGGTGGTTGTAAATTAATTTTTTAATAATATTTGTCATCAATTTTGACTTTCTGTTTTTGTTAGGTCACCCTTTTTAATTCAGTGACTTTTTTAGAGTTATTTTAAGTTCCAGAGTAAACCAAAACATAATAACAACAGAATAAACATTTGAGGAGTTTAGCCTGTAACCTTCAACCAGACCTTTATTTTTTTGTCTCCTCCATAATTTTCAGAATAATTAGGCATTTGACATTTTCTCATTGAGTAGGGCCTGCTTTCCTTTGTGCTTCTTCTTATTATCCTCTCTTTTTCTTCTAAGTCCTACTTGAATTTACAAAAACCAAAGATTGTGTTTTTGTATGTGTATTTATAGGTGCATATTTTGAACAAACAGGTTGAAACAAGGCAAAAAATTTTACACTGAATATTATTTTCAATCTCAGTAGTTCATTTCTTTGTTTTGTTCTTATACTTAAGTATGAGTTATTAAGAGGTCAGTGGTGCCTGACCAGGCGGTGGCACAGTGGATAGAGCATCGGACTGGGATGTGGAGAATCCAGGTTCAAAACCCCAAGGTCACCAGCTTGAGTGTGGGCTCATTGGGTTTGAGCAAGGCTCACCAGCTTGAGCCCAAGGTATCTGGCTCGAGCAAGGGGTCACTCGGTCTACTGTAGCTCCCTGATCAAGATACATATGAGAAAATAATCAATGAACAACGAAGAATTAATGCTTCTCATCTCTCATCTCTCTCCTTTCCTGTCTGTCTCCTCTCTGACTCTCTTTCTCTGCCACACACACAAAAAAAATTGGTCAGTGGCATGATTTGCCAAATAAATTTCGATATGTGTGTGTGGAGGTGAGAAACTTTTGAGACTGTGGTAAAAAGTTTGTATTAAGCAAAAATACCAGTACATTTTTGTTCCCTTACTTGCAAGCATGGAGGGTCTTTATCAACACAATTTGTAAATCTGAAGAATTTCAGTACAACCCAAGTAGTGATATACCTCACATAATTTCACATTTCCTAAAAAGGTTTTAGGATGTTTAGTATTTAGTTCAATAGCAATTTTAGCATAATCTCCTCTAGCAAGTTTTACTTTATAGACATTAGAAGTTTGTTTTTGTTTGTTTTTTTGTTTTGTTTTGTTTTTTTTGCATTAGTACTTTTGGGTTCCAAAACCAAACAACCAGTGGGGAAGTATTTTTTTTTTATTTCAGAAAGTCAGAGAGAGGAATAGACATGGACAGACAGACAGGAATGGAAAGAGATGAGAAGCATCAATTATCAGTTTTTCATTGCAACACCTTAGTTGTTCATTGATTGCTTTCTCATATGTGCCTTGACCGTGGGCCTTCAGAAGACTGAGTGACCCCTTGCTCGAGTCATAGACCTTGGGTCCAGGCTGGTGAGCTTTTTGCTCAAACTAGATGAGCCTGTGCTCAAGCTGGCGACCTCGGGGTCTCGAACCTGGGTCCTTCTGCATCCCAGTCGGACACTATCTACTGCGCCACTGCCTGGTCAGGCAGTGGTGAAGTATTTAACTTAAGATCTGTGCCTTTTAAATATTTGACAGATGTATGGAATTCATTTTGCTTATCTTAATGCACATATTACACTCAAAAGGATGACACACAGGGGCATGTTTACTTAATTCATTTTCTTTGCATCTTTACATTTTAAAGAATCTATAGCAGCAGTTTTCTTTTCATTGAAATTTCTTCACTGTGTTGGTGACATATTCCACAGTGTTGTCAGGTAATTGACAATAAATAAATTTATACTGAAACCACATTATAGTTGCTAAAATATTTGTTAATTTGGTACAGTATTTTTTTATTTAAAAAAAAAGTTGAGTCGGTTGGCTCAGGGGTAGAGCGTCGGCCTGGCATGCAAGGGGTCCCGGGTTCAATTCCCAGCCAGAGCACACAGGAGAAGCGCCCATCTGCTTCTCCTCCCCTCCCCCTCTCCTTCCTCTCTGTCTCTTTCTTCCCCTACCACAGCGAGGCTCCATTGGAGCAAAGATGGCCCAGGTGCTGGGGATGGCTCCTTGGCCTCTGCCCCAGGCACTAGAGTGGCTCTGGTCGCAACAGAGCGACGCCCAGGAGGGGCAGAGCATCGGCCCCTGGTGGGCAAAGCGTCGCCCCCTGGTGGGCGTGCCGGGTGGATCCCGGTCGGGCGCATGCAGGAGTCTGCCTGACTGTCTCTCCCTGTTTCCAGCTTCGGAAAAATACAAAAAAAAAAAAAAAAAGTTGAGTAACATCAACTGTGAAATCACCTAAGTTATAGGAAAAAAAAACTTTTCAGATGTATCACATCTTAGTTTAGGTTTAGAAGGTAGTGGAATTGAAAGTGTAGCTTCTTTTAAGAAACAATAAGATGAGTGATACAATGAATACTGAGAACTGTATATTGGTGATTCTAAATATCTTCCCTGTGAATGATCCAAAGCATAAGACTCAACAAATTTAATTAGGTTTTGCTATGTAAAGTTGTGATTTGTTGAAATATTGTAATCCTCTTACTAAATATAATTTGAAATTTAATTTGGTGACAAGCAGTAAATATTGAAAAGCAATCTGAGCTTTTATCAAATCCATCTGGTATGCACCTTTATGGATTTTTTTTTATATTTGTATAATTAAAATTTCTTTCCCCTGCTGTATTCTCCAGTGCAGTATAGCCACGTTAAAATTTCCTTGGAAATACAAGGTGGAGAAGGCAGAAAATCAAAATTGACGTTATTTTAATGTAATAGAAACCAAACAATTGTGAAATGGAATACACAGTAAACACATAGAAATGGTATTCTTACAACTGGTAGCCAAAGACCCTTAAGAAACTCTTTCAGCTTGACCTGTTGTGGCTCAGTGAATAAAGCATCACCTTGGAACACTGAGGTCACTGGTTCAAAACCCTGGACTTGCCTGGTCAAGGCACATATGGGAGCTGATGCTTCCTGCTCCTCCCTCTTTCTCTCTCTCTCTCTCTCTCCCCCTCTCTAAAATGAACAAATAAAGTATTTAAAAATAAAAAAACAACTCTTTCAGGAATCTCCACATCAGAGTGAAAAGGAACCAAATATAGTAATAAAGGTAATTTTTTTCTCCAGTATAATAATAAAGTCAGATGAATTTAGCAAAAACAAATCTATGGCTTTCATTTACTGTTGTTTTAATAAAAGGGATCATCCTGAGGAGAATTTAGAGCAAATTGCAAGCCATTTTCAGCACCGAATTAAAAAAAAAGACATTGTTCCTTCTTTAAAGCAGTTGGAAAGCTCTCAGTAGTCATACAGAGCTCTGGGTACAAGCAATCCAGCAACTGAACATTCCATATGTAATGTAAGCTGAAGCTCCCAGAGAGTACTTCAGTTTCAGCACATGACCTTCAGTCCAAAATAATCTGCCAGTTAAAAACACATAAAGCAGAACCCACCCCTCAAAATGAAAAGAAAGCAAACAAACAAAAATTCCCTTAGGAGTATAAAACTGAGGGGGCTAAACAGAGTAAAAACAAAGGGAAAAACTGGTTTTGAAGCCAGCCTTTGGCAGCAATTTTCTATATGGTTTCATCCAAAGGATAGACATAGAAAAGGGTTTATGACAGTTATCTGAGTTAATTCTGCTCGAAAAAAAACAGTTCAGTATTAATTTCTAAAACCCTCCAGCAAATGTTTCAGCTTGTTTTAGGCCTGGATACTTCAAATCTTTGAGATAATATTTTTTTGTTTTAAAATAATGTTGTTCGGTAAAATTATTTTTTATTTTTAAGAAATTAAGCAATATAGAAAGACACAAGTAGAAATATGTAAACCCTCAGAGATTTTCTCTGTAATCAATTTTAGAAATAGACTTTAGAGTACTTTTTTCTTATTCAAATCCTCCAAAGTAAAACCAGTTCTACCTCTTCCAAGAAACCTTCTGACATTAGGCTGCTGACCATCTTTAGTTTTGATTAAGTTTTAAGAAAACTAATTGTACATATTCTACAATTAGAAATTAATTTGATGATTTATTTTTTCTAATAGAAATCTTCAAGCTTATTACAAAATTTATTATGAGAATCATAGGACATAGACTACTCAAAACAATTTTGGGGAAAAAAAACACTTGAAGGACTCACATTTCTGCATTCAAGACTTAATATAATGTCACAGTATTCAATAGAGTGAGGATTTAGCAAAACAATTTCATAAATCAGTGGTACAGGTATTAGCAAAATTATCTATGTTTTCTATACTAATAAAACAAGATAATCTACAAATATAAACTTAAGTCAGAACATATTTTTATCTCATTGATAGTAGCTTGCAGAATATTGATAATATATGAGACATTTTAGAAGTCAGTAATTATTGACTTTTCTTATACTACACTTTTCTATCCTAAGAATTTATAGAGGAGGCAAACAGAAATATAAATATTTTAAACAGGTTTGAGATTTCCTTAAGATTTTGGAGCAATTTCATTAATAGATTCCCCTTTTTAAACTATGGTGAATGAAACATAAGTTCTAAAAATTTTGGTCTAGGACCACTTTCTACATTTAAAAATTTCAGGACTCCAAAGAATTTTATTACTTTGTTTTAGTTTGGTTTGATTTGGGTGGGTTATATCTATCAATATTTTCTATATTAGAAATTAAAACTGAGAAATTTTTAAAGCACAGAAATATATAAGCAAGTATTCGATTAATCATTAAAGTGATAACATTACATATCATGTACTCTATGGAAAAATTTATCGTACACTAATGAGAAATGAGAGTGAAAAAAGCAAATAGTATCTTCATATAATAGTAAAAATATTTTGACCTTGCAGTCTTACCAAAAGGATCTTGGAGACCTCAGCTTTTCCAACACTGCACTTTCAGAATTAGTATTCTAGATGAATTGAAATCAACACCACTATTCAAAAATAACTTGATTACTTGTAGGTTTTTCAAACAGAAAGGAACTGGAAGCATCAATTATTGTCAAATAATTTTATGTTCTAGTGCACCAGTATCAAATCAATGCATTAGATCTAAAAACTATCCACTAGAACAGTGGTAGTCAACCTGGTCCCTACCACCCACTAGTGAGTGTTCCAGCTTTCATGGTGTGTGGTAACGGAGCAACCAAAGTATAAATAAAAATATAGATTTAACTATAATGAGTTGTTTTATAAAGATTTATTCTGCCAAACTTAGTGAAAATCCTACATAAAGTACTTGGTAAGTAATTATTATTATATGCTTAACTTGCTGTAACTCTGCTTTACAAGTTTTATAAAGTAAAGTTACTTCCCTACTTTATAAATCACCATTACTGTGGAACCGGTGGGTAGTTAGAAAATTTTACTACTAACAGAGATACAAAAGTGGGCAGTAGGTATAAAAGGTTGACTACCCCTGCACTAGAAGAATGGATTGGTCTCCAAAAGGCTAATCTTCAAGATCATATGATTATCTAGTCAGTGTTTCCCTCTTGTAATCTGTAAAGCACTCCATCAGAATCAAGAAGTATTTAAACCGCAGATAATTAGGCCCCACTATAGATCAATTAAATCAGAATCACGGAAATGAAGCCCAGGAATCTGCTATTTTAGTAAAATCCCCAAATAAACTTGTTTTTCAATAAAATTTTGGAACCACAGACATAAATAAGTCACATGAAATAGAACAATAGCATATACTCTGATTTGATCATATACAGAATAACCCAGTGCCTCTGGAAGAGCTGATGATGACTTTGGTTCAGATATTATCATAAGGCTGTTGAGACTTTGATACCTCAATGAGTTTTTTGCCATTATCCTCTAGTAATCTTCTAAGAAGTACTTTCTCATTTCCTGGCCCTCCACACTCTAATCTTTTCTTCTGATGAACTGTTCTCTAAATAAACACACAAACCAATTTATTACTCTAAGAATTAGAAGTACAAGATCTGAAATACTTGAAAAATAAAGGCAAATAAATAGATGACTTCACAGCACTTGTAATTATCCAGAACTTTTGAACAAACACTTTTGTCAGCAGCATAGGCATACAGCATAATGCAGACAAGAATTAAGAATGATCTCTCTGGATGAGCTTTATTATTATTTTAATTTTGAGTATCATCAGCAAATTTTCCTGCCTGCTGAATTACAGTCAGTCTATAAAAGTGTTACATTTTCCCCAGCAAGCTATTTATTTGATCACTTGAAAGTAGTGTATGTGGGAAGTGGGGTGCCTGGAGTAGGAATTTATTTTCTCTAAAGTAACAAATCGTTCAGAGAAATCAATCAAATCTTCACTATCTGAAACCAAGCAACTTTTCTATCTAATTTTTCATTCTAATCATTAAAGGGATATTCAGTGATTCCTGCTGTGAAACACAAGATTCTGAAGCTCAATTAAATATACTGTATAACCAAATACAATAATGCAGATTCCTTATTCTAACACAGTTATTGCATTAAATACAATAGGTAAGATTTATGTAGCACCAATTGAAAAGTTTCAAGTATTTTGTATCATGTTTTTTTTTAAATATTGTAGTTAATCTTCCCCATCTTAATGATGCAAAAATGAAAAAGGGCCTTACATATATGCAAAATAGGTGACCACCTATGTAAAGCTAGTAGCTGCAGCCACCATCACAGCTACTTGCCCCTGAAGTTTCACATTTGATTTGGACAGATGGTAATGAAATATCAGAGCTAAGAACTGGTGGGCCATTACCTTTAATCCTATCTTGTACCTGGCAGGCAAGAAATATACACAGTGGGAAAACACTTCCCTTTCCATTCATGGTTCCCAAAGCCACTGACTCATCTGAGTATTCCTAGAATCAAAGGTTTCTACCTCACCAACCTTATTCACCTCTGTTCCCCATCTCCTTCTCTCTGCACAAACTGCATAAACTGGCTTCTCCTTCAGCACTCTGCCATCTTGGCTGCCTCTCCTCTGCAATGCTGATGGTAGGAACTGAGTGAGCCCCTAGTCTGCCTTATTTTATACTGTAGAAATTAAAGTGTTTAAGCCAATATGCAAATGAGAAAGTCTCTGATACAAAGCCACTTATCTGAAACGTAAATGGGATTCCTCATAAGAATGCACTACCCCACATCATGCAACAGTGAAGGGTATGGGGAAAACTTAGTGTTGAAAAGATCTTAATACTAAAAGGGTAAGAAAGGCTTCATCTTAAAACTAAGCCTTAGACTATAAGGACCTTGCCAACTTACAGCCTGTCTCCCACACCCAATGCAAACTAAAAGCGAGCAAACATATACATCATATTTACAAATTTATTTGACCTACAACCTACATACTGTTATTTAAATGTGCCTAACAGTATTCTTGCCCTTGAAATATCACCCAGTTATATTAGCTTAACATATGTAAAATAATTTACAGGTTGCAAAGCACTTTCACACAATTAACATCTTAATTTTCTCAACAACCTTGAAATACTTGAAACTTATCATCACCCCCTTTGATATATAAGTTGAGTCAACTATGTATAAGGAAATGGATTATATATATACATATATAATTTTTTGACAGAGACAGAGAGAGTCAGAGAGAGGGACAAATAGACAGGAAAGGAGAGAGATGAGAAGCATCAATTCTTCATTGCAACATCTTAGTTGTTCATTGATTGCTTTCTCATATGTGCATTGACTGGCAGGCTACAGCAGAGTGAGTGACCCCTTGCTCAAGCCAGTGACTTTGGGCTTCAAGCCAGTGACTCCAAGCTCAAGCTGGCAACCTCGGGGTTTCAAACCTGGGTCCTCCGTGTCCCAGTTTAATGCTCTATCCACTGTGCCACTGCCTAATCAGGTAGAAATGGATTATATTTTTAACTACCTAGTTTGTAACAGTCTCTTTTTATATATGATTAAACATAACTCTCCCTACAGTTCCACATTACTAATGAGGAGAGTGAAGTTCAGAGAAGTTAAGAAACCTGCCCAAATTCACAAAGCCAGTAAGTAGTAAAGCTGAGAATTGAGCGTAAGATCTGTGTTCCTCTAATTCCAGAACCAATGCTCTTAACTTGGCACTTGTGATTTTTAATAAAGTTTGTTAAAATGTTTTCAACATGAATTCACAGTGTCTTAATTATATAGAAGAAGAAACTAAAACATAAAAGTTTTGTTATTTAAACCAAGTTTTTAGAAAATTAAGTATGTCTTTGATTCCTTCTGACATTATATATATATATATAATATTGGGCAAATAAGTTTGTAAAATTTATGTTTTTTGAGTTTGCTCACTTTTATTGTTAAAAATGGCCACTGTCCACTTGAATGGCACTGCTCAGGTGAAACTGCTAATTACCTTCCTGCTTGGGAAGGACCATTGTTATGTTAATGTGTGCTGGAGGAGAAGTTTTGTGCCAAAAAGTTTTAAGGAGAGAAAGAGAGAAGAACAAGCCATTTTTGCAGAGTGGGAAGTCAAGATGGCAGGGTGCTGAAGGAGAAGCCAGTTTGTGCAGAGAGGAGAAGGGAGAAAGGTGTGCAGATGGGGAACAAGAGGTGACAGACTGGTGGGGGCCTTTATTCTAGAAAAAAACTGGAAGATTCTCCTGGTTGTGGAACCGAAGAATGTGTGAGTGGCCTTGGGAGCTATAAATGAAAGGGAAGTGTTTTCCCTTAGTGTGTGTTTTACTCACCAGCTTGTGTGAGGCTAGAATAAAGGAATGGCCCACCAGATTTTGGCTCCATTGTTTCTTTATTGTCTGCCTGAATCTAATGAAAACCTGCAAATGAATGGCGGCCACACAGACACAACTACTGGCCATACACATACACACACACACATATTATATATATATATATATATATATATATATATATATATATATATATATATATATATATATATATATATATATATTCATACATAAACATATGACACCATTATAAAATTATGGTATAATGGGCTACTGTAAACTAACTTTTTCATTATCTCTCTTCATTTTACTTGTTAGTCTATGTTCATATCTTAATTCATAATATGTACCAATATGAACATAAAATACATTAGTTTTATTTGATTTTTAAAACTAATATGTTTCCCTAGTATAGGGAAAGCAGAAATATTAACTTCTGATGTTAGATTGACTGTGTCTGTATACTGTCTGCCATTTACTACTAGCAGTGGGACCTCAGAAAAAAACTACTAACTTCTCCAACTCTATCACCATTATTTATATAATAAGTATAATAATATTAACTGATTAGCCAGTTTTCTGAGAAAATTAAATAACAGAAAATATACTAGAAAATCATTTTAAAGAGTAATTAATAGCTTACTTGGACAACTCAATCCTCCACATCATTTTACCCAACATGTGCATGTTAAGATGTTAATTGTGTGAAAGTGCTTTGCAACCGTAAATTATTTTACCCAACAAACACACACAATTAAATCTACCAATATGTTCTCTCAGTTGTTCCAATATTGGAAGCTAGATGACCTAAACATTATTATAGGCTCAGTCCCATCTTAGTGCCATGGGAATATGAGAAACCCTGTATCTGCAGCTCAAGAGCTCAACATCAATTTAATCTTAATATGGGTACTACTGAGCACATATTAAAATTAGTTCACTAGTAAAGGTTCCTTAGTGCTGTTCTATGGCTATATACTATTTTCTCTGTGACCAACCTTGGTTGCTTCATGACAAGATTTTAGTCCTCACCATCTTGCTGGAATACAGTCATCCTTTGCCATATTGCAATTCACTTTTTGTGGTCTCACTGTATCGCAGATTTTAAAATTTTATATATCTAGTTTTGTGTCACAGATTTTTTGCTATATCACGATTTTTCAGTATATAGGTATTTTTATATACATATTTTAATTATTTTTGCAATAAAATAAGCATCTTCTAGAGTGTAGAAAGTGTTTAAGAGCATAAGAAGTATTTATCAGAGTGTGGGAAAAGTTAGTAACAGTGTGGGAAAGGCTTATAAAAGTGCGGGTGGGTTTATAAAGCCTTAAAATATACATAAATAATAAAATACATATAATGTCACTACTTCACTTATTTTTGCCCATTTCTGGGGGTTCTAGAACCTAATCCCTGTGATAGATGAGGAACAAATGTACCAACAAATCTTTACTCACTTGCTGCATCACTGCATGGGCAGGTTTTCAGGGACGCATTGAAACTTAGATAATTTCTTCATTCCAGAAATATCTTAGGATGAATGTCAATGAGTCCATGCATTAAATAAATTAAATTTGAATCTGGTACACATGTTTTTATCTGAGCCACATATGTGACTCACCTGAAACTATAGTCAGGAAGTTACATAATTATCTGGAAGAAATATGAGTTCTGATTTTAGATTGGCTGTGTCTGAATATTGTCAAGGTTTGCTATCAAAGAGGGGCACAAAGAAAACCAGATAAAAGGTGATGGAAGACAATTTGACTTTCGGTGAGGGGTATGCAACATAATTAAATGTCAAAATAACCTGGAGATGTTTTCTCTGAATATATGTACCCTGATTGATCTATGTCACCACATTAAGATTAATAAAAAAAAAAAAAGTTGTGTCTTTGCCTTGAAACACATATTTTACTCTAAGTGTTTCAAAGATTAGCTGTAGCTTATTAGAAATTCTTTGGGTAAGGGAGCCAGGTCTCTGGACTTTCATTTGAAAATATTTCATTGAACAATTTTCCAAGGATCGCACTGCACAACTTGAGCTGTGTAATTATATTACTAGCATTTTATAAAAACATGAAAGACACTGTGAAAATTAGAATTAGTAATATTTAGAGTAACAATAAACAAAAGAGGTTGAAAATGTCCTTTACATCACAGAATTACAGAACTAACCACAACTTAATTTTTTTCCTTTTTATTCAGTGAGAGGAAAGGAAGCAGAGAGACAGACTCCCACATAAGCCCTGACCGGAATCCACCCGGCAAGCCCACTAGGGAGCAATTATCTTCCTATCTGGAGCATTGCTCCATTTTTCAGCAACCAAGCCCTTCTTAGCACCTAAGGTGGAGGCCATGAAGCCATGCTCAGCATCTGGGGCCAACTCGATCCAATCAAGCCATGGCTGTGGGAGGGGAAGTGAGAGACAGAGAGAAGTGAGAGGAGGAGGGGTGTAAAAGTAGATGGGCAATTCCCCTGTGTGCCCTGAGCAGGAATCAAACCTGGAACTTCTACACACTGGGCCAATGCTCTACCACTGAGCCAACCAGATAGGGCCAGTGTATTATAAATATTAGAAAACAAAGTATACTAGATGTCTGACACAGAGTGAGTGGTAAGAAATCTTTGTGGGTTTTTTTCCCTTCTTTCTTTCATCTCATTTGGCTTCTCCCACTGTTACTTTATTTTCAGTTCTGACCCTCAGGAAATAAATAAATATCAGAATGACATGTTTAAAAGTAACTTCTAATTAATACAAGGGGAAATGATCAGTTTTGGAGTAATTGCAATAAATTTATTGGTTTAAAACATAAATTTTTGAAAAGAACTTGAGAAAAGCAATAATAGTTTATTGAACTTTATGCATATAGCTCAAATAGTGAGGCATATATTGTCATTTGCTTTTCCATACTGGTGGTGAAATAACCACAGCCACCTGTTCATTTTCATCATCATAATTTACCAAATAAAGTTTGCAAAGCATCTGTGGCAGAGAAGACAGGAATACTGCCTATAGTTGTGCAAATGAATAATGCTGTCTGGCCCATTCTGGTATGATATCATGGTTTCATTATTCTCATGCTTTTTATTCTTTTAATATTTAATTTTTTATATTTAAATTTTCTTTTTTTCCATAATGGTTGTACTACTTTACATTCCCACCAACAGTGTATGAGGGTTCCTTTTTCTCCACAGCCTCTCCAACATTTGCTATTATCTGTCTTGCTAATAATATCTAATCGAACAGGTGTGAGGTGGTATCTCATTGCAGTTTTGATTTGCATTTCTCTAATAGCTAAAGAAGATGAGCATCTTTTCATATATCTGTTGGCCATTTGTATTTCTTCCTGGGAGAAGTGTCTGTTCATATCCTCTTCCCATTTTTTTATTGGATTGTTTGTTTGTTTGTTGCTGAGTTTTATGAGTTCTTTGTATATTTTGGATATTAGGCCCTTATCTGAGCTGTTGTTTGAAAATATCATTTCCCATTTAGTTGGCTTTCTGTTTATTTTGTTATCAGTTTCTCTTGCTGAACAAAAACTTCTTAGTCTGATGTAGTCCCATTCATTAATTTTTGCCTTCACTTCTCTTGCCTGTGGAGTCAAATTCATAAAATGCTCTTTAAAACCCAGGTCCATGAGTTGAGTACCTATGTCTTCTTCTATGTACTTAATTGTTTCAGGTCTTATGTTTAGATCTTTGATCCATTTTGAGTTAGTTTTTGTACAGGGGAACAAACTGTAGTCCAGTTTCATTCTTTTGCATGTGGCTTTCCAGTTTTCCCAGCACCATTTATTAAAGAGGCTTTCTTTTCTCCATTGTGGAAGAAAGTATGGTGGTTCCTCAAAAAACTGAAAATAGAACTACCTTATGACCCAGCAATCCCTCTACTCGGTATATACCCCAAAAACTCAGAAACATTGACTCGTAAAGACACATGCAGCCCCATGTTCATTGCAGCATTGTTCACAGTGGCCAGGACATGGAAACAACCAAAAAACCCGTCAATAGATGACTGGATAAAGAAGATGTGGCACATATACACTATGGAATACTACTCAGCCATAAGAAATGATGACATCGGAACATTTACAGCAAAATGGTGGGATCTTGATAACATGATACGAAGCGAAATAAGTAAATCAGAAAAAAACAGGAACTGCATTATTCCATATGTAGGTGGGACATAAAAGTGAAACTAAGAGACATTGATAAGAGTGTGGTGGTTACAGGGGGGAGGGGGGAATGGGAGAGGGAAAGGGGGAGGGGGAGGTGCACAAAGAGAACTAGATAGAAGGTGACAGAGGACAATCTGACTTTGGGTGATGGGTCTGCAACATAATTGAACGACAAGATAACCTGGACTTGTTATCTTTGAATATATGTATCCTGATTTATTGATGTCACCCCATTAAAAAAATAAAATTATTATAAAAATAAATAAATAAATTTTCTTTTTTAATTTTGTATTAAATCTATTGGGGTCATATTGGTCAAATTATATAAATTTCAGGTGTATAATTCTAGAATACATCAATGTATATTGTATTGCATTTTTACCACCTCAAATGGTAAAGTTTCCTTCCATCACTATTAATCCTCCCTTTATTCTCTTCTACTTCCCCCAGTACTGTTGTAATCCTTGTACTATTGTCTGTGAGTTTGTTTTCTCTTTGTTTAATCCCTTCACCTTTTTCATGCAGCCCTCCAACCTCCACTTCCTCTGAAAGCTGTCTTCCTATTCTTTGGATATATGAGACAGTTTTTACTTTGTTAGATTATTTTGTTCATTAGATTCTACATATAAGTGAAATCATATGATAGTTGTCTTTCTCTGAAAGGCTTATTCCACTTAGTGTAATAATCTCTAGGTCCATTCATGCTGTTGCAAATGATAAGAATTTCTTTTTTTATGGCTGAGATGTATTCCATTGTGTTGCAAAAGATAAGAATTTCTTCTTTTTATGGTTGAAACATATTCCATTGTGTAAACATACCATATCTTTTTTATCCACTCATTTTCTGATGGGCTATTCATTCAAATTCATGTTTTGAGTTTCTTTGGATATATTCCAAGAAGTGGAACTGTTGAGTCATAATGCAGTTCCATTTTTAATTTTTTGAGGTAACTCTATAATGTTTTCCAAAGTGGCTGCACCAATCTGCATTCCCACCAACAGTGCACAAGGGTCCCCTTTCCTCTCCATTCTCTCCAGCTTTTTTGTTGATTTATTGATAGCTGTTCTAACAGGTGTGAGGTGATACCTCATTATTGTTTTAATTTGCACTTCTATGATGATTAGAAACAACGAGCATCTTTTCCTATGCCCTCTGACCATTCTTTTTTTTTTATTCAGTGAGAGGAGGGGTGGCAGAGATAGACTCCCAAATATGCCCTGACTGGAACCACCTGGCAAACCCACTAGGGGTTGATGCTCTGCCCATCTAGGGCATTATTCTGTTTTCTCACCAACCAAACTCTTCTTACAGCCTGAGACAGAGGCCATGGGGCCATCCTCAGTGCTTTGGGACAACTCGCTCCAATCAAGCTATGGATGCAAGAGGGGAAAAGAGAAAGATAGAGAAGCAAGGGTGGGAGGAAGGAGAAGCAGATGGGCACTTTACGTATGTACCCTGACAGGGCATCAAACCCGGGACATCCACATGCCAAGCTGATGCTCTACCACTGACCCAACCAGCCAAGGCAACCTAAAACATTCTATAAATTCAATTTAATTCCTATCAAGATTTCAGTGGCATATTTCATAGAACTATAACAACTCTTCCAGAAATTTATAGAAAACCAAAAAGACCCTGAATATTAACAGCAATCTTGAGAAAGAAGGACAAAATTGGAGTGATCACACCACCTGATATCAAACTATATTTCATAGCCATAGTAATCAAAACAACATGGTACTAGTATAAAAACAGACATATAGATCTATAGAACAGGATAGGAATTCTAGAAATAAATCCACACATTTATATTCAATTCATATTTGATAAAAGGGGCAGAAAGAACACTCAATGGGCTAAAAATAGTTTATTAAATAAATGGTGTTGAGAAAATGAAAAAGAAACATGCAAAAAAATTAAACTGGATCACCTTCTTACACCCCACACAAGAATAAATTTAAAATGGATTAAATGTTAGACTCAAAACAATAAAAATTTTTAAAAAAATCAAAGGCTGTAAAATCTCAGACATTTTTCATAGCAATATTTTTTATGTTATATCACTTTGGGCAAAAGAAAATATAAAGAAATGACTTATTTCACTTAGCATAACAATGACAAAAGTGAACTGAGGAATGGAATAAAGACAAAGGCAGGGGCACAGGGATCAGAGGGACAGCTGTCAGGGAAGAGAGATGAGGGAAGAGGATCAGATAAGGTGAAAGGATTAGTGAAATTATAAATATATAACACATAGATACAGATAACAGGACAGCAAATCCCAGAGGGAAGGGAGAAGGGAGTTACAGGGAGAAGAAAGTGGATGTAATGGGGAATACCAGAGTGAGGGGGTGTATTTTATATTGATAGGGACACTTGAATCCATGTTAAAACAAAGAAATAAAATTAATAAAAATAAAAAAAAACAAATGAGACAAAATCAAACTAAAATGTTTTTGCATAACAAAGGAAACGGTCAACAAAATGATGACAACTCACTTAATGGGAGAATACATTTCTTAACAGATCTGAAAAGGGCTTAATGTCCATTTATAGAACTTATAAAACTCACCACCAGGCAAAAGACCTGAGTAAACCTTTCTCCAAAAAAGATAATTATATCCATGCCTTTTATTGCACTAAATTAAATAGCAACAGGCTTCTGAAAATATCTGGTCTATCTTCTACTGTTGTAAGGTACCAAAAAGCTGCAAAGTAATATTAATATTCTGGGAGAAAGCCCTGGCCAGTTGGCTCAGTGGTAGAGTGTCGGCCTGGCATGCAGGAGTCCTGGGTTCGATTCCCGGCCAGGGCACACAGGAGAAGCGCCTATCTGCTTCTCCACCCCTCCCCCTCTCCTTCCTCTCTGTTTCTCTCTTCCCCTCCCGCAGCCAAGGCTCCACTGGAGCAAAGTTTGCCTGGGCGCTGAGGATGGCTCTGTGGCCTCTGCCTCAGGCACTAGAATGGCTCTGATTGTGGCAGAGTGACACCCCAAGATAGGTGGAGCATCGCCTCCTGGTGGGCATGCCGGGTGGATCCCAGTCGGGCGCATGCAGGAGTCTGTCTGACTGCTTCCTCGTTTCCAGCTTCGGAAAAATACAAATATATATATATGTGTGTATATATATATATATGTGTATATATATATATATATGTGTGTGTGTGTGTGTGTGTGTGTGTGTGTGTGTGTGTGTATGTATATATATATGTGTGTATATATATATTCTGGGAGAAAAGGTCAGGCTTTCCTGTCCTTTCTTTGGAAAATGGAGGAAAAAGAATACAGAAGTCTCCTGACTTACAAGAACAACTAGGGTCATTTGGTTTTAAGTTCTCTGAAAGGATTAAGGTTATCTGAAAAACTCCCTTCCTCTTTCAATGAGGGACAAAATTGACGTACCACCCTACCCTGATCTTGGCTCTCCTCCCTTCCTGGAATCCTGAGATTAATGTGTACCTCTATGTCAGGGCTCGGGAGCCTATGGCTCGCGAGCCAGATGTGGCTCTTTTGATGACTGCATCTGGCTCACAGAAAAATATTTAATAAAAATAAATAATAACGTTAAAAATATAAAGCATTATTATGCATTACAATCCATTCATTTCCTACCACTCATGTTCATGGTTGCAGGTGGCGGGAGCCAATCACAGCTGTCCTCCGGGACAACACCAAATTTTTATTGGATAATGCTTAACATACACAGGTCGTTGTATGGCTCTCATGAAATTACATTTTAAAATATGTGGCATTCATGGCTCTCTCAGCCAAAAAGGTTCCCGACCCCGGCTCTAGGCAAGGGAGGAGAGATAGATAGTAAAAGGACTTGTGAATGTCTTTGATTGTATTACTGTTGGGCAGATAAAATATATTATGCTCACTTTGTTAAAGATGGCACTGTCCACATGGAAGCCTGTTGCCCAGGTGATATTAATGTGTGTTGGGGGTGGGCTTTGGGCAGGTAGGATTCTTGTAGCCTGGGGCTTGGTTTTAGGACTAAGCCTTTCCCACCCTTTTTGATGTGGGGTGATACAATCCCATTATGCCTCAGATAAGTGATTTGTATTAGAGACTTCCCTATTTGTATATTGGATTAAAGGTTTTGATTTTTATACTATAAAGTGGGGCAGACTGGGAGCTTACTCTCTCGGTTTCTGAGATTAGCACTAGAGGAGAGAGTAGAAAAGGAGAGCAGAGAAAGGCCACGTAGAGGAGACCAGGAGAAGCAGCCAAGATGGTGGAGTACTGAGCGAGAAGCCAGTTTATGCAGTTTGTGCAGAGAGAAGGAAGGAGATGGGGAACAGAGGTGAATAAGGTTGGTGAGCTAGAAACCTTTTTTTTTTTTATTTTTATTTTTTTCTGAAGCTGGAAACGGGGAGAGACAGTCAGACAGACTCCCGCATGTGCCCGACTGGGACCCACCCGGCACACCCACCAGGGGGCGACGCTCTTCCCACCAGGGGGCGATACTCTGCCCCTCTGGGGAGTTGCTCTGTTGCGACCAGAGCCACTCTAGTGCCTGGGGCAGAGGCTGAGGAGCCATCCCCAGCGCCCGGGCCATCTTTGCTCCAATGGAGCCTCGCTGCGGGAGGGGAAGAGAGAGACAGGGAGGAAGGAGAGGGGGAGGGTTGGAGAAGCAGATGGGCGCTTCTCCTGTGTGCCCTGGCCGGGAATCGAACCGGGACTTCTGCACGCCAGGCCGACGCTCTACCACTGAGCTAACTGGCCAGGGCTACTAGAAACCTTTGATTCTAGGAAACTCGGATAAGTCAATAGCTTTGTGAGCACTGAATGAGTGGGTTTTGGAGCCCAGTGTGTGTTTTTACTTGCCCGCTGGGGGTGCAAGCTAGGATTAAAGATGATGGCCCACCAGTTTTTGCCTCCGTTGTTTCATTACCATCTGTCCAAATCCGATGGGAACCTGCATGTGAATGGCCATGATGGTGGCCCCTGGCTTTACAATTACCTTGAAGGTTAACGTTTCTTGTAAATCCCCTAGACAAATGTTGTAATCTTTTAATGATTGTGTCATGCTGTCATGCCCCCCAACCTGTATGTGGTCAAAGGGTATATAACCAGCCCCTGAAATATACTCGGTTCACACGATTTGGGCCTGCTATGCCCCGTGTCAGCCATATGCAGCCGGCATATTTAACAATTTTTCTCCTTCAATTAAACTCTTCAAAATTCGTCTGGACTGGGTGTCTCTACGTGGACTCAATGAAGTGAGGTACAGTTCCTTTCAGAATCTGGTGTGCGGTACTTTATAACACTACAAGTACCTTTTAGGCATCCTTAGCTTTCAGAGCTTTCCATAGGCATAGCTACATTAATTTTGTATATAAGTTAATGGATGAGATTTTTTGATAACTGTTTCTTCAGAGATCAGCTTGACAATCTCCTCATCACATCTTTATTAGTCTGTTGGAAAAAGAAAAATTCCTTATATCTCTATCTTCTGATTTTTTTTTCAAAATAAAGAAGGAAGGATGTATATTTTAAATCATCTACAGCATCTGTGTTTATTTCAGTATGTATCTTTTTTGTAAAATTAAATTTATTGGATGACAGTGGTTAATATGGTTATATTGGTTTGAAGTGTATAATTCTATGATGCATCATCTGTATATTGCATTGCATGGCCACCACCCCAAATCAAATCTTGAAAAGATGTGTTTTAAATGATACCTTGCCTGCATTTACACATCTGCAAAATTTCTTTGAAATAAAAATATGATTTTAGGTGTACAATCACATTTTTCATGACCTCATAATTATTGTAGAAAAGTAAACATATCCTTTTTGGTCCTCATTTAGCATGTCAATAAAGTACTAGAAACCTTTTGAGAAATATGTGAGTAATATCTGGAGCTGTATCATAAAATAAGAGGTGATGGGTAATAAAAGCCATTTATAGCTAAGCTGCTTTCACAACTAAGTTTCTTGTTTACAAATCCTTGACTTCTATTACCAATTTTTTTCTCCAAAAAGCAGTATTTCAAACAAACAAACAGGCATGCAATCGATTACTTCATTTTTATAGTTCAGTGAATAACTGAGATAGCTTACCATTTCTTTGTCAAAAAGATTTTGAAAGATTCTAGTTTTACATTTAACTTTTAATATGAGTGTCTTTAAATATTCCTCAATGAGTAGAACTTTCCTATATCTGGCTGATCTTGCTTTATGTACAGGGTCCAATTGGCTCTTTATATCTTTATTTCTATCATATATGAGCCTTAGTTTAGATTAAAAGTATAAATTACAAAATTTAAAAATTTACCTTTATTCCTTTCTAAAAACCCATTCTTTTTTTAAAAAGATTTTATTTATTTATTTGAAAGAAGAGAGAGCAAGAAAGAGAGAAGGGAGACACAAGGGGGGAGGAGCAGGAAGCATCAATTCCCATATGTGCCTTGACCGAGTAAACCCAAGGTTTTGAACCAGCAACCTCAGCATTCCAGGTCGACGCTTTATCCACTGCGCCACCACAGGTCAGGCTAAAAACCCATTCTTGACATAGGATGCCATCTTCTCTTCTCCCTTCATATCCATTTTTCAAAACACAACACAAGCCTCAGCTCCACATGAAATATTTCATGACTACTTTAGTCTGCAATTATAGTTCCTTCTTCTGGTTTTCAATTGTGGTCTTAATTTATATCATGCAGCTAAGGTTTTGAATATATTCTTTTCATGCTATTTTTTATTATTCTTTAATTCTAGATGTTATTCTGTCTCACTAGAAATTTAAATATATCCTATTTAATATTTTTGGCACAATCTGCACTAAAAGAAATAGTGAGTGCATGTATAAGGCATTTAATAAACATTCACTGCAGAAAGCAAACAAGTTATAAGGTAAAATCTGAGCTTTTATTCATAAGTATATGATGCCTATTATGATTTTCAAAAGTTCTTGGATACTATTGACTTTGTCATTGTATGGTCAGTAGCCATGGCCACCATCGCAGCCGCCTGGCCCATGCAGGTTAGCATTTGATTTAGACAGACAGTAATGAAACAATAGAGCCAAAAATGATGGGCCATTAGCTTTAATCCTAGCTCACACTTGGTGGGGAGAAATACACACAGTGGAGAAACACTTCCCTTTCACTCAGGGCTCCTAAAGCCACTGTCTTATCAGAGTCTCTTAGAATCAAAAGTTTCTAGCTCACCAGCCTTATTCACCTCTTTTCCCATCTCCTTCTCTCTGCACAAACTGGCTTCTCCTTCAGCACTCAGCCATCTTGGCTGCCTCTCCTGTGCAATGCTGATGGCAGGATCTGAGCAAGCGAGTGCCCCCCTACCCCCGGTCTGCCTTATTTTATAGTGTAGAAATTAAAGCCTTTAAGCCGATACACAAACAAGAAAGTCTGTGATACAAAGTCACTTATCTGAGGCATAAATGGGATTCCTCATGAGAGTGCACCACCCCACATCATGCAACAGTCAAGGGTGTGGGGAAAAGCTTAGATTTGAGAAGATCTTAGTGTTAGAAGGATGTTGAAAACATCTTAGTATTAAAAAGGTGAGAAAGGCTTAGTTTTAAGACTATGGGGACCTTGCCAGCCTAAAGCCTGTCTCCCACACCCAATGTAAACTATAAGCGAGCAAACATATACATCATATTTACAAACTGATTTGACTAATAGTCATCATTTCCAGCTTTTGGTGCCTATATTGTACTTCACTCTCATCTAATCAAAATGATATTTTACTTGTCTACCAATGGTCATTGTTGCCAATTAAATGCCAACAGGAATCTCCAGTATGAGGTAAGGTAAAGAAGAAAATTTTATTCAATTTAAAACCACTTAATTGTGATACAGCATGGCTGTGAAAACAATACGGCTAGATAGCTCTGTCCTTCTCACTGATCTCCTGTGCTTTCCTCTGTTCTAATCTGTTTCCTTCTGTCAGTCAGGTCTGCCCTGTGATGGTCTGCTCTGGTCTGCTCCAGTGAGACATCTTTAGTATTTTAGCTCCATCCAGGGAAATGTAATTTTTCATGGAAAGGGAAAATACATTCCCAGAGCCAGAAGTGAACTGACTTATATATATAGATAGAAATCCCCACCCTTGGTCCCTAATTGCAAATGAGGTCTCCAAATTCTCACAGTTTGATTAATCCAAAAGGTACTGTCCTGGTTAGTTAAAATGGAGACACACTAATTAGTCAGAAGAAGTTAATGAGGATACACTTATGCATCAATAAGCAGAACCAGTCTTATTGTTTGAAATAGTGTGGGCAAAAATGACTGTGTTAGACTTGCTCATAGTTTTACTGGCTGCAAACCCTTTGTGCGAGAATATGTCACAACACTATTGTAAGGATGTAAATACTTCCCCTCAGAGGGAATAAAGGAGATCCTGCCCCTTCAGTGAAAGGTGTGGTTGGTTTTCTTTTTTCCCTCCATGATCCTTTTTTTTTCAAATGAGGGAAATCTTGCAAGTAGATTTCTTTTTTTTTAACAGAGACAGAGAGAGAGTCAGAGAGAGAGGGATAGACAGGGACAGACAGACAGGAACGGAGAGATGAGAAGCATCAATCATTAGTTTTTCGTAGCACATTGCGACACCTTAGTTGTTCATTGATTGCTCTCTCAAATGTACCTTGACCGCGGGCCTTCAGCAGACCGAGTAACCCCCTGCTTGAGCCAGTGACCTTGGGTCCAAGCTGGTGAGCTTTTGCTCAAACCAGATGAGCCCCGTGCTCAAACTGGCAACCTTGGGGTCTCGAACCTTTCTGCATCCCAGTCTGATGCTCTATCCACTGCGCCACCACCTTGTCAGGCCCTCCATGATCCTTTTGACCTCCACTGTGAAAAGTAGGTTGCTGCTTTTAACTTGGTTTCTTTTTTGGCTGCCTGTCTTGATGAGTGCCAATAAATTAGAATGGTCCACCATCCTCCTGCTCCACTTTTTCTTTACGGTCTGTCTGAATTCAGTGAGAACCTGCATGGTCATGGCAGTGGCCACTGGCCTTACAAATAGGATTCCAAAAACTCCTTCATGAAAGTTAGCTCAGATGGTAGGGACACAGTGCAGTAAGACAGTTCAGTGCAAAAACAGGTAAAATGCCTCTCCATAAAGGATAGTTTGCATGAGAAGCCCCTGTGTAGAAATGGATGATAGAATTTTTTTATTTATTTTTGAGTTCAGTTAACCAACAGAATACCTTTTTTTGTGACAAAGAGAAAAAGAAAGTGACAGACAAATAAATAGAAAAGGAGAGTGATGAGAAGCATCAATTCTTCGTGGAGGTGCCTTAGTTGTACACTGATTGCTTTCTCATATGTGCCTTGACTGAGGGACTACAGAGTGAGTGACCCCTTTGCTCATGCCAGTGACCTTGAGCTTCAAACCAGCAACCATTGGTCTCAAGTCAGTGATGATGGGTTCATGTTTATGATCCCACATTGTTGGTAATATAAGTTTGTAAAATATGATTTTCATCTTTGCTCAGTTATAGTTTGCCCTGGGGGCTGGGCAGCACTAGGTGTATGTCTCTGTGAAATTGCAAATTTCTTTCCTGCTTGGGAAGGGCTATTGTTTTGCTAATGTTTGCTGGAGGAGAGATTTTCATGCCAGAAAATTTTGAAGAGAAAGAAAAGAAGGAAAAAAGGCAGAAAGAAGCCATATTTTGCAGGGAGAGCAGAGAGAATGCAGAGTGCTGGAGAAGAATCTAGTTTTTGCAGAGAGGAGGAGGTGTGCAGATGGGGAACCAGAACTGAGGGGCTTTGCACATTCCATTAAGATTGGTAGTGCCTTTGTTTCTCCGATAAACCAGAGAACATTCTCCTGGTTGTGGAACTGGTGGCTTTGGGAGCCCTGTGTGTTTGCTTGCCAGCCGATACTAGACGTTAATAAAGGAATGGTCCACCATTTTTTTTCCTCCACTGTTTCTTTACTGTTTGCCCCAATTCAATGATAACCTTCATGTGCATGGCCACAATTGTGGCAACTGCTGGCCCTACACATGCTCAAGCCAGCAACCCCGCACTCCAGCTGATGATGAGCACTTGCTCAAGCCAGATGAGTTCACACTCAAGCCAGCAACCTCAGAGTTTCAAACCTGGGTCCTCCACATCCCAGTCCAGTGCTCTATCCACTGCACCACCACCTAGTCAGGCTCAACAGAATCTCATTTTAGTAGATATATTCTTTTTCAGAATTCACACACTAAACAGAAATTTTTAGGTAAAAACAGCCAATAATTGCAATAATTTAGTAGACATAAAAGAGTTTCTTAAGGCTTCTTTGCCAGTATTCAGAAAAAGAAATTCAAGCTCTCAAGTATAAGCTATATAAATATTACTTACCAATGATTAGCAGGCATTCATCCAATATGTATTTTTTCCTCTGATATGGCAAAAGTTAAAAGGATCTTAACACTCTAACACAATTATATTGCTAATAAATTCTCTTTTACATTGGACAAGGAAATAATAAATTCAATGTAAAGCCAGTACCCACAGCCACCATCACAGCCACCTGGTCCATGCAAGTTTGCATTTGATTCGGACAGACAGTAATGAAACAACAGAGCCAAGAACTAGTGGGCCATTAGCTTTAATCCTAGCTTGTACCCGGCGGGCAAGAAATACACACAGTGGGAAAACACTTCCCTTTCCATTTAGGGCTCCCAAAGCCACTGACTTATCCAAGTTTCCTAGAATCAAAGTTTTCTACCTCACCAGCCTTATTCACCTGTTCCCCATCTCCTTCTCTCTGCACAAACTCTGCACAAACTGGCTTCTCCTTCAGCACTCTGCCATCTTGGCTGCTTCTCCTGTCTTCCACATGGCCTTTCTCTGCTCTCCATTCTCTGCTTTCTCCTCTAATGCTAATCTCAGGAACCAAGAGAGAGCAAACGCCCAGTTTGCCCCATTTTATATGGTAGAAATCTAAACCTTTTATTCGATATACAAACAAGGAAGTCTCTGATACAAAGTCACATAGGTTGGGAAAGGCTTAGTCTTAAAACTAAGCCTTAGGGTATAACAACCCTGCCTGCTTACAGCCTGTCTCCCACACCCAATGCAAACTATAAGCAAGCAAACCTATATATCATATTTACAAACTTATTTGATCAACACTGAAGAAAAATTGAAACTGAAGCTGGGGAATCACAAGATTTCTCAATAGTGAACTGTATGGCAAGGGGCCGCCTCTGTCGTGGCCACGCAGTTTCTCATCGGATTTGGGCAGATGGTAAAAAAACAGTGGAGCCAAAAATGGTGGGCCATTCCATTTATAAAAGTCTCCTACTAACAGATGAGCAAACAGACAAGGAAGACAATTTTCCTCTCATTCCAAGCTCCCAGAGACCTGACACATTCTCTGATTCCACAACCCAGAAAATCTCTGGTTTCTCCTGGAGTCAAAGGCCCCCACCAGCCTCAGCAGAGCTCCTGAAGCCCCTCAGCTTCAGTTCCACATCTTCACTCCTTCTCCTCTTCCTGCAAAACCCAGGCTGTGGAAAAAAATTCTTCTCCAGTAAACATTAGCAATACAATGAACCCTCCCAAGCAGGAAGCTAATCATCAATTTGCTAACTGCAGCCCTAAAGACAACCACCACAGCTTTTCACAGACTACATACACATGGTGCTGTCCAAGCTAATGCAAAATATACATGAGGAAACCTAAAAAGCACATTTTTACATACATATTTGCCCAACATGAACCATGCTATGCAAGGAAACAGATTCCTCTGGAAACGTTACTTTCATCTTTCAATTAGATTAAAAATAAAACAAAAAGAAATGAAACAAAACTCTATAGTGTATAAACAGGGAATAGATACCCTGGCAGAAAGATGGGGACTTTGAAACTGAAAAGATAATTTCTATCATGAGTTCTGTTGCTTTGCATCACTGACAATTCCTTTGCTTTAGTTTCTTGACCTTATCCATTGCACACATACATGAATGAACACACTGACACACATTCCACACATCTATAAATTAAAACACATAGTGTTTGATTATCTTATTTTTCCTTAAGAAAGAAAGAAATTAGTGTCACCTTGACACACGGGCACTTGAAATTACGAGCAATTTGAGAGACAAGCAGTCACTCGTGGGATTTTTTGCTTTAAGTCATGAGCAGATATTTTAATCACGAGCTTCCACCACCCTCCACTAGATAGCCTGCTGAACGTTCTGAAGGGGAAGAAGAAACAAACTTCCATGGAAAGATTTTTATTGAAACGGCCTCTAAGTGAAACAAAGGTAAGTGTGGCAAAAAAGCCAAAAGTCAGTGAAGAAAATGATGATTGTTGGACTAATGAGTTTGTAAAATCTGTATTTTCTGAGTTTGATCACTTTTATTGTTCAAAATGGCACTGGGCAGTTGTCTGTGAAATTACTAATTACCTTGCCACTTGGGAAGGGCCATTGTTATGCTAATGTATCCTACCTAGCATCATTGCCTGACCTTGAAAGTAAATACACTTAATAAACCAGTTTATTTCTTTACGTTCTTTCTTATTATGTGTGTATGTGTATCTGTTATTTATAATGTATATTTTCTTATTCAAGAGCATATAAAACAAAAAATTCATGTGGTTTTTTTTGGGCCAGAATGGGTTAATTGCATTCCTATTAATTTAAAAGGGGAAATTTGATTTGACATATGAGCAATTTATTCACAAGCTCAACCATGAAACAAACTAAACTCGTGTGTCAAGGTACCACTGTACATATATACACACTGATGAAATATAAAAGAATATTCTGATATTGGAAATAAAGTTATTTTAAGTTCTTTAAGGTCTTGTCTACAAAGCACAGATCTCAGGTAAATTTAAGGAAGTGTGCTAAATTTATGACTTTATCCTAGTGCAAGATTAGTAATCTTAGATGAGAAAATTACTTTTGAAATTTCAGAGCAATTAGTCTGTTGACAAATGGCAGAAAATAAAACCCGGGAAGTATTCTTGCTTAAAGTGAAAGAGGGGGATGAAATTTAGGCTGGAAAAACAGAAAGTGCATTATGCAAAAAAGTTACAAGGCAAAATATGTGCTAATATTTGTAAATTGGATACCTATTAGGCCTTTTATTCCTTCCTCCCAATTGCATAGAAGTATCCAGAGCTCTGTTACAAGAAATATTTTATATATATTTGAGATACAAATATATATATTTGTATCTCTATAGAAATACATATTGTGAGGTCAGTTGGCAATGGGAGAAGGTCACATGAGGAACCAGGCCTGGGAACATTGTCTGGAACAGTACACACCCATGCCCTCCAAAACTCCAAAAGAAAATTTCTAGGAGCACTTTGAAAAAGAATGACTGTCTGTCAACTAATGAAATTTCGCCATGTCATATCAACCCGACCACCCTACAGGAGCTATGAACTACCACTGGGTGGGGGAGGCGGCACGACTTTTGTGGCCCATTTTGTGGACCAGAGAACCTCGTCTGGGATGTGCTCTACTAAATAAAGGTTTTTCTATTCCATACTTGGTGAATAAGTCCTTCCTTCTTCCTAGGTGGGGAAAATACCTTACACATATATACTGAAATATGATTATATATGTAAAATAATGCACACACAGCTGATAAACTAGAAGGTGGGATGAAAGAAAGAACTGCAAATCAAGGGGGTAAAAAATAAAAGCCAATATGATGGATTTTTGCAGTGATATTTTGTTTTATCATCACATGGGACACTGAAATTAAAAAGATGTTTAATCTCCCAAATCTCTGTTCCCCAACACATATAAGAATATGTATCACTTTCTTTAAAGAACGTCATAGGAATTTTGATGGGAATTGCATTAAATTTATATATTGCTTTGGACAAGAGTGTGGTGGTTACCAGGGGTGGGGGGAGGGGGGCACGGGAGGGAAGGAGGAGAGGGGAAGGGGGAGGGGGAAGGGCACAAAGAAAACTAGATAGAGGGTGACGGAGGACAATCTGATTTTGGGTGATGGGTACGCAACATAATTGAATGACAAGATAATCTGGACATGTTTTCTTTGAATATATGTACCCTGACTTATTGATGTCACCCCATTAACATTAATAAAAATGTATCTATAAAAAAAGAATATGTATCCCCCAAAATAGAAGATTATTTTCTTTATTAATTTTAATGGGATGACATTGATAAATCAGGGTACATATGTTCAGAGAAAACATCTCCAGAATATTTTGACATTTGATTATGCTGCATATCCCTCACCCAAAGTCAAATTGTCTTTCATCATCTTCTATCTGGTATTCATTGTGCCCCTCCCCTCCTCCCACCCCCTCCCTCTCTTGCCCCCCTCCCCAGTTACTATCATATTCTTATTTTTATTTATTTATTTATTTTAGAGAAGAGAGAGAGAGAGAATGGGGGGAGGAGCAGGAAGCTTCAACTCCCATATGTGCCTTGACCAGGCAATCCCAGGGTTTTGAACTGGCAACCTCAGCATTCCAGGTCGATGCTTTATCCACTGCACCACCACAGGTCAGGCACCATCACATTCTTATCCATGTCTCTGAGTCTCATTTTTATGTTCCATCTATGTATGGAATCATATAGTTCTTAATTTTTTCTGATTTACTTATTTCACTCAGTATAATGTTATCAAGGTCCATCCATGTTATTGTAAATGATCCGATGTCATCATTTCTTATGGCTGAGTAGTATTCCATAGTATATAGGTACCAAAGCTTTTTAATCCACTCGTCCACTGACGAACACTTGAGCTGTTTCCAGATCTTTGCTATTGTGAACAATGCAGCCATAAACATGAGGGTGAATTTCTCCTTCTGGAACAGTTCTATGGTGTTCTTAGAGTATATTTTTAAAAGTGGGATAGCTGGGTCAAAAGGCACTTCGATTTTCAATTTTTTGAGGAATCTGCATACTGTTTTACACAGTGGCTGCACCAGTCTGCATTCCCACCAGCAGTGCAGGAGGGTTCCCTTTTCCCCACATCCTCACCAGCACTTATTCTGTGTTGTTTTGTTGATGAGCACCATTCTGACTGGTGTGAGGTGATATCTCATAGTGGTTTTAATTTGCATTTCTCTAATGATTAATGATATTAAGCGTTTTTTCATATGCCTATTGGCAATCTGTATGTCCTCTTTGGAGAACTGTCTATTCATTTCTTTTGCCCATTTTTGATTAGATTGTTTTTCTTCCTGCTGTTCAGATTTACAAGTTCTGTATAAATTTTGTTTATTAATCCCTTATCAGACATATTGTCGAATATGTTCTCCCATTGAGTAGTTTGTCTTCTTATTCTGTTCCTATTGTCTTTACCTGCTCAAAAGCTTTTTAGTTTGATATAGTCCAATTTATCCTGTCTTTTATTTCACTTGCCTCTGGAGATAAATCGGTAAATATATTGCTCCGAGAGACGTCGGAGAGCTTACTGCCTATGTTTTCTTCTAAGAGGCTTATGGTTTCATGGTTTACATTTAAGTCTTTTATCCATTTTAAGTTTATTTTTGTAAATAATTTAAGTTGGTGGTCTAGCTTCATTTTTTTGCAGGTAGATGTACCATTTTCCCAACACCATTTTTTTAAAGAGGCTGTCTTAACTCCATTGTATGCTCTTACTTCCTTTGTCAAATATCAGTTGTCCATAAAGCTGTAGGTTTATTTCTGGGTTCTCTGTTCTGTTCCATTGATCTATATGCCTGTTCTCATGCCAGTACCAAGCTGTTTTGAGTACAATGGCCTTGTAGTATATCTTGGTATCAGGAAGTGTGATACTTCCTTCTTTATTTTTCCTTTTCAGAATTTCTGAGGCTATCCGTGATAATTTTAGTCCCATATAAATTTTTGGAAAATGTGTTCTATATCTTTGAAGTATATCATTGGTATTTTAATTGGTATTGCATTGAATTTATAAATTGCTTTGGGCAATATAGACATTTTAATGATGGTTATTCTTCCAAACCATGGGCACAGTACATGCTTCCACTTGTTTGTATCTTCCTTGATTTCTTTTATCAATGTTTTATAATTTTCCAAGTACAAGTCTTTAGCTTCCTTTGTTAAATGTACTCCTAGGTACTTTATTTTTTTGTGTCAATAGTGAAGGGGATTGTTTCCTTAATTTCTCTTTCTGACAGTTCACTGTTCGTGTATAAAAATGCTTCTGCTTTCTGAGTATTAATTTTATATCCTGCCACCTTGCTGAATTCATTTATCAAGTCTAGTAGTGTTTTGACTGAGACTTTAGGGTTTTCTATATACAATATCATATCATCTGCAAATAATGGTAGTTTTACTTCTTCTTTTCCAACTTGAATGCCTTTTATTTCTTCTTCTTGTCTGATTGCTGTAGCTAGGACTTCCAGGACTATGTTGAATAAGAGTGGTGAATGGGGACACCCCTGCCTTGTTCCTGATCTTAAGGGGATTGCTTTTAATTTGGGCCATTGAGTATGATGTTGGTTGTGGGGTTGTCATAGATGGCCTTTTTTATGTTGAGGTATGTTCCCTGTATTCCCACTTTGCTGAGAGTTTTGATCATGAATGGGTGCTGGATTTTATCAAATGCTTTTTCTGCATCTATTGAAATATCATGTGGTTTTTCTCCTTCCTTTTGTTTATGTGATGAATCACATTGATTGATTTGTGAATGTGGTACCAGCCTTGTCTCCCCAGAATAAATCCCACTTGATCTACGTGCATGATTTTTTTCATATATTGCTGGATCCAGTTTGCTAATATTTTGTTGGGGATTTTAGCATCTATAATCATCAGGGATATAGGCCTATAATTTTCTTTCTTTGTGTTTTCTTTGCCTGGTTTTGGAATCAGAATTATGCTCGCTTCATAAAAGGAGCTTGGAAGTCTTTCTTCCTCTTGAATTTTTTGATATAGCTTGAGAAAGATAGGAGTTAGTTTGTCTTTGAATATTTGGTAGAATTCACTTTTGAAGCCATCAGGCCTAGGACTTTTTTTGTTGGGAGTTTTTGATAACTGTTTCAATCTCATTTGTTGTAATTGTTCTGTTTAGGTTTTCTGATTCTTCCAGATTGATTTTTGGAAGATTGTATGTTTCAAGGAATTTGTCCATTTTATCTAGGTTGTCTAGTTTTTTGGCATACACTTTTTCATATTATTTTCTAACAATATTTTGTATTTCTGTTGTGTCAGTTGTTATTTCTCCTCTCTCATTTCTAATTTTATTTATTTGAGTCCTCTCTCATTTTTTCTTTGTGAATCTAGTTAAAAGATCATTGATCTTGTTTACCTTTTCATAGAACCAGCTCCTGGTTTCATTGATTCTCTGTATTTTTTCTTTAGCCTCTATGTCATTTATTTCTGTCTGATCTTTCTTATTTTCTTCCTTGTACTACCTCTGGGCTTTACTTGCTGTTCTTTTGTAGTTCTTCTAGATGCAAAGTTAAGTTGCTTATTTGAGCATTTTCTAGCTTCTTAAAGTCTGCCTGTAGTGCTACGAACTTCCCTCTCAGTACTGCTTTTGCTGTGTCTCATAAATTTTGAGTTGTTGGATGCTCATTGTCATTCATTTCTAGGAATTTTTTAATTTCTTTTTTGATGTCATTGTTATTCCATTTGTTATTTAACAACCTGCTATTTAGTTTCCATGTGTTTGAGAATTTTTGAGTTTTTCTGTTTTGGTTGATTTCTATTTTCATGCCATTGTCATCAGAGAAAATGCTTCATATGATTTCAATCTTCTTAAAGTTGTTGAGACCACTTTTGTGCCCTAACATGTGGTCTATCCTAGAGAATGTACCATGAGCACTTGAAAAGAATTTATATTCTACTGCTTTAGGGTGAAAGGTTCTGAAGATATCTATTAAATCCAGTTGATCTAGTGTGTCCTTTAAGTCTACTGCTTCTTTGTTAATTTTCTTTCTTGAGGATCTATCTAGTAATGCTAGTGGGGTATTGAAATCCCCTACTATTATAGTATGGTTGTTTATCTCGCCCTTTATATCCATCAAAGTCTAGCCTGACCAGGCAGTGGCACAGTGGATAAAGCATTGGACTAGAATGCAGAGGACCCGGGTTCGAGACCCCAAGGTCGCCAGCTTGAGCGCGGGCTCATCTGGTTTGAGGAAAAAGCCCACCAGCTTGAACCCAAGGTTGCTGGCTCCAGCAAGGGGTTACTCGGTCTGCTGAAGGCCTGCGGTCAAGGCACGTATGAGAGAGCAATCAATGAACAACTAAGGTGTTGCAATGCGCAATGAAAAACTAATGATTGATGCTTCTCATCTCTCTCCATTCCTGTCTGTCTGTCCCTGTCTATCCCTCTCTCTGAGTCTCTTTCTCTGTAAAAAATAAATAAATAAATAAATAAAAGTCTGCTTTATATATTTAGGTGCTCCTATATTAGGTGCCTAGATATTTATAATGGTTATATCTTCCTGTTGGATGGCTCCCTTTATCATTATGTAGTGGCCTTCTTTATCCCTTACTACAGCCTTTGTTTCAAAGTCCATTTTGTTTGATACGAGTATTGCTAACCCAGCTTTTTTTTTATTTCCACTTGCATGAAATATTTTTTCCATCCTTTTACCTTCAATCTATGTGTATCTTGTCTTTTAAGGTGTGTGCCTTGTAGACAACATATGTATGGGTCCTGTTTTCTTATCTATGCAACTACCCTATGTCTTTTGATTGGATCATTTAATCCATTTACATTTACGGTTATTATTGATATGTAGTTGTTTATTGCTATTTTCTTCTTTAAAGCTGTATTCTTCTTTTGCTATATTCTTTTCCCACTTTGATCTGTTTACAACAGGCCCCTTAACGTTTCCTGCAGCACTGGTTTGGTTGTAATGAATTTCTTCAGTTTTTTTGTTTTGTTTTCTTTTTGTCTGGGAAGCTTTTTATTTCTCCTTCAATTTTAAATGATAGCCTTGCTGGATAAAGTATCCTTGGTTATAGGTTCTTGTTCTGCATTACTTTGAATATTTCTTGCCATTCCCTTCTGGCATCAAGTGTTTCTGTTGAGAAATTGGATGTTATCCTTATGGGAGTTCCTTTGTAGGTGATAGCCTTTTACTCTAGCAGCTTTTAACTTTTTCTCTTTATCACTTAGCTTTGGTATTTTAATTATGATGTGTCTTGGTGTAGGTTTCTTTGGGTTTCTCTTTAATGGAGTCCTCTGTGCTTCCTGAACTTGTGAGAGTTTTTCCTGCATTAATTTATGAAAGTTTTCACCTATGATATGATTGAATAAAGTCTCTATCTCTTGTTCTTTCTCTTCTTCTTCTGGAACCCCTATGATGCAGATGTTATTTCTCTTCATGTTGTCACAGAGCTCTCTTAGAGTGTTCTAAGACTTTTTGAATCTCTTTTCTTTTTTCTGCTTTACTTCCATGCCTTCATTCAGCTTGTCCTCCAACTCACTGATTTGATCCTTAGCTTCATCCATCCTGTTTTTAATTCCTTCAATTGTGGTCTTCATTTCTGATATTGTATTTTTTATCTCTGACTGATTCTTTTTTAATATTTCAATATCCTTTTTTATACTTGCTATTTCTTTATTTTGGTGTTTGTAATGACCATCCATTGTTGTTCTAAGATCCCTAAGCATCCTTACAATCATTATTTTGAACTCATATCTGGAAATTTGGTTATTTCCATATCACTCAGTTCATCTCCTGAAGGTTTCTCTTGTGGTTTCATTTGGACTGCACTTCTCTGTCTTTTGATTTTGTCTGTATGTTTGGGTGTATTGTTTGTAGAGCTGGTTGAGTCTAGGCTTGGTGTTGTCTGCCTTCAATTTTCAGTTGTGTTATTTCTAGATCTTCTTGGGTTGGCATCCAAAATAGAAGTTTAAATGAAAAAATTAGACATGAAACCTTTGCAATGTTTTATTTTTAAACTCAATAAAAAAAACATTACAATTACTTTCCTGAGTTTAACTTCTGGAAAAAAAAAACCTCTTATTAAAGAACCGTACCTCCATGATTCTTCAAAAATCTTGATATGATTTTTCTTTCCAACTGGCCTGATACTAGGTTTAGGGACTGATTATGTTTATTATTCTTATACTACTGAGTGAAAAGGAATCCTACATTTAGCTCCAAAGAAGTGTCACAGATTTACTTCCTTCTCCAATTTTTTCAATCACCTCAGAAGGTTTTCCTGATCAAATTTCTCTATGGCTCATAATGGAAATATGTAAGTAGCAAACTGAATACAACTGAATTTTTCTCCTGTGTAAGAAGGATGAGGATGAGGATGAGAAAAAAGAGTGGGTTGTAGGAGGTGTGGTTGTGGATCCCAGAGAAATACTTGAAGGATATAAAATCAGGTACTAAGCTTAGTGGTTTTAAATGTGGCAATATTTAAAATGTAATTTTAAAACCAACTTGCAAATCTTTACTCTAAAGAGTGGAGTTTAAACATGAGAAAATTAATACTCTTGGATATCGTATAGATTGAATAAAAGAAATTTTTAACAAAATTCCATGTGAATGTTGAATTATGCTTCATAAAGAGAAACACACTGGAGTCTTTAACATAACTAAACTTCATTTGACTTCTTTGTATAGAAAAATAATGGTTTCCTTCAGAAGACTTTCCAGAATATGTTTGCAACAATCTGAATACTAGCTTTGTGGGTCATTGATCCTACTGGGTTTGAAAAAGCTGGTATTTTCTATGGCATGCCTGCACACTGTAGCCTTTAAGGAAATTATTTGGGTCTACTAGATTTCCTTGCTGCCTTGAGATGGTGGGGAAATAAAAATGGTTGGAGTCACAGGTCAGGTATGAAGAGTAACCACAGCCTGGTGATAGAAATGTAGCCTGATAAGGGGCAAGTGGGTTGAAGAAGTGTTTGTTGACTATACATGGGAGGTAATGAGGCTCTTTACTTTTCTCTGGTGTATGTTATTGAGTTCAATCACATATTTCAGATATTTCCTGGTTGTAGCATTTCCATTTGTATTAACTTACTTATTCTTATTTTTTGCAAGCCTTAAAGAACATGCCCCTTCACCATTAGCAGTAGCTGTAGATGAAAACGGAAACCAGAAACTACAACCCAGCATGCCCCTCCAGTGTCCGAGTACCACAATAATGTGAAGTCTTGGGGCCAACTTCATATGCCTTTGAGACCTCCTTTCACTGTGCCGCCCTACCTGGAAAAAGAGCAACTAAAAAGCCTCTGGGTGAGAAGAAGGTTCGGCATACCTGTAGAGAGTTTGTGCTCTCTCAAACACCCACAGGGGCCACTACCTGCTGTTGCAAAAGAATCCCTAGCACCACAGAAGAAAATAGTTTTAAGGGCCTGGCAAGCCACAGGCAGATTCTCTTAATGGGTCCCTAAAATTCTCTGGCCTCCCTTCCGCAATGTTGGTAGGGGAACAATGGGACAAAATTGAGCCCAAGACAAAAATGTCAATAATGAAAAGTTCCCTGTGGTTTCACCACAAAGTCAAGGGTTAATTCTACCTACGGGCCTACAAATAAGAGGTCCTCTACCTATCCTAAGTATCAAATCAGGGATAATGATGGAGCTGCTTTCAGGAAATATAAGAATGGTTGGTAATTAAAGGCTTGCTCATATTTCCCACTGGAAAAATGATAGCATCTCATGGAGAATTGGCCAAGGCCCATCACCATGCCTCCTAATATTGCAGGTTTACATTCCTGTGTTAATGCTCCTTGCTTCATAAACTCTGAACCTCCATGTCCCGATCCATTTCTCACTATGCCTATGCCTTTTGGTCCTCCCAGATATACTGTCCTCCACTGCCTCCCTTTTCCCCCAATTTTCTTTCCAGAAACATTCCACCTTCCACATCCTCAAACAGAGAGAACAACTGATAGCAAACAAAAAGGAAAAGGAGAATAAAAATATCTAGGGGAAAGAAGTGAAAGTTATTATTTTGTGCTTTTATATTTGAAACACCCTACCATCATACTCTTTCACAGTAATATGTCTTATATATATGAATATTCAATAAAGAACATAAAGTTTCCTTTTCTTTTCACTGCTGCAGACTGGAGATTATTATGCTAAGTGATATAAGCCAAGCAGAGAAAGAAAAATATCATATGATAACACATATATGTGGAATCTAATGGACAAAATAAATGAAGGAATGGAATAGAGGTAGAGATGGGGATACAGAGATCAGAGGGACAGCAGTCAGAGGGAAGGGGGATGTGGGGATGGGATCAGAGAAGGAGAAGGGATTAGTGTAATTATATATACATAACAGAGAGACACAGTGATATAGATAACAGGACAGCAAATCTCAGAGGGAAGGGGGAGGGATTTAGGGGGAGGGGAACAAAAGAGGTATAAAAAGGGACACAGGAGTGAGTGGGGGTGAGGGAGTTAAATTTAGTGAGACAGTTGAATTCATGTAAACACAATAAATTAAAAATTAATAAAATATTTTAAAGGTAAAAATAAATACATAAATAAATAAATAAATAAAAACAAAAAATAGATCATAAAGTTGAAACTATTGTGAATCATTTTTTAAAACTGCCACTCTGGGTGCATAAACCTTGGATTTTGTATTATAATTGAAGGAAATTAAATCAGTAATGTACCAAAGTTTTTTAGGTAGTTTAATTGTATCTCCATCACTGGTTTACAGCTATAGGACCCCTAGTAGAGGAACCATTAGGTTCTTTCTAAACATGAACAAGTCTAGGGAGGGGAATTCTTATCTATGTAAGATTATGGGTGCTGCTTAGAGTAGAATAAGTGAATTAAGATATGGTCCATAAAGGTAGACCAAAGTCCAGATAATAGAGAAAAAATGCACCTACAAAAAAGTAGCTTGATGAGACTGAGATGAGAATAACAGAGCCAACATTTCACTGTTAGAGGCAGAACCAAGCAGAAAAGTCACGAAAAGAAAGAGGCAGGAGAGATGGGAGATTACTAGACCATTGCTTGAAACATGAACTATTGTTTGCCTCTAAAAATTTCACAATTGCTAAGTAATTGGTATATATAAGGCTGGATTAAAAAATTCAGGAACAAGTTCAGACAGGGATGATCCCTTCATCCATTCTCCGAGCAAAAGCTCAAAACTTTTAAATGGGCCCTGGCCGGTTGGCTCAGCGGTAGAGCATCGGCCTGGTGTGCGGGGGACCCGGTTCGATTCCCGGCCAGGGCACATAGGAGAAGCGCCCATTTGCTTCTCCACCCCCCCTCCTTCCTCTCTGTCTCTCTCTTCCCCTCCTGCAGCCGAGGCTTCATTGGAGCAAAGATGGCCCGGGCGCTGGGGATGGCTCCTTAGCCTTTGCCCCAGGCGCTAGAGTGGCTCTGGTCGCGGCACAGTGACGCCCCGGAGGGGCAGAGCATCGCCCCCTGGTGGGCAGAGCGTCGCCCCTGGTGGGTGTGCTGGGTGGATCCCGGTCGGGTGCATGCGGGAGTCTGTCTGACTGTCTCTCCCCATTTCCAGCTTCAGAAAAATACAAAAAAAAACAAAAAACAAAAAACTTTTAAATGCAAGTGGAAATATTTTACTCATTATTTTCTCCAATATTACTGCTTGTACTTTTCATACTGTTTTATGGCACTCCATTAAACTGACGGTTCTGAGATGGCATCAAAATGCTCAGATGGGAGCTTTTTGAACCACTGTACAATGTAATTCACATGATTGTCTGTGGTTCCAATAAGTTTGCACATATGATGTATATGTTTGCTCGCTTATAGTTTGCATTGGGTGGGGGGACAGGCTGTAAGCAGGCAGGGTCCTTATAGCTTAAGGCTTAGTTTTAAGACTAAGCCTTTCCCACCCCTTTAATCCTAAAATCTTAACACTAAACTTTTCTCTACACCCTTGATACACTCTCATGAGGAATCCCATTATGCCTCAGATATGTGACTTTGTATCAGAGACTTCCTTGTTTGTATATTAGATTAAAAGTTTTGATTTCTACACTATACATGGGGCAGAGGAGCCCATGCAGGAGAGCAGAGAAAGGCCACATGGAAGAGAGGTGAAGCAGCCAAATGGCAGTGTGCTGAAGGAGAAGCCAGTTTGTACAGAGAGAAGGAGATGGGGAACAGAGATGAATAAGGCCAATGAGATACAAACCTTTGATTCTAGGAAACTCAGATAAGTCAGTGGCTTTGGGAGCCCTGAATGGAAAGGGAAGTGTTTTCCCACTGTGTGTATTTTTTGCCTGCCGGGTGCAAGCTAGGATTAAAGCTAATGGCCCACCAGTTCTTGGCTCTGTTGTTTCATTACCATCTGTCCGAATCAGATGTGAATTTGCAAGGGCCAGGGGTTGTGACGTTGGCCATGGCTTCTGGCCATACATTGTCCTAAAACACAGTGCCACTATATATGAAAAGCATTAGATTAGAAATGTCTTTAGAGGAGAATTCTTCAAATGTGCATTTTTTGTGCTGAACTTATGATATAGGTGGTGTAAGCAAGTCAGTTAAAGGCTGACAAAACCTGCAGATCCAAAAGGCACCAAGCCTATAAGCAACACCATTAATAACCTTCAAATGCCAATAAGGTTTTTTGTTTGTTTGTTTGTTTTTCTTTTTTTGTTTCCCTGGTTAAAAAAAAATACCTGAAGTCAAGAAGTTCTTTTTCTACATTTGTTTTATAATAGGTTGTTTAAAATGTATAGGTGGTAGTGCAAGGCTTGGAAGGAGATTGCTAAAATTCCCCTCACTCTGTGTATGCTCCAAAACTGGCACAATTCCATGAATTCACTGTGGTGGGTTGAGCAGAAGTATTCAGCAAATTATATGACAGCTGCTCACTACGAGGTAGCTCAGTCCCAGAGTACCAAACGCTTATTGAATTCTCAGCCCTAATGAACAGAGAAGTTGAACATGTTTATAGTCATCAAAAATATCTTTTGAGCCAGATTTTTAAAAATATTTTGACAAGGAATCCAGTTGTTTCAATGGCAGTGGTGCATCACTGACGAGTTACCAATAGTTGTGGTAAATGGCAGCAGAACAAGGATACTTTTTTTTTTTTCCTCAAAGGAAGTGCCCTGAAAGACTTTCCTCACAATTACAGTAATCCATGGCAAATACACTGTAACAAGAAAGTGCCATCAACACAATCTTCTCCTATTCAACCCTCTGTTCTCTTTCTTAACACCCTGTATGTGTTTATTTTCTGTGTCACTTCTGAACACTAAACACCTATAAAAAGCAACAAAGAATAACTATTAGCAAATTGAAGAATTGAAGTTCTATTTATACCTCTATGGTGTAGGATAAATAATTATCTTTTATTTATGTAGAGCTGTGTATCTATATAGCAAGTATCAGTGCAAGCAAAGGTTAAATAACCCAGGGATTCTACTATTAAATGTAAGTGAAATGCAATCATTTTGTTTATTCATGGCTGCTATATATAAATACTATACTGTTTTGTTCCCACCTGTCCTCCATTACAGCAAAATACCCACTTTTAAACAGAATATTGGCCTCAAAATTGTTTTCTTAAAATTATTCTGGTGCAATATAGATTAGTATTAATCCTACACCACGACATCATATTTGTTTTGGAAAGTGGTTATAACACAATACATTCAACACTTCTGAACATGTATGTTTTTCCTTTCTTTTCTGTGGCTGAAATAGTTCATAGCAAAAGGGAAAGGTAAACATCCACAAAGTAGCCCTTTCTTTTAATGGTAATTGGAATGGGTTAAGGGTTTACTGTTCTAAGTTTTAATCATTGTCCCAAGAAGATTCATATTGTACTGTTTATTGCTTATAGTTCTCATTATATTCTTTTTCATAAGAATGTAACATAATAATATTAATGTCCTATATTTTCTCTGGAAGACAATAATAAACTGTACAACTTTTACCTTTTTCATGTCTCAAAGTAGGATTCATTAGCCACTTCTATTTTCCACTTTTACAACTTCTAGAGCCTGGTGGAAGAAGTCCACATGCAGCCAATCAAACTACAGTAAATTAAAAAGGTTAAAGTTCAAAATGATGAAATTGTTAAAGATTACAGCCTTTCATTAACCAAAATGACATTAAAATTATACCTCACTCTTTTAAAAATTATTATAGCAAAAATACTAAGCAAGACCAAATAACTTATTTCCTCTAAAGTCATAAGGTTAACAGAATATTGTTATCTTCATCAACCATGGAACAAGAGGTTTATTGTGTCACTGTCACTAAATAACTAGGCAGTATATATATACATATATATATATATATATATATATATATATATATATATATATATATATAATGAGAGAAATATATCTTTCCATAACTATTATATTGTATTGTAACAATGATTTTAGATTATCACATGTTATTAAGAGATGTTGATTTTTAAAGGATTTAAATTTGGAACTATATAAAATGAGTCGATTTCAAGATCAATGGGTGAAAGTCAGAAATAAAAAGGAGTACTAGGCAAATTTAAAAAAAAGAATGGTATAGTTAATTAAGTAACTCCGTAGCTATCACAGATCCTTGTATATCTTATATATAATAAATTGGGATGAGTGATATTCTCACAGAAAGAGCAAGTGAAAGACTAAATTAAGTAAAATAATCCATCTATTTCTCTGTGGTAATATATATATATATTCTTTATAATAAAGGAAATGCATAGCATTTATCAAATCAGGTCAAATCAAGTCTAAATTTGAGCAGTCAGAGAAATTGTGCTTTATCATGCAATCCTTTTAAATGCTTGAGAAGGTATTACTTTTGCTAAAGGCTGGTAAAATGTATATGGTTTTTAA
This sequence comes from Saccopteryx leptura, assembly GCF_036850995.1. Taxonomy (NCBI): domain Eukaryota; kingdom Metazoa; phylum Chordata; class Mammalia; order Chiroptera; family Emballonuridae; genus Saccopteryx; species Saccopteryx leptura. Next base: position 120,480,384 of record NC_089516.1, read on the forward strand.
TCTGCCTTTGAGGACTTTACTGCCACTTAGAAAGGTTTTCTCAATATCTCAATTTCTCAGACACTAGCTATAATATATATACATATATAAATTTTGGAGAAAGAAAGACAGACAGATAGAAAAGGAGAGAAAAAGGACAGAAATGAGTAGTAGTTGCTTTACTTTAGTTGTTCATTCATTGCTTCTCATATGTGCCTTTACCAGGGGGCTCAAGCCAAAACAGTAACCCCTTGCTCATACCATCAATCCTTGGGCTTAAGCCAAAGACCTTGGGATCATATTGATGACTCTGCACTCAGGCCAGTGACTTCGGGGTTTTGAACCAGGAACCTAGAGTTCTGGATTGATGCTTTAGCCACTGCACCACCACTGGTTAGGCAATAATATTTGTTCTCATTAAGTGACTCCACCATTGTTTTTTGAGAATGGATCAGTATCTTATATTACTTTATGAAGGTAAAATGTATTTTTTTCAACTCTGAAAATTTCTTTCCCCAAGGAAAATAAAATTACAAGAAGCACACAAATCTATCAACCTTAACATGAAGAACTTTGTCACCTGACCAGGTGTTGGCACAGTTGATAGAATGTCAGACTGGGAAGTGGGGGAACCAGGTTCAAAACCCCGAGGTTGCCAACTTGAGTGCAGGTTTATCTGGTTTGAGCAACGCTCATTAGCCTGAGCTCAAGGTCACTGGCTAGAGCAGGAGGTCACTCAGTCTGCTGTAGTCATCCGATGAAGGCACATACGAGAAAGCAATCCATGAGAAACTAAGATGTCACAATGTAGAATTGATGCTTCTCATATATCTCCCTTCCAGTCTCTAATTGTAAATGCTTTGAACTCAGAGGCAAAGTAACAAGGGAGTACGAAGATTGATGTTTGGGGTTTGTGTGTGTGAAAAAGAGAAAAGCAGACAGACAAAGACAGGATTAAAAAAACGGAGGGGCAGGGCCACTGTCAGTTTAGAAGAGAGACGTGCTTTACAACAGGAAGCAGCTGCAAGTTAGAAGTACTTTGCGGAAAGTAACAAACTTGGATAATGAGAGAACATAATCCAGAGACTATAGAAGGGGCAGTTGGAAGAGAAAGAAGTGTTGTGGGTTAGGTGTTTTATGACAGAAGGGGCTCTGTGTAGTAGCTATACATTTGAAAAAGCAGGAATGAAGTGATTAGAGAAACATTATCCAGTCTTCCCCAAAATGAATCTATCTCTACTGCTTTACTCCTTCCTATAAATATCATCTCTCCTTAGATAGCAACCAATCTTATATTCTCTCTGTGCAGCTGGAAGCCCCTTCTGATTTAGGTTTCATCATTCCCTCAAACTGCCCTTGATAAGCAGACACATCATCATCCAGGTTAACTTTATTAGTGAAGTGGGTATGCAATGAAATAAGCTTACAAAGGAACATTTTCTCTTAAACTTCTCAAATATACAAGAAGCTGAACATTTTTTTTCTTTTTTAATTTAAACTTCAATCTTTTTCCCCTAGTGAGGTACACTGAACATTTTTTAAATTTTGTATTTTTACTCCTCCCACTAAATCATCATTTTCTGAGGTGGAGCTGCTGGCTTTATTAATCACACTTCATCTAGAAACCAGGTTATCTATTATTTTTCCTAGCGGACATATTTACACCTCTTTCAGGTATAAAATTGCTAAGTATTGTTAATTGATGTCATTGATGTTTAATACTATTAATAGTATATTTTACAATAAATGTATTTAAGGTAGTGTTTAACCCATTTTATGCTTCATGTTCTATTATTGGAATGGTAGTGATGTGGGTAGTAATATTTATATCCTTCTGCTTAAGGTCATTGCCAAGGTCTGATTTTCACACACGTCTGCCTTCTGAGGGTACATGTCCTCATGGGATGCACAGAGTTAGTCACTGCTGCAGATACTGGTGTGCTGAGAGCTTGTCAGAAAGTGACGTAAATTTTTGAAAAAATGTTTAAGAACTGAATTTCAAAAATTTCAGCCTCTAGCAAAAATGGGTTAATGCCTCAAATAAGAGGTTGATTAGCCATAAATAGAATAACTTCCTAAAAATCACATTTTAGTAGTAAGACATATCTGGTGAAAACTAGTCAAATACAAATAATAATTTAGAAATTAAAAACCTACTAGTCTTATGAATATATCAGTAAAATCATGGACAATTCAAAATTTAAGAGAATGACATGACTTTTAAAAAACATCTCTCAGAGTTTATATAAACTTTATTACTTCAGTGCTAGGTGTTTTCACAAACCAATTGTAATCTATATAAATCCCATATTGTAGAAATTTATGATTTGTTAATGTTTTTAACTTTCCTGTTAAATGAATCTATGTGCATATCACTTCAAAACAGAACCAAAGCTCATTTATCCTTTATGCATTTGCTATGAAGTGAAGTTATATAAGGAAAATGTTGATTCCAATACCTAAATGTCATCCTCTTTGTTCAACTTGACGTTGCTCTCAAGAGCAATCAACCTTTAATTGGAATACTGGTAAGTCGTCCTTCAATTGTTGGTCTTTGGTTCATCTAACCAAAACAAAAAGCAAATATAAGCATATACGGTATGGAATCCATGGGCTTGAAGATTAAAGTTATTCAATGTTCATATATTGACCATATACTATAAAAATAATTGTACATTGTGTGTTTTTGAAAATAAAAGCTGAATAAATATCTGTGAAAAAGACTGATGACTCAGAGAATATTAGTTTCCTTTCAGTTATATAAGAAATATACTCTTTGTTGTAAAATGAAGTCTCGTATGCTTTTGAGTCTGTATTTATAATTTCTATTTCTTTTATTGGTCTGATAGGAGATGAGGAAGCTGAAACTTGAGATAGTTAGTGGTTTGACTAAGCACAAAATATGACCGAATTAGAATCCTCTAGTGACACCATATTTCAAAATGTGTTTCAAATGTATTAAAGATTAAAATGGAAAAAATAACAGAAAAACCTACACAAAATACTGAAGAAAAACATAAGTGGAATAGATGAATATGTATGCAATCTCGATCTTTCTTCTCATGACAGTAAATTCAAAAATCATAAAAGAACACACTAAAACATTAAAATAATCTATGTGTCAAAATTGTCATACACATAATTCAAAAGCAAATGAACTTGGAAAAATTTAGAGTATATCTAGACAAAAGTTTAAATATTAATACATAAAATATTTATGAGCAAATACAAAAAGTGCATATATTTGTAAAAATATAAATAAATGACATTAACAGGTAATATACAAAAGAAGAAATTACATGGCTAATAAAAATAATTAATTTATATGTGTGAATTAAAATAAAAATATAATTTTTTATCTGTTAAATTGATAATGTTTCTTTTACATAATTGTATCCATTGAGAGAGATTTGGGGCATATTGGTGCTCTCATACACTACCTATGGGAGTATAAATAGCAAAACATCTATTGGGAATATTTTGCAATATTTAAAAATTTCTTAAAATTATAATGTACTTTGAGCCTGACCAGGTGGCGCAGTGGATAGAGCATTGGACTGGGATGCAGAAGGACCCAGGTTCGAGACCCTGAGGTCGCCAGCTTGAGCACAGGCTCATCTGATTTGAGCAAAGCTCACCAGCTTGGACCCAAGGTCCCTGGCTCTAGCAAGGGGTTACTCAGTCTGCTGAAGGCCCATGGTCAAGGCACATATGAGAAGGCAATCAATGAACAACTAAGGTGTCTCAATGAAAAACTAATGATTGATGCTTCTCATCTCTCCATTCCTGCCTGTCTATCCCTCTCTGTGTCTCTGTATAAAAAAAAGTAAAGAGGACATTTCAAAATATTTTTAAAAAATTATAATGTACTTTGATCCAAGAATCCTACTTGTTGAAGTTTAGCTTAATGAAGTAATCATGGATATGGATAAATCTTTAGTTGCAATTAGGTTCATCTTAGCATTATAATAGTAAAAAATAAGAAGTAAACTAAATGTTAAAAAATGTCACCATCAGAAAATTAACAGTTATAATTTTAAAAATAAACATTTGTATGCATTTTCATTTAAAAAGAGTTTTAAAAGTATGTGACATTGATCTATATCTCTGTTTTATGTTAATATCATGTTGTTTTGATTACTGTGGCTTGTAGTATAGTGTGATATCTGGTAGCTTGATTCCTCCAGGTATGTTCTCCTTTCTCAAGTTTATTGTGGCTATTGGGGTCTTTTGTTCTGGATAAATTTTTGAAATATTTGTTCTAGTTCTACCAATACATCATTGGTATCTTGATAGAAATTGCACAAAAACTATAGATTTCTTTGGGTAATATGAACATTTTAATGATGTTAATTATTTTTATCCAGGAACACAGTACAGGCTTTCCATGTATTGGTTTGGGGAATAAGTTCATAGCGTTTTTACCGAAGACTTTTATTTAAACAAAAAACAATAATTATATCAATAAGTTAATCAATTATATATTCGCCATTGTTGTTTACAACCTCTTCCCACCTCTCAACCAATTTGTTGATGCCATTCCACCAAAAATCGCCTGGTCTGGTGTCAAAGAAGTTGTTGAGCCAGTTTTTTAGGACCTCTTTGTTATCGAAGGTAACGCCCTTCATATGGTTTGACAGGGAGTGGAAAAGATGGTAATCGGTCGGTGCAAGGTCTGGAGAATACGGTGGATGCTGAAGGACCTCCCATTCGAGCTCTTGGAGTGCGGCTTTGAAGAATTGTGCAACATGGGGCCTGGCGTTGTCGTGAAGGAGTATGGTTTGACCATGTCTATCAGGTCTTTTCAGTCGAATAGCCTCATTCACATGGTGTAGCTGGGCAATGTAGAGCTCCTTGTTGACCGTGGCATTCTTTTCGAGCATTTCCCAGTTCTTTATCGAATTCAGAAGGCCTTCTACTGCGGCACGTGTCATCGATGTCAAAGTTGCCATTTTTGAACTTTGCAAACCATTTTCGTGCTATAGACTCGCCTATGACACCTTCTCCATACACGTCGCAAATGTCCCGGGCTGCTTCGGCAGCTTTTTGACCTCGATGAAAAGCAAAAAGCAGGTGTCAAAAATGTTGATTTTTGCCTCCTGGGTATTCCATTTCTAAGCCTCAAAACTAATAAAAAATTAAATAACTCAAAAATACAATTAACATAGTTTTGTAGAGCAGAAAGAGTTTTATCGAATGAATACTTACCCTTTGCCAAATGGCAAACAAATCATTGTAAAATAAAGGAAAATATAAAAACGCTATGAACTTATTCCCCAACCCAATATTTGTATCTTCTTCAATTTCTTTCTTTAGTGTCATAATTTTCCCAGTACAGGTTTTTATATTCTTGGTAAATTTATTCTTAGGTATTTTATGTTTTCTGATACAATTATAGATTAGTGAGTAAAAAAAGTGTGGTATATTTATATAATGGAATACTATTCAGCTGAGAAGAAAAAAAGAAATCTCACGTCTTGTGACACCATGATTGACCTGGAAAGTATTATGTTAAGTGGAATAAGCCAATCAGAGAAAAACAAATAGCATATGATTTCATTTATATATGGAAACTAATAAGCTATATAAACTAACAAACAAAATAGAAACAGACTTACAGATACAGAGAACAGACTGACAACTGTCAAAAGGGACAAGGGTTGGTGAGTTTGTGACACTGGTAAACATAATCATACTGATTTCAGGTGCCCAATTCTACAACACATTAGAAGCTTATGTGAGATGACATCAGAGTAATGGCGGGGTAGGAAGCGATACCGATAAATCTCTCCCAAAACTCAACAAGATCTTCAACCAGAAACAGAAAAACCTATACTTGGAGCCTCCAGATGCTTCGCAATACACCTGAAGGTATGGTCGAGTAAAAAATTGGCTAAATATATAACCAAACCCCGAAGGAATTAGGGAGTAAGAAATGCTCCGCATTCCTCACTAACCTAAATAGGGCGGCTTTCTCTGGTAACTGTGAATATAGAAACTGAGGCGGGCAAAGGGGGTGAATAGATCCAGGCCATGGCACAAATGGCCGAACCAGGCTGTGGCACGGAGAACCAAGCAGAGGAAAAACTGATCCTGTGGCAACCCGGGCAATACAAGCTAACACTCGCGCCAAACCCAAACGAAGAAAGACAAGCGGGGCAGCCATTTTACCCAATCTCCTGGTTGGCGAACGCACAGTTAGTGGGCGAGAGATTTCTTCCTAAGCCCTGGGAGTGGGTGCCCGTGTTACCCCACAGAGAGGCAGAGTCAGAGGCCTTTCTGTGGGCCGAAAGCAGAATCTCTGGGCAGCACCAGCGCCCTGGGAAAGCCGTGCACGGGAGGGAGCGAGAACTAATTCCAACAATGGAAATTTTCCGTGCTGGTGGGGGTTTCACTCAGAGGGAAACGCGGCCAGCCTCATGTCCTGGTCTGCGAGCGCAGATAGTGAGTGAGAGATTCCTCCGAGTGCCTCGGCAGTGCGCGCCCGTGTTATCGCACAGAGGGGCAGAGTCAGGGGCCTTTGTGTGGGCCAAAGCAGAATCTTGGGCTGCCCCAGCGCCTTGCAAAAGCCACACACGGGGACGGAGCGAGAGCCAATTCCAATGCTGCAACTTTTCCATGCGGTTGGGGGTTTCACTCAGAACGTGAGACTGCTGGCCGGATATCCTGGTCTGCGCACGCAGATAGTGAGTGAGAGTTTCCTCCAAGCACCCCGGAAGTGGGCGCCTGCCTGTGTTACTGGACAGAGTGGCAGAGCCAGAGGTCTTTGAGTGGGTGGAAAGCCCGCCTGATTATGCTAGAAGCTCTGACTGACTGAGCCTTACCCAGAGCCCTGTGCTGAGTGGAAATAGAGTGGGGAGTTGCCAGCTCTTTGAGCCTCTTACTATCCAGGCAGAGGCAGCAGCAACCCCATAGCTGGATTATCAGGCTACTAATTGAGGAAGGAAAGACTAGGAGAAAGGCTCCAGGAACACGGACTCTCTCACTGTCAGAGCCTATAAATGCTAATGAGCCTCAACTGCCAACGAGACTAAAGCACAATACATGACATTGCCATAGAGACTTATCAACTGCAAACCTCTACCTGAGCGTGCCAAAGGGGCAGAACCTGGGGTACAGAGTCACTGACCAGGAAGAGGGAGAGAAAAGAAAAAGCAAGAAGATAACCTCTCAAAATCAAGAATAATCTGCAGACATTATAACCTATCCCATTTTACTATATTTGTTCATTTGTTTCTCTTATCTTCATTCTTGATACTTTTTTTCCTCCTCCAATTTGGCCGATTAACTCTCTGCTGGTCTTACTCTCTCCTCTCCTTGAACTACACTACCCATAAGTGTTACATCTCCCATTATCTTTTCTCTCCTCTTCCTTTCTCTCTATGAGGGTTGCACTCCAAAACCCTTAACTCTCTCTCTCTCTCTCTCTCCTTTCTTTTTTCTTCTTTTAGTGGTTCCCTCTTTTTTTCTCTCTCTCTCTCTTTCTTTTCTCCCTCTATATTAGTTTCTTCCTTTCTCCTTTACATCTCCTCTCATTCAAACCTCAATAACAAACAAATTATCTTATCTGGGTCTCAAACTTATGTTTGTGGAATTTGGGGGGATTTTTATTTCACCTTTATAACTCACTTAGCAGTGCTCCCATCCCTGGCTCTCCATTTTATCTAGTTCTTGTTCCACTAAATACAATAGTAATTTTTTAATTTGTCCCCCCATTTTTCTGTTTTCCTCTTATTACTCTCATCATAACTCTTAGACAACCAACACCTAAAAGCAAATCATTTTATTCTTGACCCAAATTTTTTCCTTATTTGCTTTTTGTGGGTCCATACCCCCTTTTTTTTCTTTTTTTTTTTTTTTGCCCCTTTATTACTTTTCCTCAATTCAGGCCCTCCATCACAGGCATTGTTTTTTATAATTGACAGTTCACCACAAGATTTTGTCAAGAAAGAGGGGAGAGGAGAGGAGAGGAAAAAAGGAAGGGGGGAATAATTTCCTTTTTTAAAAATTTTTATTTTATTTTATTTTTCTTTATTTCATTATTAATTTTTTTTAAAAAAAAAACTCTTCGATTTTTTCTTTTTTTATTTATTTTTTAACTTTTTATTCTTTATTAAATCTAATTAATACTATCAACAAAACCACCCTCAGATGCCATTAAGGAAGAGTAAATCGAATATCATGGATACAAAAGAAAGAGAGGTAACACAGCTAGATGAGGAAAAATCTATGGAGAAAAAATTCAATATATTGGAAACCTTGGAGCTAAATGACAGAGAATTCAAGATAGAAATCCTAAAAATCCTCCAAGATATACAAGAAAACACAGAAAGGCAATTTACGGAGCTCAGAAAACAACTCAATGAACACAAAGAATATATGTCCAAGGAAATTGAATGTATAAAAACAAATCAAACAGAGATGAAAAATTGAATTCACGAGCTGAAAAATGAAGTAACAAGTTAGCTAATAGAACAGGTCAGATAGAAGAGAGGATTAGTGAAATAGAAGACAAGCAACTTGAGGCACAACAGAGAGAAGAAGAAAGAGACTCAAAAATTAAAAAAATGAGATAGCCCTACAAGAATTGTCTGACTCCATCAAAAAGAATAACATAAGAATAATAGGTATATCAGAGGGAGAAGAGAGAGAAAATGGAATGGAGAACATACTCAAACAAATAATAGATGAGAACTTCCCAAGCCTCTGGAAAGAACTAAAGCCTCAAGTTCAAGAAGCAAACAGAACTCCGAGTTTTCTTAACCCCAACAAACCTACTCCAAGGCATATCATAATGAAATTGACACAAACCAACAGCAAAGAAAAAATTCTCAAGGCAGCCAGGGAAAAGAAGAATACAACATATAAAGGAAGGCCCATTAGATAATCATCAGATTTCTCAGCAGAAACTCTACAAGCTAGAAGAGAGTGGACCCCAATATTTAAAGTCCTGAAAGAGAGGAACTTTTAGCCACGAATACTATACCCATCAAAGCTATCCTTCAAATATGAAGAAGAAATAAAAACATTCACAGATACAGAAAAGATGAGGGAATTTATCATCAGAAAACCCCCCTCCAGCAATTACTAAAGGGTGTTCTCCAATCAGATACAAAGAACAAAAAAAAACAGAGCCACAAGTAAAAGCTCCAAGAAGAACACAATAAAACCAAATTAAAACTGTGACAACAACAAAAAGCAAGAGGGGGATAAGATGGAGATTAACAGTAGCAAAGGACGATGGAGTGCAAAAGTACTCACAAAATACTTTGCTACAATGAACAAGGTAGGGACCCTTTTCATTACTCAAAGGTAACTACCATTGTAAAAACCACCACAGAAGCACATGAGATAAAAAAGATAGCAACAGAGGAAAGATATATGGAATACAACCAAATAAAAACAAGATAGAAAAAAGAAAGAGAAGGATCAAACAAGTCACAAAACTAACAGAAAGCAAGATATAAAATGGCAATACGGAACTCACAAGTATCAATAATTACACTAAATGTAAACGGATTAAACTCACCAATAAAAAGGCACAGAGTAGCAGAATGGATTAAAAAAGAAAATCCAAATGTATGCTGCCTAGAGGAAACTCATCTAAGTAACAAGGACAAAAACAAATTCAAATTGAAAGGCTGGAAAACAATACTCCAAGCAAATAACATCCAAAAAAAAGCAGGTGTAACAATACTTATATCGGATAATGCTGACTATAAGACAGGAAAAGTACTCAGAGACAAAAATGGCCACTTCATAATGGCTAAGGGGACACTGAATCAAGAAGACATAACAATTCTTAATATATATTCACCAAACCAAGGAGCACCAAAATATATAAGACTGCTACTTATAGATCTTAAAACAAAAACTGACAAAAATACAATCATACTTGGAGACCTCAATACACCGCTGATGGCTCTAGATCGGTCATCAAAACAGAGAATCAACAAAGACATAGTGGCCTTAAACAAAACACTAGAGCACCTGGATATGATAGACATCTACAGGACATTTCATCCCAAAGTGACTGAGTATACATTTTTCTCCAGTGTACATGGATCATTCTCAAGATTTGACCATATGTTGGGCCACAAAAACAACATCAGCAAATTCAGAAAAATTGAAGTTGTACCAAGCATATTTTCTGATCATAAAGCCTTGAAACTAGAATTCAACTGCAAAAAAGAGGAAAAAAATCCCACAAAAATGTGGAATCTAAACAACATACTTTTAAAAAATGAATGGGTCAAAGAAGAAATAAGTGCAGAGATCAAAAGATATATACAGACTAATGAAAATGACAATACGACATATCAGAATCTATGGGCTGCAGCAAAAGCAGTGATAAGAGGGAAGTTCATATCACTTCAGGCATATATGAACAAACAAGAGAGAGCCCAAGTGAACCACTTAACTTCCCACCTTAAGGAACTAGAAAAAGAAGAACAAAGACAACCCAAAACCAGCCGAAGAAAGGAGATAATAAAAATCAGAGCAGAAATAAATGAATTAGAGAACAGAAAAACTATAAAAAAAATTAATAGAACAAGGAGCTGGTTCTTTGAAAAGATCAACAAAATTGACAAACCCTTGGCAAGACTTACCAAGGAAAAAAGAGAAAGAACTCATATAAACAAAATCCAAAATGAAAGAGGAGAAATCACCACAGACACCGTATATATACAAAGAATTATTGTAGAATACTATGAAAAACTTTATGCCACTAAATTCAACAACCTAGAAGAAATGGATAAATTCCTAGAGAAATAAAACCTTCCTAGACTGAGTCAAGAAGAAGCAGAAAGCCTAAACAGACCTATCAGTAGAGAAGAAATAGAAAAAAAACATTAAAAACCTGCCCAAAAATAAAAGTCCAGGCCCTGACGGCTATACCAGCGAATTTTATCAAACATTCAAAGAAGACTTAGTTCCTATTCTACTCAAAGTCTTCCAAAAAATTGAAGAAGAAGCAATACTTCCAAACACATTTTATGAGGCCAACATAACCCTCATACCAAAACCAGGCAAGGATGGCACAAAAAAAGAAAACTACAGACCAATATCTCTAATGAATACAGATGCTAAAATACTAAACAAAATACTAGGAAATCGAATACAACAACATATTAAAAAAATAATACATCATGATCAAGTGGCATTCATCCCAGAATCTCAAGGATGGTTCAACATACGTAAAACGGTTAACGTAATACACCATATCAACAAAACAAAGAAAAAAAAACCACATGATCTTATCAATAGACGCAGAAAAGGCTTTCGATAAAATACAACACAATTTTATGTTTAAGACTCTCAACAAAATGGGTATAGAAGGAAAATATCTCAACATGATAAAGGCCATATATGATAAACCATCAGCTAACATCATATTAAATGACACTAAACTGAAGGCTTTCCCCCTTAAATCAGGAACAAGACAGGGTTGTCCACTCTCTCCACTCTTATTTAATGTGGTACTAGAGGTTCTAACCAGAGCAATCAGACAAGACAAAGAAATAAAAGGCATCCATATCGGAAAAGAAGAAGTAAAGGTATCACTTTTTGCAGATGATATGATCCTATACATCAAAAACCCCAAAGAATCCACAAAAAGACTACTAGAAACAATAAGCCAATACAGTAAGGTCGCAGGATACAAAATTAACATACAGAAGTCAATAGCCTTTCTATATGCCAACAATGAAACAACTGAGAAGGAACTCAAAAGAATAATCCCCTTCACGATTGGAACAAAAAAAAAATTAAATACTTAGGAATAAACATAACAAAGAATGTAAAGGACTTATATAATGAAAACTATAAACCATTGTTAAGGGAAATCAAAAAAGATATAATGAGATGGAAGAATATACCTTGTTCTTTGCTAGGAAGAATAAATATAATCAAGATGGCTATATTACCCAAAGCAATATACAAATTTAATGCAATTCCCATCAAAATTCCAATGACATTTTTTAAAGAAATAGAGCAAAAAATCATCAGATTTATATGGAACTATAAAAAACCCCAAATAGCCAAAGCAATCCTAAAGAAAAAGAATGAAGCTGGGGGCATTACAATACCTGAATTCAAACTGTTTTATAGGGCCACGACATTCAAAACAGCATGGTATTGGCAGAAAAATAGACACTCGGACCAATGGAACAGAACAGAAAGTCCAGAAATAAAACCACATATATATAATCAAATAATTTTTGATAAAGGGGCCAACAACACACAATGGAGAAAAGAAAGCCTCTTCAATAAATGGTGCTGGGAAAACTGGAAAGCCACATGGAAAAGAAGGAAACTGGACTACAGTCTCTCCCCCTGTACAAAAATTAACTCAAAATGGATCAAAGATCTAAACATAAGACCTGAAACAGTTAAGTACATAGAAGAAGACATAGGTTGTAAACTCATGGACCTGGGTTTTAAAGAGCATTTTATGAATTTGACTCCACAGGCAAGAGAAGTGAAGGCAAAAATTAATGAATGGGACTACATCAGACTAAGAAGTTTTTGCTCAGCAAGAGAAACTGATAACAAAATAAACAGAAAGCCAACTAAGTGGGAAATGATGTTTTCAAACAACAGCTCAGATAAGGGCCTAATATCCAAAATATACAAAGAACTCATAAAACTCAACAACAAACAAACAACCTATCCAATAAAAAAATGGGAAGAGGATATGAACAGACACTTCTCCCAGGAAGAAATCCAAATGGCCAACAGATATATGAAAAGATGCTCATCTTCTTTAGCTATTAGAGAAATGCAAATCAAAACGGCAATGAGATATCACCTCACACCTGTTCGATTAGCTATTATTAGCAAGACAGGTAATAGCAAATGTTGGAGAGGCTGTGGAGAAAAAGGAACCCTCATACACTGTTGGTGGGAATGTAAAGTAGTACAACCATTATGGAAGAAAGTATGGTGGTTCCTCAAAAAACTGAAAATAGAACTACCTTATGACCCAGCAATTTCTCTACTGGGTATATACCCCAAAAACTCAGAAACATTGATATGTAAAGACACATGCAGCCCCATGTTTATTGCAGCATTGTTCACAGTGGCCAGGACATGGAAACAACCAAAAATCCCGTCAATAGATGACTGGATAAAGAAGATGTGGCACATATACACTATGGAATACTACTCAGCCATAAGAAATGATGACATCGGAACATTTACAGCAAAATGGTGGGATCTTGATAACATGATACGAAGCGCAATAAGTAAATCAGAAAAAAACAGGAACTGCATTATTCCATACGTAGTTGGGACATAAAAGTGAAACTAAGAGACATTGATAAGAGTGTGGTGGTTCCGGGGGGGAGGGGGGGATGAGAGAGGGAAAGGGTGAGGGGGAGGGGCATAAAGAAAACAAGATAGAAGGTGACAGAGGCCAATCTGACTTTGGGTGATTGGTATGCAACATAATTGAACGACAAGATAACCTGGACTTGTTAACTTTGAATATATGTATCCTGATTTATTGATGTCACCCCATTAAAAAAATAAAATTATTAAAAAAAAAAAGCTTATGTAATTTTATTAACCAATGTCAACCTAATAAATTCAATAAAAAAGACATGATAATATGATTTAATTTTCTTATTCTTTGATTATCTATGTTTCAGATTCTTATAATACACATCTTTAGTAATAAAAATTAAGAGTTGTGAAACGAAGAGGATCATACATAATTTCTAAGGTCTCTTTCAGCTCTACACTTCAATGAAACAATTATAACAATATAAAAAATAGAAAATGGTATGCTGCAGATATTTTGTAACCATAATTTTAAACAAATGAGTACCCAGAGAGTTAAAGTGAATAAAAATTAAGATTGATGGGAGTTGTTTTGGAGGTTATTGTCATGGAGTTTAAGTAAGACAAACCCAGAAGCACTGGGTATTTGCAAAATTTTGTTTCTTAAACTTTGGTGAAATGAAACTCTACATTAGTGGTATTAGCCAAGACTTAATATTTGGCTGTACACTTGTTTTCACAAGACATTAAATGTCAAAGGATTAGTTAGCTGACCAATGTCACCCTATTAAAATTAATCATTTAAATAAAAATTTTTAAAAATGTCAGAGAATTAGGGATGACCAAGAGAGGCTAGGAATCAGGAAGCTAAGAAAAATATAGAATCTGGCTAATACTGTAACTTTAGGCAGACCAAGGAGTCAAATCCAGATATGTCATCTGTAGCAGTATGATCTGATAGGTATAAGTTTAATTTAGACATCTTTTCATATATCCATGCTTTTTAACTTCAATGTTCTTGATTTCCCATTGAACTACAATGGTTTTGGTTTTAATTCTAGTGGAGTTAATTAGCACATATAGCCAGAAAAATGTCAGAGACATATAGATGAATCATGTTTCTGACCTAGACAGAAACAAAAGTGTTATAATTATCACAATTTTTGACTCAGTAATTTCCTATTTTACAGTGTTTCCTGTTGAATGAAAGCAATTTAATAATAAGAGGTTAAGATAAACATGAATGACTTAAAGCATTTTAACTCAATGAGAGAAGGGGAGGCAGAGAAACGACTCCTACATGCTCTCTGACTGGGATCCACCCTGCAAAGGTTGATGCCCTGCCCATCTGAGGAATTGCTCCATTGCTCAGCAACTGAACACTTTCTAGTGCAGGTGGAGATCATGGAGCCATCCTCAGGGCCTAGGGCCAACTCACTTCAATAGAGCCACGGCTGCAGGATGGGAAGAGTGAGAGAGAGAGAGAGAGAGAGAGAGAGAGAGAGAGAGAAACAAGTAGGAGAAGAGTGGAGAAGCAGATGAACACCTTTCCTGTGTGCCCTGATTGGGATTTGAAACTGGGATGTCCACACACCAGCCCGACACACTATCACTGAGTCAACTGGACAAGGCTGACTTAAGCATTTTAAAATTGTATATACCCCAACTGAGATTCCAGAGTACTGAGCATTAATTGTTTCCTTATAAATTATTATGAAACTTATTTTTTAAAGCGACTATTAAGAGTGGGCCAACCACAAATATGGCTGTATAGTATGTACCCTGAACCAGGGTATCTAGCCAAAGGGGTTTAAGTGGAGATTAAACTTCAGTTTGTACAGCAGGTCCTTGAATAACATCATTTCCTTCAAAGTCATTTTATTGTAACATGGATGAGATGTAATAAGAAATTAATTCTTGTTTACATTAATTAGCTTATGATAAAATTGATTTCTTTTTACATCGTTTCACTTAAAGACACAGAACCCATTTACCTCTCTGAGTACCTACTGTGCATACTCTCCTTGCTACTCAATGCACCTGAGGAGAGGCAACTTTTTAAAATTTGTCCTCCTGGAATAAGTGACTTTTTCTAATTTGTCTGTAGAAGTTGTAGATACTAGTTATGGTTCATGTTAATGATGGGTCCAAACCCTTTCAAATCTGATAAGAATGGAACATTGTAAAAAGCACAACTCTATTTTAAGTAAACCACAATTTCATTGTTGATAGATTTTTTTTAAAAAAATTAATAATAGCCTGACCAGGCGGTGGCACAGTGGATAGAGTGTAGGACTGAGATACGGAGGACCCAGGTTGGAGACCCCAAGGTCGCCAGCTTGAGTGCAGGCTCATCTGGTTTGAGCAAGGCTCACCAGCTTGGACCCAAGGTCGCTTGCTCGAGCAGAGCAAGGGGTTACTCGGTCTGCTGAAGGCCCACAATCAAGGCACATATGAGAAAGCAATCAATGAACAACTAAGGTGTTGCAAAGAAAAACTAATGATTGATGCTTCTCATCTCTTTGTTTCTGTTTGTCTGTCCCTATATATCCCTCTCTCTGACTCTCTCTCTCTGTCTCTGTAAAAAAAAAAAATAATAATAATCATTCGAGATGCCCAACAAATGACCAAAGAGCAGAGGGCCCTCGACTGCAAATTATCTGTAAAAAGCTGCCATTAGACATGAAAAATGGTTCCATATACAAAAGCAAATAAAAATTGACAAAAATAGTATTTTTTTAATTTTTACTTATTCATTTTAGTGAGATAGGAAGGAAATGAGAAAGAGAAATAGACAGAGAGACAGACAGAGACCTGAGTTGCTCTTGTATGGGCCCTGATCATGGATTGAACTAGCAGCCTCTGCACTTTTGGACAGTGCTCCAACCAACAGAGCTATCTGTCTAGGGCAAAGAGCAGTTGCTTTAATGGTATTTGTACAAAATAAAAATCCCATGGAGTATCTCCTTTTCATCTGTATGAAGTATACTTTAGTGGGAATAATGTAGAAATATAGCTAGAATTCTAAAACTTAAACATGAGGTAAGTTGCCCTGTCCGGTTGGCTCAGCGGTAGAGCGTTGGCCTAGCGTGTGGAGGACCCGGGTTCGATTCCTGGCCAGGGCACACAGGAGAAGCGCCCATTTGCTTCTCCACCCCTCTGCTGCACTTTCTTCTCTGTCTCTCTCTTCCCCTCCCACAGCCAAGGCTCTATTGGAGCAAATATGGCCCGGGCACTGGGGATGGCTCTGTGGCCTCTGCCTCAGGCGCTAGAGTGGCTCTGGTCGCAACATGGCGACACCCAGGATGGGCAGAGCATCGCCCCCTGGTGGGCAGAGCGTCGCCCCATGGTGAGCGTGCTGGGTGGATCCCGGTAGGGCGCATGCGGGAGTCTGTCTGACTGTCTCTCCCTGTTTCCAGCTTCAGAAAAATGAAAAAAAAAATTAAAAAATTAAAAAAAATAAAGCATGAGGTAAGCATCTCAAATAAATTTTGAAAAATCACTGCTATGACTGAGACTATCAAAATAATAAAAATAATAACAATGAAAGTCACAACTATCCAATATAATATGCCTTCAGATATAACCTAAATATAATTTATGAAACCTATTGTTTAAAGCATATGTGGTACATATATACAATGGAATACAATTTAGTCATAAAAATGATGACGTATTGCCATTTATGACTTCACAGATGGACTTTGAGAGCTTTATACCAAGTGAAATAAATAGAAAAACTAAGAACTATATGATTTGAAACATCGGTAGGATGTAAAACGGAAACACATGGACATAGGTAAAAGTGAACTGGTCATGGGGGGCAGAGGGTGAGGGTTGGGAGAAATGGGACAAAAATATAATGACAAAAAATGATTTCACTTTGGGTTATGGGCATACAACATAATCAACAGTTCAAATATTATGGAGATGTTTACCTGAAACCTATGTATTCTCATTAATTAATGTCATTCTATTAAATTGAATTTCTAAATAAAAAATGAAAAAAAGCATATGTCAAATATTCAGGTGCAAATATATTAATGAGTCACTTTTCACAAACAAAATAATTTTACTACTGAATACATTTAATATGCTATATTTTTTTCTGTATTTATTTTCTCTAGTTTTTTTAAAGGTGAGGTAGCCCTGAAGTCCTTAAATAAAAATTCACCATGCCAGTCAACTGTATTCACATTTCTAGTGAATGTCTCTTGGGTTTAGCTGTAGGCAGAAAATGATGTATAATTAGCAGTTTTATGTGGCATTAACAAACAATCTTGTTAGTACATTACTTTTTAATATTTGCATCAGTCTTCTGAAAACAGATTAAGAGCAACCGTAATTTCCATATTCAAGATTCATTAACTACAAAGCTCAGAAAATGTTTGCTTTAATAAAAAG
This sequence comes from Saccopteryx leptura, assembly GCF_036850995.1. Taxonomy (NCBI): domain Eukaryota; kingdom Metazoa; phylum Chordata; class Mammalia; order Chiroptera; family Emballonuridae; genus Saccopteryx; species Saccopteryx leptura. Next base: position 120,498,051 of record NC_089516.1, read on the forward strand.
AATGCGAAAATACATGCCAAACCTGTATACTACCTTTTTTTTCCTCTTTTTTTGTGACAGAGAGACAGAGACAGAGAGACAGAAACAGGGACAGATAGGGACAGACAGACAGGAAAGGAGAGAGATGAGAAACATCAGTTCTTCATTGCAGCGCCTTAGTTGTCCATTCATTGCTTTCTCATATGTGCCTTGACAAGGGGAGGGGGATTACAACAGAGTGAGTGACCCCTTGATTAAGCTAGCAACCTTAGGCTTAAGTCAGCGACCATGAGGTCATGTCTGTGATTCCAAACTCAAACCAGTGACCTTGCACTCAAGGTAGTGAGCCCACGCTCAAGCCTGTGACCTCAGGATTAAAAAACCTGGGGACTCTGTAACTCAATCCGACATTCTATCCATTGTGCCACCACCTGATTAGACTTTACTCAATTTCTTTTCTTTCCACGTGTGTTTTCAGTCTATTCAGACCTCTGACATCAAAGATTTTGGAAAATTTTGTCTTAAATGAAATAGGAATTTTAGTTTGGCCTATTATGCTCACTAATAAAACAGATCCAAAGTTAATATTTTGTCTTGTAACTAAATCACTTAAAAAATACTATTCAGAGCCTGACCTGTGGTGGCACAGTGGATAAAGCATCGACCTGGAAATGCTGAGGTCGCCGGTTCGAAACCCCGGGCTTGCCTGGTCAAGGCACATATGGGAGTTGATGCTTCCAGCTCCTCCCCCTTTCTCTCTCTCTCCTCTCTAAAAATTAATAAATAAAATTTAAAAAAATACTATTCAGAAAAAAAAATACTATTCATCTTGACAAGGTGGTGGCACAGTGGATACAGCATCAGACTGGGATGAAAATTCAAAACCCCAAAGTCGCCAGCTTGATTGTGGGTTCATCTGGTTTGAGCAAGGCTCACCAATTTGAGCCCAAGAGGCTGGCTTGAGCAAGGTGTCACTCAGTCTGCAGTAGCCCCCGGTCAAGGAACATATGAGAAAGCAATCAATGAATAACTAAGGTGTTGCAATGAGAAACTGATGCTTCTCATCTTTATCCCTTCACGTCTGTCTGTCCCTATCTGTCTCTCTCTCTGTCTCTGTCACACAAAAGAAATACAATTCATAATTTCTTATATTTTCAATGAAAGAGTGTTATGGGTAAAAACTTTTAAAGTAAAATTTGGTTAATTTAGAAGCCCTAGCTTTGAGGAACTCATGGTAAAAGGTAATGATTACAATTATGGGGATTAGCTGCTTAAATAGTATTAAATATTGTATTTATAGAATTTCTCAATGTTTCTAAAACAATGTTACTTGAGTTGCATTTTATATACCCACTTGCTGCATGTTACAATCATTTTCAGTCTGTTTTATGTACATTAGAGGAATCTGGTTTTACTCATGGATGCACTTAAAAAAGGGCTGTGAAAAGAGGAAGAATAGCACAAAGTGAAGAAGGAAAGGTAAGCACATCCAAACTATGCAGAGACCTGTGGCCATTTAGAACTTGGAGCTTATCCTAAGGGCATTACCAAGGCAGAGATGGAGGAGCAACCCTGCTTACTTCACTGTTTAGAACAAAGCACTGGATTTCTCTGTGTGTGTGAAGTCATGTGATGGTATCAACTCTCTTTCAGGTTTCTGTGTACAACCTACAGTAAATCTACTGTACAGTTCTGCACAAGAGGCTACTCCTTGTACCTAGATATTATTCCACCACTAAGTGGAAAGTATTCAATTATTTTTATTTGAAATGTAATGTCATATACATATATTTCTGGAATTAGATAGAGCAGTATAATTATTTGTGCTCTTACAAGCATTAAGACATTTTTTTAAAACCTCAATTATTTACCTTCTGAAATAAGACCCTAAAAACACAAGACATTGTTTCTTTAAGTTGTTACTATTTACTGAAGATCAGAGAGACTCTCTGGATGTAGAATCAAACATATTTAGTGTCTAGGCAGAACATTCACTCAGTCTTAACTTTTGTTTAACTCATTGCAAAAAGAAACACTTTGGTCTTATTTAATTTCAAGATGCTAGAAACTTAAATTTTTCTTTGTTCTACTTTATGTATTTGATTCTTTAAAATTAGACATAGAGGTTACCTAACATTTCTCTCATTAAATTCCATTTTGTTGATTTAAATTCTTTGTAATGGTCTAAGCAATTTTAACCCTTTGAGTAGTACGAATGTTCATGTACGTCCTCATGCCTCCTGACCATCCAGAGTACGATTGTACGTGTGTAAGGCAACATTAAAAAAAGCAAATGTATGTGCTTGTTTCCATAAATTGGTTATCAAACAAATATGATTTTAAGTTAATAAAACTGTAAATAAAACTAGTTTTATATTACGTGTTTTAAAAAAACTTACTCCTGGGGGTCAGTGAGCATGAGAAAAACCTCACTACTCAAAGGGTTAAAAAGGTATACTTGAAGAGAGTAACATGTTCTTTTATCCACATGTCAAGTTATGGCATCCAGTTTTTAAAAATTTTTCATGACAATCCTTAATAACAAGAATTCAGTGTCTTCAAGCATTCCATTAGAAAGCATCTTTAATTAATCACTATTTTGAGTATCTGCACATTTAATGAGCTATGAATGCATTCAACTGCGCAATAAGCTATTCTATTTCTCCCAGAAGCATGTACTGAAAGATTTTGTTCAAAGACTTTTAGTAATCAATGCATACTATGAACATGGAAGTTTCCTGTTAAATAGATCTCATTTGAATTTCCACTCAGGATAATGATTAATATCATGTAGAGCAGGGGAAGTCAACCTTTTTATACCTACTGCCCACTTTTGTATCTCTGTTAGTAGAAAAATTTTCTAACTGCCCATCGGTTCCACAGTAATGGTGATTATAAAGTAGGAAAATAACTTTACTTTATAAAATTTATAAAGCAGAGTTACAGCAAGTTATAGCATATAATAATAATTACTTACCAAGTACTTTATGTCAGAGTTTTGCTAAGTTTGGCAGAATAAATCTTTATAAATCAACTTACTATAGTTAAATCTATCATTTCATTTATACTTTGGTTGCTCCACTACCATGCACCATGAAAGCTGGAACTCCCACTAGTGGGCAGTAGGGACCAGGTTGACTACCACTGATCTAGAGGGAAAGCAAAATATTAATTTTTATATAATTATTTTCTTAAGTTCATAGATTCCTGAACATTATAGGGAAGAGGAATGGAGAAAATACAATATTAATTGATAAGGTTTTATTTAAGCAGAAAACGGGCATACATATAACATATTAGACACTAAGAAATAAACTGGTCAAAATATCTTATTTGGTATTCCAGTAATTTAATGTTTACACATATCCTTCAGGCTTCCTAACTCGCATGCCAGGGCTCTATCACATCAAGAGGTTTTCAAGAGGAGAAACAATGAGAGATTCTTTGGGCACCAATGGAAACACTATCACTTAACCACTATCAAACCAAATGCTAAAGAAGATAGACATTTGAAGAGAAAACAATTGCTTTGAAATTTGAAGTTTACAACCAGTGGTATTATTACATAAAGAAAGCAATGATAATGCTGTATCTAGAAGTATAGCTGACATTTACATCATTAAATTGTGGATTTATTTTTAAATTGAATTTATTAGAGTGATACTCTTTAACATAGTCATACGGATTCAGATTCCCAACCTCACAACACATCTAGTTGCCAAACAAGGATAAGTTGACACTGCTATGCAGATTCAAGTGTGACTTTTTATCTTATTTTATTTATTTTTAATTCATTTATTTTCAATTACCATTGACCTACAATATTTTATTCATTTCAGGTTTACAATATAATGATAAATTGATTTCCATGAAGACAATATAGGGGGGTAGATAAATGGTGATGGATGAATAATTTTTAAATTTTAAAATGTGCTTATGTTTGAGGAAGGTGTAGGTTTTAAAATGTCACACATGATAATCACTTTGTAAGGAATATAAATGTCTAATCGTTATGTTGTACTTCTAAAACTAATATAGTTTTGCAGGCCAATAGTAATTGGAAAATAAATTAAAAATTAAAAATTACACTTGAATCTGCATAACAGTAAGTCAAATTATACTTGCGTATGGGTCAGTGGTGTCACAATGGATAGAGTGTCAGACTGGAATAACAAATTATACTTGCGTTTAGGCAATTACAATAGTATATAAACAAATTAGATTCAGAAGAGTATGCTTCTTCTTCTGTTCTTCTCTATGTATTTAGGGAATACCTAAAGAAAATCCTAATTAGAGTAAGAGAGAGTGAGAGAGCACAAGGTCAAAGATGAAGTTCACCTTCTTTGACCTTCTTTCACCTCAGGTTCTTTTAAAGTCTTCTGTTGTTTTTACTAAATATTTAAAAACATAATGCCCTCTCTTCTGTCAGTGCTTCTCCTGTCAATGCTTCTTTAAATACTCCTATTTGAAACTCTGTCAATGATTGAAGGTAAATGATAATATGACCATCCTCTGCATGAAACATGGGGAGAAGTTGAAATGACATATTTCTACTTTAACTTAAAGACATATTTGATAACAAATGAAACAAATATTTTTATCAGGGTGACACTTGTTAACAAAATTATACAAGTATCAGGTTCACAGTTCTACAACACATCACCTGTACACTGTACTGTGTGTTTACCAACCAAGTCACATTTCAAGTAATTTTCTCTACGGAAACAGAAAGATTCCCAAACTAAATATGCTTTCATTGAATGAGTATCCACTGGCCCAAATTAGCTTATGGTATTTATTTCTTCTGCCTTTGTTTCCCCATTTCTTGCTATTGAAACTTTTCTGGTATTTCTTTGAGCAACATATTCATTATTTATGATTACCTAGGACTACTGTTTCCTGAAAGTATAAAAATTTTGTTGCAATTTTCTATAAATGCTAACAGTATATTATTCATTGTTCTCAGAGCACATGACCATTGCTACCGAGGAATTGTGAGTTTTCTATTTTTTATCAGTTGCTGAACAACTCACCCCAGAATTCCTGAGAAACTTATATCTTTGATATTTTACAACCTTCATCCACCTGAGTCTTGAAATGACCAGAATTTAGTTTTCAGTCATAAATAACAAAATACTAAGCAAAGATCCAATAGCTTAAGAAAAGGAAGATTTTTGCCTGACCAGGTGGTGGTGCAGTGGATAGAGAGTTGGACTGGGATGCTGAGGACCCAGGATCAAGACCCCGAGGTCACCAGCTTGAGCGCGGGCTCACCTGGTATGAGCAAGGCTCACCAGCTTGAGCCCAAGGTCACTGGCTTGAATAAGGGGTTATTAAGTCTGCTGTAGCCCCTCAGTCAAGACACATATGAGAAAGTAATCAATGAACAACGAAGGTGCTGCAATGAAGAATTGATGTTGCTCATTTCTTTCTGCTCCTCTCTCTCACTCTTTCTTTCTCTGTCACCAAAAAAAAGAAAAAAAGAGGGGGAAGATTTTGAAGAGGTAGATGCATATTGTAAATGAAAATCATAGCAGTTAGAATTATGAGTGTTATTTACAAAAATACATATTTTGTCATATTATTATGAAGGACTTACATGTACTAAAATAGGATAAACTATGAAATTGCTGATTTATTCATTTTAATAGACAAAATGGCAATTTCACAAGAACAAACCTAATATTTTTTGTTTTATATTTTATATTATAAGTTGAGATATAATTTATATACCATAAAATTCACCCTTAAATTCACCCTTTTCACCTGTTTTATTCAGTGGTTTTTAATTCATAATGTTATGCAACTATCACCACTATCTAATTTGAGAACAGTTACATTGTCTCCCAAAAGAAAGCTCATACCCATTAGCACTCACTCTTCACTTTCATTCATTCTTGTATTTATTTAGGAAGAGTTCTTGAGCACAGGAGAGGGGGTAAGAGGCAAAAATAACTAGCATACATGGAACCATTTGCTAAATGATATGAAAAAATCAAACATAGTGCTAAGTTAACAGGATGGTAAAAATATTTCAATATATACAGATGTGGGCAAAAGTAGGCTTACAGTTGAGTATGCAAAACACAGAGTATTCTTGTATTATTATTTATTAGTTTTTGAATTACAATTTTTGTTACAACTGTAAAGTTACTTTTTGCCCACTCCTGTATGTAATCAGGCATTGGAAATGACCTGTTTGAATAGGACATTGAAATATTGATAAACTTTCACCAGGTGGAGAGAGAAGAATTTTTTAAAATATATATTTTAAAGATTTTATTTATTCATTTAAGAGGAAGAAGAGAGAGAGAGAGAGAGAGAGAGAGAGAGAAAGGAGGAGCAGGAAGCATCAACTCCCATATGTGCCTAGACCCAGCGAGCCCAGGGCTTCAAACCAGTGACCTCAGCATTTCCAGGTTGACATTTTATCCACTGCGCTACCACAGGTCAGGCGAGATAAGGATTTCCTAAAGTAAAAAGTACATGGTATCATATAGTTTTGAGCTCAAATTACAATTTCAACATTTACTGTGTAACTTTGTATAACTGTACTTAATCTCTCAGAGCCTGGGAATATGACTACATTCAGAAGTTGTTATAAAAATCGTAGATGCCTGACTAGGCAGTGGTGCAGTGCATAGAGTGTTGGACTGGGACATAGAGGACCCAGGCTTGAAACCGCAAGGTCACCAGCTTGAGTGCAGGCTCATTCGGCTTGAACATGGGCTCACCAGCTTGAGTGTAGGATTGCTGGCTTGAGTGTGGGATCATAGACATGATCCCATGGACTCTGACTTGAGCCCAAAGGTCACTGGCTTGAAGCCAAGATCACTGGCTTGAACCCAAGGTCGCTGGCTTGAACAAGGGCTCACTCCCTCCACTGTTGCCTTCCTCCTCAGGTCAAGGCACATGTGAGAAAGCAATCAATGAACAAGTAATGAGCCGCCACAACAAAGAATTGATGCTTCTCACCTTTCTCCCTTCTTGTCTGTATTTCCTTATCTATTCCTCTCTCTGACTCTGTTTCTCTTTTTAAAAAAAAATGTAGAAAGTTTACATGAAGTGCTTAGTGCTATTTCTGGTACATATATTTATACCTATAATGGTAGTTAAAAAGAAGTGTTGTACCTATAATGGTAGCTAACAACAATTTTAGATATTGATTTTACTGGGAGAAAAACATGACCCAAACTGTTAAACATAAAAATAAGATAAACATCACCACCTAACTCACATAACTATGGCTTCCTCTGTCTAGCTCTAGATTTTAGTCTAGTAAATGTTCAACAAGTGGATCTGGGTTTGGAAGGAGGGAGAAAGTCTTGATGTATAGTATTTGGTTTTTGGTTATTTCTTTGGAATACTCCTACCATATCATATTTAAAGTTAGTGTTTTAAAACTGGCTCATACATTTCTTACAATTTAAGAAAATCAGCTACTTTTTAAACTGTTCTTGCAGACCACTGTTCATAGTACACAAAACAGTAAGAGCTTTATTGTCAATTAATAGGAAAACTGGTTTTTAAAATATATTATAACAAACTCCTTGATGAATTATTATATGCATAGATATTTAACAGAGGTTTAAAAATATTTCAAGAAAATTATCAGTATTACCAGATGAACTGGGAGCACATTATTTTTCTCATAAAAATGATGAAATATAACATTATTGCTTTTTAAAAATTTTCTCTCCACTGTGTCTTCACACGAGATCACATTCAGATAATGAAAGATTACAGCAGTGTCAAGGCCAGTCTTATTAACCTGAGTAATAGATATCAGCTCTGGATGGATCATCCAGATGATTATCTTGAATAGTTCATTCAAATTATGTTTAGTCTCACACAATATATGTTGTAAAATATATATCTACTGTGGGTCTTAATGAATCAAAATAAAATAATAAGACTGAGATTTGGAAAAAATTGAGTAATCTAAGATCTCACAACCAAGTTAGTGGCAGAGCTGATATTGAAATTCAGACATTCTTTGCTTAAAGTTCTTTCTCATACACCAAGAATTGACATATTAAGTTTCGAATACCCCTGTGAAATATGTAAACACAAAGCCATAGATGTGGCCTATTCAATAAAATAACACTTCAATAAAATATTTTTACCTAATTTTTCTACTCTTTAAAAAAAATTTGCTCTATATTCTTGGGTTTTTCTTTATTGTATTCAAATTCATGTTTTCATAAACACCATGATAAAACTGTTCATTTATCTATTTGGAGATTGGACTATGCTTGAGAAATGGAACATTCTCAGTCACTCTTGAGACATTCATTGGATTACTTGTGAATGGACTTCTTTCTGTTTTCTGCATTTAGTTTGTCTAGAAACTGTAAAACTGGGTGGCTTCCACAAGTGTAGTTCTTAATTCTTTAATACAACTAGTTTCTTTTTTTTTAATAAATTTTTATTAATTTTAATGGGATGACATTAATAAATCAGGGTACATATATTCAAAGAAAACATGTCTAGGTTATCTTGTCATTAAATTATGATGCATACCCTTTGCCCAGAGTCAGATTGTCCTCCGTCAGCCTCTATCTAGTTCTCTGTGCCCCTCCCCCTCCCCCTAACTCTCTCCCTCCCTCCCTCCTCCGTCCTCCCTCCCTCCACCCCTGGTAACCACCACACTCTTGTCCATGTCTCTTAGTCTCGTTTTTATGTTCCACCAATGTATGGAATCATGTAGTTCTTGTTTTTTTCTGATTTACTTATTTCACTCCATATAATGTTATCAAGATCCCACCATTTTGTTGTAAATGATCTGATGTCATCATTTCTTATGGCTGAGTAGTATTCCATAGTGTATATGTGCCACATCTTCTTTATCCAGTCTTCTATTGAAGGGCTTTTTGGTTGTTTCCATGTCTTGGCCACTGTGAACAGTGCTGAAATGAACATGAGGCTACATGTGTCTTTACGTATCAATGTTTCTGATGTTTTGGGGTATATACCCAGTAGAGGGATTGCTGGGTCATAAGGTAGTTCTATTTTCAGTTTTTTGAGGAACCACCATACTTTCCTCCATAACGGTTGTACTACTTTACAGTCCCACCAAGAGTGGATGAGAGTTCCCTTTTCTCCGCAGCCTCTCTAACATTTGCTATTACCTGTCTTGTTGATAATAGCTAATCTAACAGGGGTGACGTGGTATCTCATTGTAGTTTTGATTTGTATTTCTCTAATAACTAATGAAGCTGAGCATCTTTTCATATATCTGTTGGCCATTTGTATTTCTTCATGGGAGAAGTGTCTGTTCATGTCCTCTTCCCATTTTTTTATTGGATTGTTTGTTATTGAGTTTTATGAGTTCTTTGTAAATTTTGGATATTAGGCCCTTATCTGAGCTGTTGTTTGAAAATAACATTTCCCATTTAGTTGGCTGTCTGTTTATTTTGATATCAGTTTCTATTGCTGAGCAAAAACTTTTTATTCTGATGTAGTCCCATTCATTTATCTTTGCCTTCACTTCTCTTGCCATTGGAGTCAAGTTCATAAAATGTTCTTTAAAACCCAGGTCCATGTGTTTAGTACCTATGTCTTCTTCTATGTACTTTATTGTTTCAGGTCTTATATTTAGGTCTTTGATCCATTTTGAATTAAGTTTAGTACACAGGGACAGGCTGTAGTCGAGTTTCATTCTTTTCATTGTGGCTTTCCAGTTTTGCCAATACCATTTGTTGAAGAGGCTTTCTTTTCTCCATTGTGTGTTGTTGGCCCCTTTATCAAAGATTATTTGACCATATATATGTGGTTTTATTTCTGGGCTTTCTATTCTGTTCCATTGGTCTGAGAAAGAATTATTGTAGAATATTATAAAAAACTATATGCCACCAAATACAACAATCTAGAAGAAATGGATAAATTCCTAGAACAATACAACTTTCCTAGACTGAGTCATGAAGAAGCAGAAAGCCTAAACAGACCAATCAGCAGGGAGGAAATAGAAAAAACTATTAAAAACCTCCCCAAAAGTAAAAGTCCAGGCCCAGACGGTTATACTAGTGAATTCTATCAAACATTCAAAGAAGACTTGGTTCCTATTCTACTCAAAGTCTTCCAAAAAATTGAAGAAGAAGCAATACTTCCAAACACATTTTATGAGGACAATATAACCCTCATACCAAAACCTGGCAAGGATGGCACAAAGAAAGAAAACTACAGACCAATATCTCTAATTAATAGAGATGCTAAAATACTAAACAAAATACTGGCAAATCGAATACAACAACATATTAAAAAAATAATACATCATGATCAAGTGGGATTCATCCCAGAATCTCAAGGATGGTTCAACATACATAAAACGATTAACGTAATACACCATATCGACAAAACAAAGAACAAAAACCACATCATCTTATCAATAGATGCAGAAAAAGCTTTTGATAAAATACAACACAATTTTATGTTTAAGACTCTCAACAAACTGGGTATAGAAGGAAAATATCTCAACATGATAAAGGCCACATATGATAAACCATCAGCCAACATCATATTAAATGACATAAAACTGAGGACTTTCCCCCTTAAATCAGGAACAAGACAGGGTTGTCCACTCTCTCCACTCTTATTTAACATGGTGCTAGAAGTTCTGGCCAGAGCAATCAGACAAAACAAAGAAATAAAAGGCATCCATATCAGAAAAGAAGAAGTAAAGGTATCACTTTTTGCTGATGATATGATCCTATACATCGAAAACCCGAAGGACTCCACAAAAAGATTACTAGAAACAATAAACCAATATAGTAAGGTCGCAGGATACAAAATTAACATACAAAAGTTTATAGCCTTTCTATATGCCAACAATGAAATATTAGAAAACGAACTCAAAAAAAATAATCCCCTTCACGATTGCAACAAAAAAAAAGTAGAATAAAATACCTAGGAATAAACATAACAAAGAATGTAAAGGACCTATATAACAAAAACTACAAGGCATTAAGAGAAATAGAAAAAGACACAATGAGATGGAAAAATATTCCTTGTTCTTGGATAGGAATAATAAATATAATTAAAATGGCCATATTACCCAAAGCAATATATAAATTTAATGCAATTCCCATCAAAATTCCTATGACTTTTTTTTAAAGAAATGGAACAAAAAATCATCAGATTTATATGGAACTATAAAAAACCCCGAATAGCCAAAGCAATCCTAATGAAAAAGAATGAAGCTGGGAGCATTACAATACCTTACTTTAAACTATATTATAGGGCCACGGTAATCAAAACAGCATGGTATTGGCAGAATACAACTAGTTTCATAAAAAAAAGATATTTACAGAAATGCCCAAGTCCAGACTAAAGGCCAGTTTATTTTAAATGACAATATGCATCATTTCTTTCTTTATTTTATGCTGTAAAAAATTTTTTCACCTTTAAATAAAAGGTAAGTAAATAAATTTTCTATAATCCCTGTTTCTTCAGTCTCAGAGACTTTCAACAGTAGGTGGGGTTTTTTTTTTATTTTATCTTTCCATGATTTTTAAATTTTTTTATTAATTTTAATTTATTACATTAACATGGATTCAAGTGTCCCACTCAATATAACACCCTCACCCCTACTCTCATGTCCCTCATTACACCCTCTTTGTCCACCTCCCCCTAACTTCCTCCTCCCCTTCCCTCTGGGATTTCTTGTCCTGTTATCTTTATCTATGCGTTTTGTATATATGATTTCACTAATCTCTTCACCTTCTGATCCTAACTTTCCATGAATTTTGTTCTGTCTCATTTTCTCTTTGATCTTAAACTACACACAAAGACACACATAATTTTTGTATATGCAATTTGAGCTGAAGATTTTTATGTAAATTTTTAATATGCAGCTTAATTATATTATCTTTTCTCTCTAAATGCATAAAAGTTTGGGCTACCAGAGGTCTCTTTTCACCCTAGTTTTGTATACTATAGGATAACTAAACCATTCTGACACCTTTTCCCAGAATGGTTACAAAAGCTTACAAAGACAGAATAAAAACAAGGGGAGAGGAGTATAAAAATAGGAACAAATGAGAAAAATGCTTACCACCCAGCAGTGCTAAGTACTTGCTATGATTGAGCACAAATGTTTATGAGTTTTCTAACCAAGACAGTCATAGACTATAATCCAGGGTTGATATTCAACTACTGGGCACAAGGATAACCATAGAGGACGTTTGTAAGTGATCTCTTCTCTGATTGGTTGAGGGCCCATACCAGACCAGACCAGTTATTAAATATTTTGACAACCACTTCTTATATCAACACATTGTTCAACACATATAATGGTATTATATGTCCTAAGGACAGTTAATAAAGTCTGCTGCATAAAAAGCATACTTAGGATAAAATAACAACAAAAACAACAATAATACTAACAACCCCAATAAAACAATTGCTATCAGTTAGGTTACTACTCTCATCTGCTCCATGTTACTACTCTCATCTGCTCCATGCTGATCTAAGCACTTTACCTGTATTAACTCTTAATTCTTACAAAACCTTTATGAGAAAGATGTTATTTTACAGATGAAGAAACTAAATCAAGAAGAGATTAAACTTAACCAATGGCATATAACTAGTGAGTCTTATAGCTGGATTCTGACACAGTCAGTTTAGCTCCAGAGTCAATTTACTTAACATCTATAATGTAGTGAAGTCATGATTACTTAAGTAGTCATATTAACAATTTCATAACAATAGTTTTTTGTAAATAATCTCAGTTTAAGCTAATGACATTATGCCAAAGTACGTTTCACAAATAATGTACAAAGAAGATGTTATGTGTGGTATTTTGTGGACTTTGAATACTGATGTTGGTGTTCCTAATTCAGTATTAGATAGAGACTGTGTGCAGGAAGGACCACTGCACTGTCCCACTGTTGTTTAAATAAGTTTGTAAATATGTTATATATGTCTGCTTGCTTATAAGTTTGCATTGTGTGTGGGGAACAGGCTATAAGTGGCTGGGTGGTTATAGCCTGAGGCCTCGTTTTAAGACTAAGCTTTTCTCCACACCCTTGATTGATTGCATGATGTGGGATGGTGCACCTCATGAAGAATCCCATTGTGCCTCAGATAAGCGACTTTGTATCAGAGACTTCTTTATTTGTATATTGTATTAAAGGTTTTGATTTCTACACTATAAAATGGGGGCAAACCAGGAGCTTGCTCTCTCTCAGTTGCTGAGATTAGTATTAGAGAGGAGAGCAGAGTAAGGCCACATGGAGGAGGCCAGGAGAAGCAGCCAAGATGGCAGAGTGTTGAAGAAGAAGCCAGTTTGTACAGAGTTTGTGCAGAGAGGAGATGGGGAACAGAGGTGAATGAGACTGGTGAAGTTAGAAACCTTTGATTCTAGGAAACTCGGATAAGTCAGTGGCTTTGTGAGCACTGAATGAGTGGGTTTTGGAGTCCAGTGTATATTTTTACTTTCTCACCGGGTGCAAGCTAGGATTAAAGGTAATGGCCCACCAGTTCGTGGCTCTGTTGTTTCATTACCGTCTGTCTGAATCCAATGGGAACCTGCATGGGCCAGGCGGTTGTGATGGTGGCCATGGATACTGGCTTTACACCCACCCAACAAGCTTATTATCTTTTTAAAGAAATTTATGCTAGTTTTTTTTTTTTTAAAAAAGACAGCAAAGGGGGGGGGAGAAAGAGATGGAAATATCAACTTGCAGTTGCTTCACTTCAGTTGTTTACTTTTATAAGTTTAATTTGTATGTGTCTTACTGAATTATGAATATAGTTATTGTGGCCTGTGGTCTGTTCTATCCAAGAAGTTACTTGAGGTGGTCCAAAATATTGTGAACTCAAGTGAAGCAACTGCAAGTTGATACTTCCATCTCTTTCTCTCCCCCCCCCCTTTGCTGTCTTAAAAAAAAAAAAACTAGCATAAATTTCTTTAAAAAGATAATAATCTTGTTGGGTGGTATAAAGCCAGTATCCATGGTTTTGGTTACTTCCTTGGCTTTATAATGGTTAAATGTTCAAGTTTTGGACTCATATTGATCTGGTTTCAAGTCCTGACTCCACAAATTAGTAGCTGTATGTCCTTGGGCAAATTGCTGAACTTCAATTTCATTTTTTGTAAATTGGAATAATAAAGATAATTGAGTAAGATATTGTATTTAAAATTTCTTAACACAGATAATTGGTGCTTAGGAGGAACTAAAAGTTATATATAACCTACACATTTTTCTTGAACTTGTATTTCTCAATGTTGTTTTTATCAGTTGAATCATGTCTACAGATGAAACTCTAGTTCATTCATTTTCACAATATTAAATAGCATAGGATTCTACAGTATAACTGTATCAATTTATTTCTATTTTTAGTACTTTTATTCTACAGTAAAAATACTGCATTGTAAATTCTTGTGCATGGGCAACAAATTATTTCTTAATTGGTCTTTAAGCATTAAATTACTATTTTAGCTCCTTAAAATTTGTAGTATAACACATCCAATAAATATTTCTCAATATTAAAGTGTAGACTTGATAAACTAATATTTATAGATAGATGTTTTCAAAAGCACAGCAAAGTTTGGTCAGATAAAATGGTACGTTAGTGAATAATTTTCATTTATAAAAAGGGTTAGGAAAGCAGTTTTCAAAATTATATGAGAAAAATCTGTTTAATAAAAAACATTTGATTGAAATCTTGCATTTTGAAAAAAAATTAAGATTATACTCATGAAATGAGTATTTGATACAAATGTCCTTAAATACCCTATAGTGAGACTCCCACCATGTATATATAAATTGTAGAGTTTCCTCTTAACCATAGCTTTCTGTTTTCTTTTGTCTTCACACAAACATCTTTTGAGTAAAGCATGTGTTACAAATGGGTCAGTGTCTATTACAGTTGCAATGGAGATAAAGTTTTTAATAGCCAATTTTTTTCTCTCAGGAGTAATTTATACTATAATATTCACTGTATGCTTCAGCTCCTCTATTGGTTGCAAAAATAATCCCACTGATCTTCTAGTCATAGCTGGCCCTTCTCTCTCCTGGCCCAAATTTTCCACATGTACCTCATTAATTCCACTTGTTAGAAAATACTGGCCTCATTGAATAAAAGCTTTTTTAGCTTGAGAAAAATTTTGTGTTGCTGAATCAACATCTGCCATGATTTATCCACTTGCTTTCCTTCATGAAGCTCTCCACAATTTTTATCCTTGTTTGTTTGCTTTTCTTTTTTTCTACAAAAATCAAATTTGCCACAGTTAGGCATATCTTTCTTTGTTTGAGAAATCCTGGAAATAAAACTTAAGGGGGGAAAGCCCTTAAATCACTAATAACCTCTCTGTGGCTTTTTATTTTTTATCCTTTTTTCTATTTTCTTAAAAATAATTAAAGTAAAAGAAATGAAGCTGTCTGAAGAAAATAATTGCATGTTAATTATGGAATACCAGTAGGAATTATAGCATCACACTTTTCACTGTCATAGTTTTTAAAAGTTTGGCCCTGCCCAGGAAACTTCATTGGTTAGAGTGTTGTCTCAATGTGCCAAGGTTGCAGGTTCAATACCCTGTCACAGTACATTCAAGAATCAACCAATGAATACATAAATAAGTGGGAAAAAGTCAATGTTTCTTTCTTAAATCAATAAAAAAATTAAAAATTTAGTACAATTTTAGTGTGCTTTGCAAAGATTAATTTATAAACTTGTATTTGTTCGAGTGATTATGATTCTTAACAATTCTAAAAATGTCAAGTCATACCATAAAGTCCCTATTTAAAAGGTCTAGAGTGTATTCATTTATTTTCAATTTTTGTTGCAGTCTATATTTTACACACCAGCAAAAATAATTTCTCATTTCTTATAATCTTAACCCATCTACAATATATGTAAATGCATATACTGATAAAAACTCATTTTAACAATTATTTTTGATAATTTGCTCAAGGACCTATGTTGGGCAAATGAGTATGTAAAATCTGTATTTTCTGAGTTTGCTCACTTTTATTGTTAAAAATAGCTGCTGCCCACATGAATGGTGTTGCCCAGGTGAGGTTGTTGATTGCCTTCCTTCTTGGGAAGGTCCATTGTTATGCTAATGTTGCTGGAGGAAGGGTTTTTTGCACCAAAATGTTTTAAGAAGGAGGAAGAAGGAGGAAGCCAAGATGGAGGGGAAGGAGAGAGAAGCCAGTTTTGCAGAGTAAGAAGCCATGTTGACAGATGGGGAACCAGAGGTGACTTAGACTGGTGGGTGGTCTTTGATTCTAGGAAAACCCGGATGTGTCAGTAGCTTTGTGAGCACTGAATAAATGGGTTTTGGAGTCCTGTGAGTTTTTACTTGCCTGCTGGGTATGAGGCTAGAATAAAGGAATGGCCCACCAGTTTTTGGCTCTATTGTTTCTTTACAATTTGTCCAAATCTAATGGGAACATGCACCTGCATGTGAATGTCCATGATGGTGGTGGCCCTGGCCTTACAACCGACATGCTCAGAGGTGGACATAAAGAATTGTCAGTCAGGCCTGACCTCTGGTGGCACAGTGGGTAAAGCGTCAACCTGGAAATGCTGAGGTTGCCGGTTCAAAGCCCTGGGCTTGCCTGGTCAAGGCACATATGGGAGTTGATGCTTCCAGCTCCTCCCCCCTTATCTCTCTCTGTCTCTCTCTCCTCTCTAAAAATGAATAAATAAAAAAAATTAATTTGCCCTTTAAAAAAAAAAAAAGAATTGTCAGTCAGCCTGGCCAGGTGGTGGCACAGTGGACAGAACATCAGACTGGGACACAGAGGATCCAGGTTCGAAACCTAGAGGTCACTAGATTGAATGCAGGCTCATCTGGTTTGAGCAAAACTCACCAGCTTGAGCCCAACATCACGGGCTTGAGCAAGGAGTCACTCGGTCTGCTATAGCCCCCTGGTCAAGGCACATATGAGAAAGCAATCAATGGACAACTAAGGTGCTGCAACAAAGAATTGATGCTTCTTGTCTCTCCCTTCCTGTCTGTCTGTCCTTATCTGTCCCTCTCTCTGTCTCTGTCACACACAGAAAAAGAATTGTCAGTCAACTTCAGGGAAGACAGACAGATATATATATATATATATATATATATATATATATATATATATATATATATATATATATATATATATATCAGGCACTCTGCTTTTTTTTCTCAATACTGATACTCAACTCTGAATGTATGGTAGAATCAACCATGTAGCTCTTTAAAAAATACCGATGCGGACAACTTGGTTATGTTACTTATTAACTAGTTTCCTTTGGTTCCTGTATATTTATATTCTATGTTCTTTATTCTCTGTTGTTGTTGTTTTTTTTTTTTTTACTTTTCTTGTGAGATATAACATGAGGAAGTGCATAAAACATAATGGCTCAGTGTAGTGACTGATAATGAAGTAAACACCTATATAAAATCCACGCAAACCTATGAATAAAACATTAACAGCAACCCAAAAGCTGTTAATGTAGCCCTCCTCAGATTGCTTTAACTGTAGCAAATCAACCATTTAACCTTGAGCCCTCCATGACTTAGATTGGGTAATTTTAGTTAAAAGCCCTGAGTGAATATCTCTTGGATGCAAGCACCAAGAAGCTGTGTGAGTGAGTGACCTTTGTGCAAACACAAAAGATGCATGTGAACAGCTTTAGAAAATTAGCCTTGAGGTTCTAGATTGCCCCTTTGTTTATGCTTGTTAATTAGCAAAAGAAAAAGAAGTACTGACTCAAATTAACCCTTTCTCTATGTCAGCAAAATGGTCATTAATCATTCTTTCCACTTATCACTTGGCCTCCTCCCCTTGTAATCCTGTTACCTCTGTTTAGCTTCTGATCAGGAAAAGCTAAGGGAGAAGGAAATTCAGGAGGTGTTCTTTGCCTCCCTTGGCAAGCCTCCCCCTCTCTTCCTCTTGACATAAGTTTGTGTCTTGAGTAGGTTTTTTCCAAACGACACTGGTAGTTCCCAGAAGGCTGGCATACTACATTTAACTATCCCACACTCTGAAGAAATAACAGTATTATGTCTTTTATGATAAGCAGTTATTCGTTTTACTCTATGATGCCATGAGTATATATCAATCGTTAACGATAAGGTCTAATTTTGTCTGTGAACATTAAAAAATAGTATTAGAATCTACATATTATTTTGTGCCTTCTAGTTTTGAAATTAGAGACTCAAAGTATCAGAGAGTCATTCCATTGTTGGCTTTGAAGATACAGACTTCCATGAATTCTACGGAAGAAAACAAATTCTGCCATCAACGTTTGGAGTCTGTAAGTGAGTCCTTCCCTAGTTGAGCCTCCACATTAGAATGCAGTACAGGTAACACCTCGATTCCAATTTGGTGAGACCCTTAAATGGGGCACCCATCTAAGCCATGCACAGAATTGTAAAACAGAAACTATGAGATAATAAATAGATTTTGTTCTAAAGCAACTATATTTGTGATCATCTGTTATGTGCCAACACACAACTAATACAATAGAGTCTGATCTTTTTAAGGTCTTAGCTTTCTTTCAAGTACTTTGAGACCACTTACAATGCCGTTCAACTCTCCTGATACTGTTCCTTTCAAATCTGCAAAGGTCCCTATGGAAAAACAACACTTAGTGCTTTACTTACGTTTACACCTCTAGGTTCTCCTATTCTGTCTATTTTCTCAGTAACTTCTCGCTATCTTTTCTACTCTAATATGTATTTAAGAAAGATACATATTTCAGCCTCAATGGATTGGTTGGTAACTTTATGATTTCACACATATGTGGAATATAAAAATGAGATTCATAGACATAGATAAAAATAAAGCAGTTACCAGGGAGAGGGGTTTATGAAAGAAAGGTGGGGGAAGGGAGTAGAGAAGGGCAAATATATGGTGTCAAAAAATGATTTGACTTTTAATGATGGGCACACAACACAATCAGCAGTTCAAATGTCACAAAAATATTTACCTGAAACCTATATAATTTTTTTTAACAGAGACAGAGAGAGAGAGTCAGAGAGAGGGATAGACATGGACAGACAGACAGGAACAAAGAGATGAGAAGCATCAATCAGTTTTTCATTGCGCATTGCAACACTTTAGTTGTTCATTGATTGCTTTCTCATACATGCTTTGACCGCAGGCCTTCAGCAGACTGAGTAACCCCTTGCTTGAGCCAACGACCTTGGGCTCAAGCTGGTGAGCTTTGCTCAAACCAGATGAACCCTCGCTCAAGATGGCAACCTCAGAGTCTCGAACCTGGGTCTTCCATATCCCAGTCCGACACTCTATCCACTGCGCCACCGCCCGGTCAGGCTGAAATCTATATAATCTTATTGAACAATGTCATCTCATTAAATTTAACTTTCTAAACAAAATTAAAAAAATAAAAAAGAAAATGAAGACTGGTTCCTATGTATCTTCTGAATCAGGGTCTCTGGTTTTACAATTAACTCTTAAATATTCAACAGGATTTCATACATTAATTTTTTTTTCTTATGTTGTTCGGAGTCAGTTTTTGTTGCTTATAAACATGAATCCTGACTCATTCCAGATGTGATAAGTTAATTGTGAAGTTAGCTGTGTTCAATGAGTAACTACGAAGAAAAAACACAAATATATTTAGAAAATATTAAAGGAATTATACAAAGACTATACGGATAGTAACTAATTTGGATGGTGGAACCATAGGTGATTGCTTTATTCTTTCAGTTGTTGCAAATATTTTAATAATGAGCATGTATTTCTTTTATAATATAAAACTTTATTTAAACTACACAGACAACTGGAAAGTCTTAGTTGTAGCCTTGCATAAACATCAGTGATTCTTCATGTTATTTAGACGTTATATGTGCATAATTGAGTGGTTGTATTTTTTTGATAATATATTAAAATACTTGGTTGAAATTCAGGCCTCAAACACCAATATAGTGCTTTTAAAAAATAAACTTTGAGCTTTTGTTATTGGAGCATGCCTTTTTTTTTTTTATTCTTTAGCTTCTCATCCTCCTTTCTACTTATCTCATTATTAAAAGCTATATTTAGAAGACTCATTTACACTAAGCAATGTGTTTCTTAAATTGTTAACCACACTAACTTTGAATTGCATTTTAAGTAGAGATGAAGCTAACAGTGAAAAATTATGACTAAAATTTCAATAATAAATTAATTGTTGTTTATGATAAATAGCACTGCTCATGTAATTTACATAACCTTGGCCCTCAAATTCATTACATTTAATTTGTTCCAAGAAAGAGAGAAGTTGTATATGATTGAATTCCTGGGAAGTCATGCAAGTATAAATTTTCTTTGTCTAAAACTATTGATGAAGCTACATAGTATACCAAAATGGGCTGAATCACTGTTATTTCCTATCATTTTTCTGGAAGTGTTTCTGTAATCAGCATATTTTAAAATTTGTCAATTTATGCAAAAAAAATGAAAAATTAGTTAGGGGGATGGTTAATTGAGAGTTCAGGATATGTAATTTCTAATTATTTTAGTAGTTTCTGCATTAGGATATTTATCTTCCACGTTTATGATTTCAAACACAAATTATTGCTTATTTAGTTAAGAATATGTATTTCAGCTGGAACAGGAATATTTTGCAATAAATCTAAATCCAGAGAGCATATTTTTCCTCTCATTTTCATTGCAACAGCTGTGTTTTTTCTACCCATTCATTTTCTATATTTTTGTGCTTTATCCAACAAATCGTATTTTTAATCTTTCTATAGCAACCAGAAACTTTAAAAATATGTATCATTTTCAGATTTGCTATCAGTATAATGTATTATATAGTGGAGCTCCAAAAAGCAAACAAACTATAAGAAAAGTTTCACATGGAGTCACACACTATGGAGAAAGATGCTCTACATTGAGAAAAACGTTGAGAATGGATGAATCCCATTTATTAGAATAATACATGATTAGACAGTAGTTATAAGCACAAATATATTATGAGAGATCTTATGAAGGGGTAGTATTGTTAGGCATTATTAGAAAATCTTTCAAGTAAACTAGTAGACATAATCACTACTTCTCTAAGTGTAAGCCTTTATAGAGAGGATACATACACTATTAAATACACAACTGAATTTTAAAGTAAGCAAGTATTTTTCTATTTTTGTTGTTATATGGAAGTTAGCAAAGTACTAATTTTACTTTACCTTTAGTAGTTAATCTCTCACATACGTGGCTTTGAAAGAGAAATTGTATATGTATGCCTGTCTTGTTCATCACTGTATGTCCAGTACTGAGCAGAGTTTTTTTATATGTAGTAGGAGATAAAGATCTGTTCATTCAATGAAAAGTTTCTTGGTTCCATGTGTTTCTACTTCTTGGATCCTGGGACAAATATTGAAAAGTAGCCATTATTTTTGACATTTTCTTGCAGTATAAATGATATCATGACTGTAATGCTAGTTGTGGGCTCTGTGGACAATTAAATATAAAAATAGGCACTTATGCTGTACAATGGGATTCTGGCTAATGGTTTTGGTTACATTTGTAAAGTTCTTTGATTAAAATTAACTGACAAGTAGCTGTAGACTGGAATTTGTCAAATCTAGGTTAATTTTCATATATAAATTCAATTTATTTCATTGGATCATGGAACTGGATCAAAGAAAGAGAGATAAAAGAAAAAAAATAGCCTGTTTTTCTCAAACATAATGATTATGAATATGACATTTGCTTCTAGAAAACACAAAGGGTTGTAATAAATTTGGATACCTGGCAGAAAAGATCTATAGAGCACTTTTTTTTATTTTCAGCAAGCTTGTAGACTACAAAAATAACAGTTCCCATGGCCTACTAACATATATTAGCATAACATTTGCACTCAAATGAGCCTAAGGCAGTGGTTCCCTCTGAAAATAATTTGGAAAATCAAGAAAACTTCTTGGCTCTGTTCAGAATTGGAGGGGATAAGAAGGGGAAGCTGACCTGCTATTACTGAAATTCAACCTGCCTGATATCTTGCAACAATAATTTGACTTAGGGCTAGAAAACATCACTTAATGAGATAAGAGCAGAGAATAGATGAAATTTAACTATTGTGTATGTCACAGCTCTGTATGTAAATAAGGAAATAAAATACAATATTATCTAAAAGTTAATTCAACCTCTTCAGAATAAGTAATAAATTACAAATTATTTAAGAAAAGTAATACTCAAATTTCATGTTATTCTCATAGTGCCAAACAAGATGTTGCCATATTAGCCAAATTTGTATTTAATAGAAGTCCTAAAAGTATTATTTTAAAAGGATAGATTACATTTTTTATCACCTTTAATTAGTTTTCTGTTGTTTGGAGACAATTTAATCTCCTTGATCCCCTTTAGGCAACAGGAAAACAGAATGATTTCAAAGTAGATTAAAATTAGAATTCTTTGCTCTCTTGATTTAGCACAATACTTCACAAAATTGCATTTGGAATTACCCCCAACAATGGACTTCTGTGTGTAAATTAATAGAGGGAATAAAGCTAAAAATTTAAACCAAACTTAAGTTAAAGTCTGGATAGAACATTGGACTGGGATGTGGAGGACCCAGGTTCGAGACCCCGAGGTTACCAGCTTGAGTGTGGGCTCATCTGGTTTGAGCAAAGCACACCAGCTTGGACCCAAGGTCGCTGACTCGAGCAAGGGGTTACTCGGTCTGCTGAACGCCCCCTGTTGGGGCACATATGAGAAAGCAATCAATGAACAACTAAGGTGTTGCAACGAAAAACTGATAATTGATGCTTTTCATCTCTCTCTGTTCCTGTCTGTCTGTACCTATCTATCCCTCTCTCTGACTCTCTCTTTCTCTGCCTCTGTAAAAAAAAGAAAAAAATGTGAATTGAACAGAGAAAAAACCCAGGAAACATAAACACCATTTTACAAATTCCTTCATTTATTCATTAAGTATTTACAAAGTACCTACTGTGAGCCAGATGTTGGGAATATAATGGTAACAAGGTGTATTGAATAAAAGTTTGCTGACCTCAAAGAATTTTCACATTTTATACATGTAAATAAATAAATGCACCAATACTATAGCTTCATATAGTGGCAAGTGTAATAAAGGAACTAAAAAAAGGTGAGTATGATAGTGACTGGCAGTCATTTTTCTCTGGTTGTGGTTGTGTCTATTTTACATTGAGTGGTTAAGGAAGGATTTTCTGAGGTGATGATATTTTACCATGATCTTAACAGTATAGAACCACTGTGAGGGAAAATTGTTTTCTGGCATAAAAAACAGACAATGCATCAGTACTGAGGTGATATAATTGTCAGCTTAGTTGTTAGAAGAAAATAAAGATTATTGTTGGAGTTTCTGCCCCAAGAAGAAGAGAATGGTCTCAGATGTTTTGAAGAGGTAAGCAGGGTCAAATCATGTAGCTCCTGTAGACCACTGTAAGCAGTTGTAGAGATCAAAACAATAAAGACTCCTGAAATCAGATAATCCCAAGGTGGAGAAAATATTGACTGGAGACCATCCCAAAGCTTATATTATCATTCTAATGAAAACTGACCCACAAATAGGAGAGGCAGAAGGGGGCAAACATTATAACATTTCTGGATTGAATCATGTTAGAAACAAACAATATTCTTTCCCAATCAGGAGGGGGAGACAGAATTTGGTGCCACAGATTAAAAAACAAAACAAAACTGGAAACCTACAAAATCTAAAGAACTGACCATGTGCATAACTGATTTGGAATTCACCTACATCACCTTCACTAGGACACATACTTTTAGCATCTTTCGCAGCAGTACCCATGCTGTCTTCTTTCTTCTTTTCTACCTGAATAAAACTTACTTTGTTCTCATTCCAATTTGTCCTTAAAAGGTTTTGTGGGCCAGACAAAAATCCGGAAGTCACCTAAGACACAAAAGGTCTCAGACAGTACCGTGCTGAACTAGGGCCAGCACCCAGTGGGGAAGTATTTCAGTAATACTGTAAAAAATATAGTAAGTGAATTCTGGGAAAAATCTGCAGTATTCTCAACTTTTCCATGAACTGTCTCATATTTAGTTGTTACAGAAGTGGGTGTGGGGATTAGAACTACAAGCATTTAGTTGATAGAGGTCAGAGACATTATTAAACATCATACAGTGCACAGAGACAGGTTAAGGTCAGTTGAGGCACTGGGTGCAGAAGAAAATATTGGGTTCCTTGTCATTAGAAAAAAGTGTAAACTTGGGGTTTTGAGGGGCCCTTCAGAAGTTGAGGCACAGGGTATGTGACTTGTGCACCTACCGTTAAATCTGACTCTGACAATGCATAAACAAGACCTCCCCACAAGAAAAAGAAATATAGAGCCCAAAATGTCAATAGTACTGAGAATGAGAAACCCTGACCAACCTCCACTATTTTGCTGGGATTTAATCCTGACTCCCCTCTGAAGACTGCCTCTCCATCAGTTCTCTCAAGAGGCAGCTACTCCTGGCCCACCACATCACTGTGCTGTGCAACAGGTGCAATTAAATGCAGAGATTAAATAAATGCAGAGATGCAATTAATCATGGGTGGATTTTAGGAGGAATTTATTATGATATATATCAATAAAAATAACACTGGGGAACAAAATTTTTGTTGCATCCACAAAAACGTTGTTTGTACCAAACTCAAGTGTGCTGATCTCAAATCTGACATTAGTTTTTCTCTGTAAGCTACAGTTTTTTTGCAATTCAAGATTTTAGGTTTTCATCTTATTGTAAAATTTTCAACATTTAGTTTAACATACTGAAGTGGAATGTTTTCTTGGGCATCATCTTTGTGAAAATATAATAATTTATATCAGGGGTCTCCAAACTATGACCCGCAGGCCACATGTGGCCCCAAGGCCATTTATCCAGCCCCCGCCACACTTCCGGAAAGGGCACCTCTTTCATTTGTGGTCAATGAGAGTACTGTATGTGGTAGCACCTCAAAGTGCGGCATTGCTCACCTACAGTACTACTTCCAGTGACGCGGGATGCACACATCACGGCTCCGGAAGCACATCATATCACTTGTTACGGCTAGAAGTGACAAATATGAAATCGTAGATTGACCATCTCATTAGCCAAAAACAGGCCCATAGTTCCCATTGAAATACTGGTCAGTTTGTTGATTTAAATTTACTTGTTCTTCATTTTAAATATTGTATTTGTTCCCGTTTTGTTTTTTTTACTTTAAAATAAGATATGTGCAGTGTGCATAGGTATTTGTTCATAGTTTTTTTTTTTTTTTATAGTCCGCCCCTCCAAAAGTCTGAGAGACAGTGAACTGGCCCCTTGTGTAAAATGTTTGGGGACCCCTGATTTATATAATGCAGTAAATACACTAAAGATATGATTGCATCAGAATTTGTCTACAATTTTGAAATAGAACATATTAAAACACTTATTTTAATCATAAATTTGCACAAAACTTATTAAAGTCTATTCAGAAAAAATTTGCATTTGTAGCTCTTGCGTTTGTGTACTTGTTAAGGACAATCTCATTTGATGCTCCAGCAGTAGTCTGTTCATCACTAAAAACTCCAAGATTTTCGGGAAACTTATTAAGGTGACTATTCAGGAAGTGAATCTTAAAGTTCATGTTACATCCAATGTCACAGAAAGCCAACAGCATTCTTTGAACCAGAAGTTCATAGTTTTCTGCTTTTTTGTTGCCAAGGAAGTTCTTTGTAACTGCCACAAAAGACTGCCATGCTGCTTTCTCCTCCTTACTCATCTTCCTGGTAAATTCTTCATTATGTCTGAGGGTTCAAATTTGAGGCCCATTGAATACACCTACTCTTATCTTCTTGAAAGACAAGGCAGGAAAAGCAGAAATAATATGTTGAAAGCATTCACTTTCTCTATTCAAGGCCTGAACAAACTGCTTCATTAAGCCAAGTTTGATGTGAAGTGGGGGAAATATGATCCCGTCTCAATTAACAACAGGTTCATTCACAATATTTTGCATCCCTACTTCCAGAGCTTCATGTTTTGGCCACTCCTTCTGTGTCCAGTGTTTCTCCCAAGCTCAGCTGTCCCAAAACACAGAAAGCAAGGATATTTTGTGAAACCTCTCTCTTGTCCTAGCAGGAAATTTACCATTTTAAGATCTACGCAAATGATCCAGTTATGCTCCTCATACTTCAGAAAGTCAAGGACAACTTTTATCTCATTCTTACTAAGTCATTCAATTTGGGTTGGCTAAACTGCTGAGGGGTAATGATTGCTTGGCATCAGAAGAAGACCCTTCTGATTTTACAACCATTTCCTCATGCATCTTATCAAAATACACTTGATCACCATGTTCACTTTCTTTGTCCCTAGAAGAAATAAAACCATTGAAAACTGGAACCAGGAGTGTCTCAGAGTGTGGGGTAGGTCATATTGCTAAGGATATTAAGATATTAGAATATTAGAATTTGAGATCATATGCCGTTTTTTCTTGCCAATGCCTTTTGTATGGATCAGACAGAAATAACAGTCACTGCTGTAGTTCTTAGGTTCATGCCAAACCATGGGAATAGCAAAAGGCATTCTTTTGTATTTTTCTTTTGTAACAGCCACATATATAACAGAAGGTGTCAGGACTATTCTTACATTTACGCCCACTCGAAGAAGCCATGATTCAATCTTAAAGCAAAACAAGAGGGTGTTTTTATCAGATAATATTTTTTTTACATTTAAAAGCAACTACAATTATGTAACAGTGATGTTTGTAAAACATTAATTGCCTGTGGTTATGTTCAATCCAGGAGTCGTTGCCTTTAACTCCAATTTAAAAACCAATGCATGTCATTAACTGTAACAAAAAATATTAAAATTGCATAAAAACTAGAGCATGCACCAAAATACGGATTTCAGATTTGGAATCAGTGATGCAGAGATATATAGAAAGAGTTATAAAACCTCATGCAACTGAAAATGAAAAAAAAATTTTCCCCAGTGTAATCAAGGCAAAAGCAAAAGGGGTTTGAACTTATGTAACCTAAAGTAAAGAAAAAGAGTCAACCCAACAATAAGCTACAGAATATCACCAGATAGTAAAACATCAGCCTGGGCTCTAGAATAATAGCTAGCTAAAATAATAGACTAAGAAAAAGAATTATGAGTATGTACAAATCTCACCAAACCATGAAGGAACTCATCACCAGACCTAGAATCCTCAGTTGAAGCTCCAAAGTTAGTTAGCCACCTGCCATGGGTATCAACTAGGAAAAGTTCTCTAGAGCTTTAGCAAAGGTCTGAGACCTTACCTATTTTATGGAAAATTTTTGGCTGGAGCCTATTACAGGAGGATACTTACGGCTTAGCTTCTAGGTACAAACAAAGGTCACCACATTCCATAATAGTTAACTAGGCTAGCAGTCAAGTGATAACATCCTTCCCCCTTCAGGGGAAACTACAACAGGATGTCTTATTCCACCCTGAGTAAGTGAGTCATTCCTGTAACCATTTTTTTTGTGACCCTTATTGTTCACGTGCAGTTGCGTTCAAATTCATATTTTATTTTATAATCACTGATATTATTGAGATTGGACTTGAGGTAAATGTCATATTTACTCTTCATTGCCACGTTCAGATCATTCTTCTCTCCTCATTCTTAAAATAAGTCAGTTTTTGAATCTCATGTCCTCGTCAGGTATCCAAATGACTTGCTACTGTCCCTCCACCTATTTTTTATGTATTATCTTAAAAGGTTTAGCTTCTGACTTACTGAAATACTCTCTAATACAACTCCTGTTCTTGGCAATTTCAATACAGGTGAAGGGAAGTAGAGTTTGCTACCCCAAAATATGCTGCTTTGGGGCCTTGATTATTTAAGATTGGTTAATTTTAAAGAACAGCTGACCTGAGAGAAACTCTAAAAACCAAGTAGAAGTTACCCATCATAATGCATATTTATATTTGTAAGGGATGCT
The DNA here is from genome assembly GCF_036850995.1 of Saccopteryx leptura. Classification (NCBI taxonomy): domain Eukaryota; kingdom Metazoa; phylum Chordata; class Mammalia; order Chiroptera; family Emballonuridae; genus Saccopteryx; species Saccopteryx leptura. Next base: position 120,525,883 of record NC_089516.1, read on the forward strand.
CTCATTTTGCTTTCATTTGAGTTCTTTTCTTCTCCATTCATTTTCCTTGTCCTATCACACTTTCCGCAATATGTTGCATTTTTGCTGCTGCTACTGCTGTTCACTAGGAACAGCATTAAAGCTTATGGTTCAGTTTGAAAATCCAAGTTGAGAATTGCGGGGTCATTTTAAAGATTCTTTTGAATATAAAATTATATTATTCTTTTATACTTTGAAAATAGAAGACTAAAAAACTGTGAAACTATGGGAAAAAAAGACCTTGCACCCTATTTAATTCTTCCTAACTAGCTGCAATATGTCAGACACTAGTCTAGGTACTCTGCAGTACCTTGGCTGAATTGATCAGAGTGTTTAACTGTAAATAAATATCTAAATAATGAGTTTTCCAACTAAGAAATAACTGAGAGAAGGTTATAGGATCACTTTCTCTAGAAATCATTAAAATTATAATAGTCATCTGTCTAAACTAGTTTAGAGATTGTTTCACCTGAAGGCAAGGGGTAAGACCAAACTCTCAAGACATTCTACAGGCTCAAATCCTTCATCTTCCAATAAATAAACATTGACCTGAATGTTTGATCTTTGTAGGTTAGAGCAGAGCAAGAAACAATATTTCCATGTCAATTTAGAGAAAAGATTTGTCTTGATAGGTTTACTCTCCTTTTATTTAATTTTTCCCTCCAGGTACTTTATTATTCCCCTTACTGAATTTGTTTATATAGCAAGGCCATAATATTGAGCTCCTTTCCTTGAAAATTTTTAAAAGGGACACTGTGATGGCCGTAAGTTCAATTAGGTTTAAATCAATTTTGTAGTTGTTGGCACATGCCAGAGTTCAACAAACATTCCCCCTTCTAAATTACTTATTTGATTTTATTTAAGCCAGGAGACAGAATACAAAATAAATAAGAAATAGTAAATTATGTTCTAAAAAAGCAAGCAGACTTGGTAAGGTTTCAAGTCATTTTACCATAAACATTTTAAGAAATTAGCATTTAATAGAAATTTCATACCATTTTTCTTAGACTATGGCAGAAATAATATTAATTTTATATGTGTATATACTAAGAATAACATTGATTATATTTATAACCTATCATATGATTTTAATCTTTGTAAAATATCATGATTTATTTTTATATTCAAAATAATTTATGCTAAATTACAATTTACAATAGCTAAATTACTAATTTACTGATGTAAGGTGTTTTTGGTTTTTTTAGCTTTAGTCTTTACACTACTCTTAATTTCAAATTAAATTTTTTAAGAAAAAAGGAAAATATGTATGTTCAATTATCTAAACCTAAATGGTAAGTGTACAGCCTCCAACTCTGATTTCTCTTCTAGCTTTGACACTGATCTATCATTTATGCTATCTTTCCACCCAGATTCATAAATTTCATTTGTTCAGATTTTTTCTTTTGTCTTGATTCAAATTTGGGAGATTGAATATTTCTAGGAATTTATCCATTTCTTCCAGATTGTTCAATTTGTTGGCATAGAGGTGTCTATAATATTTTCTTATAATCCTTTATATTTCTCTTGTGCCAGTTGTTGCTTCTCTTTTATTTCTGATTTTATTTATTTGGGTCCTCTTTGTTTATTTTTTTCTTGATAACCTCAAAGATTTATTAATCTTGTTCATCTTTTCAAAGAACCAGCTCTTAATTTTATTTATATTTGTATTGTATTTTTAGACTCTATTTCTTTCATTTTTGCTCTGGTTTCTATTATTAACTTTCTTCTACTCACTTTTGGTTTTGTTTTGTTTATCTTCTTCTGGTTCCTTTAAGGGTTAATTTACACTGATTATTTGATATTTTTCTTGTTTCTTGAGGTAAGCCAGTAATGCTATAAATTTCTCTCTTTGGAATTCTTTCTTTGAGCCCCTTAGATTTTAGAATGTTGTATTCACAATTTCCATTGTTTCAAGGTATTTTTTTTTATTTCTTCTATGACCTCATTGTCAACTTAACAATTTTTAGTAACATATTATTGAGCCTTCATGTATTTGTGTGTTTTCAGGTTTTTTCTTGTGATTGAGTTATAGTTTCACATAATTTTGGACAGAGAATACACATGAAATCTTTTCAATCTTCTTTTTGTTTGTTCGTTTGTATGTTTTATAGAGACAGAGAGAGAGAGTCAGAGAGAGGGGGAGACAGGGACAGACAGACAGGAACAGAGAGATGAGAAGCATCAATCATTAGTTTTTCATTGTGCATTGCAACACCTTAATTGTTCATTGATTGCTTTTTCATACGTGCCTTGACTGCAGGCTTTCAGCAGACCGAGTAACCCCTTGTTCGAGCCAGCGACCTTGGGCTCAAACTGGTGAGCTTTTGCTCAAACCAGATGAGCCTTCAATCAAGCTGGAGACCTTGGGGTTTCGAACCAGGGTCTTCCACATCCCAGTCCGATGCTCTATCCACTGTGCCACCACCCAGTCAGGTTCAATCTTCTTAAAGTTATTGATATTGTTTTGATTTCTAACTTATTGTTTTGATTTCTAACTTGTGATCTATTCAACAATATGTTCCATTTGAACTTGAAAAGAATATATTGGATATTCTGATGTTTTTGTGATGAAGACTCTTAAAATATCAATTAAAACCATATAGTTTAGTGTGTCATTTAAGGATGCTGTTTCCTTGTTCAGTGTCTGTCTAAAAGATCTATTTATTAATGGTAGTGGAGTGTTAAAATCCTGTAATATACTACAATACTGTCAATATCTACCTTTTTCCCATCAAATTTTGCTTTATAAGTACAGGGGCTCCTATGTTGGGTGCATAAATGTTTGCAAGTGTTATATTCTCTTGTTTTAGTGCTTCCTTTATCATTCTCTTGTGTCCTTTTTTGTCTTTTATTATAGCTTTTGTTTAAAAGTCTATTTTGTCTGCTACATGTATTGCTACCTCAGTTCTTTTTTCATTACTATTTGCATAAAATACCTTTTCCCAAAACTACTTTTAGTCTCTGTGCTTTTTGCTCTGACAATGTCTCTTATAGACAACATATATTTGGATCTTGTTTTCTTATCTATTCAGATACCTTTTGTGTTTTCTTAGATCATTTAAGCTATTTTTATTTGAAATGATTATTGACAGGTACATATTTATTCCCATTTTATTCTTTATATATTCCCTCTTCTTCTTCTTTCTTTGTCTTCTTTCATCTTTTCCTCCTTCTTTCTGTTCTTCTGAAGACTCTTTAACAGTTTTTGTAATACTGATTTGGAGATAATAAATTCCTTTTGTTATTTTGTTTTTTGTTTGTTTTTAGAATCTCTTCATTTCTCCTTCAATATTAAATAATAATCTAGTTAAATAAAGTAGTTTTGGCTATAGCTTGTTGTATTTTATTACAGTGAATATTTTGAGCCAATCTTTTTTGGCTTGAAATATTTTTGTTGAGAAATCAGCATATTGTCTAATGGAAGCTTTTTTATAGGTAACTAAGATTTTTCTCTTGCTGTTTTTCATATTCTTTCTTTATCTTTAACTTTGGCCAATTTAATTATGATGTGCCTTGATGTTGACCTCTTCGGATTATCTTGTTTGAGACTTTCAATGCTTCATGGACTTGTGTCTTTTTTTCTTCCTCAGGTTAGTAAATTTTAGTCATTATTTTTTCAAATAGGTTTTAACTCTCTTGTTCTCCCACTGTTCCTTCTGATGCAGATGTTGTTATGTTTCATATCGTCCCAAAGTCCTTTAAAATATACTCATTTTTATTTTATTATTATTATTATTATTATTATTATTGCTCTGATTGGGTGTATTATACTACCTTGACTTTCAAATCACTGATTCATCTAACCTATTTATTATTCCTTCTAGTGTATTCTTCATTTTAAATATAATATTCTTTATTTCTGAGAGGTTCTTTTTTATGGTTTCTGTGTCCTTTTATTTGTATACTATCTTTTTGTTTAAGTTCTTACTTTGTCTAGCCTTTCTTGAACCTCTTTATAAATAAATAATCATTGCTTTGAACTGTATATCCGATAGATTGCTTACTTCCATTTAATTAATTAATTAATTTATTATTATTATTATTATTTTTAGATTTTTTCTGTTCTTTTATTAAGGGCATGTTTCTTTGTCTCTCCATTTTGGCTGGCTTTGTGTGTTTGTTTTATGTATTAAGTAGATTTCTTTTGTTTACCAGTCTTAGTAGAGAGGCCTTATGTCTTTCTTGTGGAATCTATTGGCACAGTCTCCTAGACCACCTAGGAGACTGGGTACTTCAAGAATGTCCTTTGTGGCCCTGGCCGGTTGGCTCAGTGGTAGAGCATCGGCCTGGTGTGCAGAAGTCCTGGGTTCGATTCCTGGTCAGGGCACACAGGAGAAGTGCCCATCTGCTTCTCCACCCTTCCCCCTCTTCTTCCTCTCTGTCTCTCTCTTCCCCTCCCGCAGCCGAGGCTCCACTGGAGCAAAGATGGCCCGGGAGCTGGGATGGCTCCTCGGCCTCTGCCCCAGGTGCTAGAGTGGCTCTGGTCGCAACAGAGCGATGCCCCTTGGTGGGCAGAGCATCGCCCCCTGGTGGGCATGCCGGGTGGATCCCGGTCGGGCACATGCGGGAATCTGTCTGACTGTCTCTCCCCGTTTCCGGCTTCAGAAAAATACAGAAAGAAAAAAAGAATGTCCTTTGTGCCTGGCCAGGAGGTGGTGCAGTGGGTAGAGCGTTGAACTGGGATGCGGAGAACCCAGGTTCGAAACCCCGAGGTCGCCAGCTTGAGTGCAGGCTCATCTGGCTTGAGCAAAAGCTCACCAGTTTGGACCCAAGGTTGCTGGCTCGAGCAAGGGTTTACTCAGTCTGCTGAAGGTCCATGGTCAAGGCACATATGAGAAAGCAATCAATGAACAACTAAGGTGTCAAAACGAAAAACTAATGATTGATGCTTCTCATCTCTCTCCTTTCCTGTCTGTCTGTCCCTATCTATCCTTCTCACTCTATCTCTGTCCCTGTATATATATAAAAAGAATGTGCTTTGTATGGGTTATGTGACCCCTACTATTGTAATTTAGTTTTTATTGCTATTTACCCATTCATGGGAGGTGTCAAACCTTAGATTGGCTCAATGTAAGAATCAACTTCAAGCATAGTGTACAAGCTGCTGTGCAGATGTTAAGCACATGAAGTAGAATTTGCCTCAGTAGGGTTTGCTGCCTGGTGAGATCTCCCTTTTGATGTGTCATTTGTGGAAGTAATTGGATCATGTTTTGATTTCTAAAGCTTGCCATTATATATGTTGGTTCTGTGGCCTTTTGGCCGGGAGTCTGGTTCAGATCAATGTCACATGCTGCCTGTGACTGGCCCTGGGGGACCTGTTTTAAGTTACAAAGTGATTCACAGTTTGTGACTGGCTTTGCTGTGTTTGTTTGTGTTTAGGAAGGGCCAAGGTATATGTGAAGATTTTCTTCCATCAGCCTTGAGCCAGTGTGCACGTCAGCAAAAGGCCCAACATACATCCTGATTCTCCTTTTATCTCCCTTCACTTGCCAGTTACCTGTTAGGCTCAGTCACTGAAAAAGCCTGTGGCATAAGCAAGTTGTATGAGGTAGATTTTCAGTGAGTTACAAGATAGGGGCAAGTGGTGTTCAATAGATTCATATAGATTCAAATTTGGTGCCTGTGCTTAGTCTGAGGCCACTCAGCAAGTTTCAGCATACACAAAGTTTAGCTGTCAGCTACATGGTTCATTCAGACCTTTGTGACATGTCAGAGTCTAAGGGATTTATCATAGTGAGGCCAACAGTGTTTTCAGGCCCCAAAACACCAAGATTTGGTTCAGTGAATAAACCAAACTTATTTTTAGCTGTCTTTGTATGTTTGTTTTAGGTGTTAAGTAGATTCATTGTGTCTACCAGTCTTAGCAGAGTTGCCTTATCTCTTTCTTGTGTAATCCATTAAACTAGTCAGCTTTTCAAGGGAAAAATGGCTCCCACCTAGAGCTACACAATTCATTCTGTTTCAAATTCTGCTAAATTTTATGGAGAATCTAAGCTTGGCAGGATGAGCTGTCATGAGTCAGAAAAGTGAGACTTATAAATTTCACATGAGGATGAATCTCAATTCAGACTAGCAGGGAGGTGGGGGGAATGGCCTTGCCCCAGATTTACACAACTCAGCCACTCCCATTTTCTGAATCTTCCCAGACCACTACAACCCAGGCCCAGACACTTGACTCCTCTATAAAGAGTGAGCTCTGCAGGAATTTTGACAGGGTATTTGCAAGTTGGGGCTATTGCAGGAAGAAGGAGAGTGCTCTTCCCAAAGAAAATAGTATCTGCACTGTGGGAGACAAACTCGGCACAGAGATCCTATCACAATATAAGCAACCAAACCAAACAATCTGTAATCTGCTCTACATTCCTTCTGCCAGAGACCAGGGTGAGAGGGTACAAATTAGATTCAGTGTATTGACCCTTTAAAAGGACACTTGAGTTTCTAATCAACTCCTTGAATTTCTCTGGCAGACAGAATCTCTTTTGACTTTCACAGCCTGATATTATGTGCACACCTCTTCCTGGCTCTGGTGCTCTGAGCTGGGGAGCCCAGTGGAGGGTTGATACTCCAACAACTCAGGGGAACCTTTGCAACTGGTATATCTCTCTGGATTCTCAGACACTGCTTGTGGAAAACAGGTTAGCCCTTTTTGCATCTCTGCTCTTTTTATCAGTCTCAATGTAGCTTCTTCCTTTAATCCTTGGTTACAAGACTTCTGTTCAGCTAGCCTTCAGTTGGTTATTCAGGTTGATTGTTTTATATTTAGTTGTAATTGCAGTTTAGTGTAATTGCAGTGAGTGTAACTTCCACCTTCTTCACCTCATTTTTTCATTGGCTTCTTATTAAAAGGAATAGTCTAATTAGAGCACGTCTGACTATACATTAATAAAATATTTGTTCAATTTAATAATATTTTTGAGTAACTATAAAATTACATGTTCAGTGCTAGATAACAACCACAGAAAGAGTATTAACAAGTTAAAACTTAAGAGAAGGAAGCCAAGTTCAAAGATTACCACTAGCACTTTCATAATCATCATACAATCTATCACATATTGAGCTTCTACTAATTACATTTTTCATTTATTTCAACATGTATTTACCACCACATTATAAAGTAGTTTTTATAGTTCATATTTTACAGAAGAGGATACTGAGACTTAGAGACATCAATAGAAGTTTGAGGTAAAATATACATGAAAATTATCTCTGAATCCATGTCACAATTTGACATAATATGGTTTCTGGTGTTTAGAAAACATTTTCTAAGTATTAAGAATTTTTATCATGCTTACATTATTAGTATTATTATGGTTATTATATAAGAATTACAATTTTTAAAAAGCTTTTTAACAATTAATAATATACATCCAGATTTTTGTAAAAGATGCTTTGCTAGAATATTGACTTCTTATGTTTTCCATATTTATCTATTATTAAGGAGACCTATTAAAAATTAAAATAAAAGTTGAAATATCTGATAGCTACATAGGACATAAAAACTGGTTAAAAAGTAGTATATATGTTAGTCCACCACTTAGCTGGGAAAGTGTTAAACAGGATTATCAAATTTAGTCGATTCTAATATTATTACATCATTTGAAATAAGAAGATACTTTGATGCCTTGTAGCCAACATTTATACTTCGCAAGGTGAACAGATAAAGGCTGATCTAATTAGTATGCCAGTTCATAAAATACTGAGGGTTTATTTTCAAATTCATTGTTTGGTTCTTTTGTTGTTGTTTTCTTTGTGACAGAGACACAGAGAGAGACAGATAGGTACAGACAGACAGGAAGGGAAAGAGATGAGAAAAATCAATTTTTTATTGCTGCACCATACTTTTTCATTAATTGCTTTCTCATACGTGCCTTGACTGGGGGGCTTCGGCAGACGAAATGACCCCTTGGTCAAGCTAGTGACCTTGAGCTCAAGCTGCTGAGCCTTGCTCAAACCAGATGAGCCTGAACTTTAGCCAGCGACTTTGAGGTTTCAAGCCTGGGTTCTTCGCATCCTAGTCTGATGCTCTAACCACTGTGCCACCACCTGTTCAGACCATGTTCATTGTTAATAAGAACAAAATCACATTAAAACTATAACACAAAGTATACAGTAATCTGATGTCTATGAAAATTTTAGGAACACTCCATATTGCATTAAGTACAATAACATGAAAAGTTATAAAAAATGTTTAATTAAAAGAGAAAGTTATATACCTAAATAAAACAGTATACATAGGGGGGAAAGAGACTGAAATAATCCAATATTTGAAAAAGGTTTTATCATTTTGAAATTATCAATATAATTATTTTAGTTTGGAGAACTAAAATGCATTTTATTTTTTAAATTGTTACTATATATTTCTTCATTGTTAACATATTTTTGAGTTTTATGCCATCTTATTAAGGGGAATTTAGAATTTTGAGAAAGATATTTAATCCTTTTCATTTCTAAGAGAGAACTAACCAGGTTTTAGAAGCTACTTGTTCATTAATAATAAATTATCTTCCATCAAGTTAAAGAATAAGAAAGCATTGGCCAGTGACAATAGTTCATTGAGTAATTCAAAACTGTTGCCTTCCAGTTGGGCTGATGTGATTAATTAACCCATCAGCAAGCTCAGCTGTCTGATGAACAGTAGCTATGTAGCACTGAATTTCAAGGAGAACTGGAACTTTTTGAGGATCTTGAACTAAAATTTCTTCTCAGATAAGTGGCCTAATTTAATTCTAATGAACTGAAAATCAAAGCTTTCTAGACTCTTAATTTCTTTAAGTACATTTCCGTTACTTTTAATATTTTTCCTCTTAAGTATTACAAGTGTGTATGATCATATACTTGAAATACTTAGAGCTTCAAGTTTTCCAGAATAAAATTGTTTGCTTTATTTCAAATCAAATTTATTGATGAGTTTCACTTGTATTTTATCTTTTATTTGAAGTTTACTGTATGAAAAACAATAAAATTTTTTTTAAAAGTGTATGACAGCCTGACCAGGCAGTTGCACAGTGGATAGAGCATCAGACTGGGATGCTGAGGACCCAGGATTGAAACTCCAAGGCTGCTGGCTTGAGCATTGGCTCGTCTGGTTTGAGCACTGGCTCACCAACTTGAGCATGAAATTGTGGTCTTGAGTGTGGGATCAAAACATGACTTCCATGGTCATTGGATTGAGCCCAAAGGTCACTGGATTGAACTCCAAGGTTGCTGGCTTAAGCAAGGGGTGACTTGCTCTGTTGGAGTCCCCTGGTCAAGGCACATATGAGAAAGCAATAAATGAATACTTAAAGTGCTACAGTAAACAATTGATGTTTCTCATTGCTCTCCCTTCATGTCTCTCTGCCCCTGTCTGTCTTTCTGTCACTAAAAAAATGGTGTGAAACATTAGGCTATATACTTGTCATTAAATATATATTAGTCTGAGGACTAATGCATAAGAACCATCTGGTGACTTATTGGCAATAGAAATATATTAAAACACTCTTCCACTATCAATGCTGAGATTTTTACTCATTCTGACTGATGTAGAACCATGGATATTGATTTGAAAATTATCTCAGGGGATTAAAATGCATAGCTAGACTTGTAAGCTTAAGGAATCTTTTTTTTTAATTTAATTTTTTAATTTTTATTTTTTTACATTCAATATTATTTTATATTACTTTCAGGTGTACAGTATAGTGGTTAGACAATTCTGTGATTAATGAAGTGGTCCCCTCAGTAATTCAAATACCCACCTGGCCCTATCCATAGTTATTACAGCATTATTGATTACATACCCTACCAGGGGTCCCCAAACTTTTTACACAGGGAGCCAGTTCACTGTCCCTCAGACCATTGGAGGGCCGCCACATACAGTGCTCCTCTCACTGACCACCAATGAAAGAGATGTTCTTTCAGAAGTGCGGCGGGGGGCCGGATAAATGGCCTCAGGGGAACGCATAAATGGTTTCAGGGGACCACATGCGGCCCACAGGCCGAAGTTTGGGGATGCCTGCTTAAATTTATTTATTAAATTTAATGCAGTGACATTGATAAATCAGGGTACATATGTTGAGAGAAAACATCTCTAGATTATTTTGATATTTGATTGTGCTGTATACCCCTCCCCCAAAGCTAAATTGTCTTCTGTCACCTTCTATCTGGTTTTCTTTGTGCCCCTCCCCTCCCCCAACCCCTCTCTCCTTCTTCACCCCATCCCGCCTCACCCCACCCCCTACCCCTGTTCCCATCACATTCTTGTTCATGTCACTGAGTCTCATTTTTATGTCCCTTCTATGTATGGATTCATATAGTTCTTAGTTTTTTTTTCTGATTTACTTACTTCACTCCGTATAATGTTATCAAGGTCCATCCATGTTATTGTAAATGATCTGATGTCATCATTTCTTATGGCTGAGTAGTATTCCACAGTATATATGTACCAAAGCTTTTTAATCCACTCATCCTCTGACGGACACTTGGGCTGTTTCCAGATCTTCACTATTGTGAACAATGCTGCCACAAACATGGGGGTGCATTTCTCCTTTTGGAGCCGTTCTATGGTGTCCTTGGGGTATATTCCAAAAAGTGGGATAGCTGGGTCAAAAGGCAGTTCGATTTTCAGTTTTTTGAGGAATCTCCATACTGTTTTCCACAGTGGCTACACCAGTCTGCATTCCCACCTGCAGTGCAGGAGGGTTCCCTTTTCTCCACATCTTTGCCAGCACTTATCCTGTGTTGTTTTGTTGATGAGCATCATTCTGACTGGTGTGAGGTGATATCTCATTGTGGTTTTAATTTGCATTTCTCTAATAATTAATGATGTTGAGCATTTTTTCATATACCTATTGGCCATCTGTATGTCCTCTTTGGAGAACTGTCTATTCATCTCTTTTGCCCATTTTTGGATTGGATTGTATGTCTTCCTGGTGTTGAGATTTACAAGTTCTTTATAAATTTTGGTTATTAACCCCTTATCAGACATATTGTCAAATATGTTCCCCCATTGTGTAGTTTGTCTTTTTATTCTGTTCTTGTTGTCTTTAGCTGTGCAAAAGCTTTTTAGTTTGATATAGTCCCATTTGTTTATCCTGTCTTTAATTTCACTTCCCCGTGGAGATAAATCAGCAAATATATTGCTCCGAGAGATGTCCGAGAGCTTACTGCCTATGTTTTCTTCTAAGATGCTTATGGTTTCACGGCCTATATTTACGTCTTTTATCTATTTTGAGTTTATTTTTGTGAGTGGTGTAAGCTGGTGATCTAGTTTCATTTTTTTGCATGTAGCTGTCCAATTTTCCCAACACCATTTGTTAAAGAGGCTGTCTTTACACTATTGTATTTCCTTACCTCCTTTGTCAAATATCAGTTGTCCATAGAACTGTGGGTTTGTTTCTGGGTTCTCTGTTCTGTTCCATTGTTCTATAAGCCTGTTCTTATGCCAGTACCAGGCTGTTTTGAGTACAATGGCCTTGTAATATAACTTGATATCAGGAAGTGTGATACCTCCCACTGTATTTTTCTTTTTTAAGATTGCTGAGGCTATTCCTGTTCTCTTTTGGTTCCATATAAATTTTTGGAATATGTGTTCTATATCTTTGAAGTATGTCATTGGTATTTTAATTGGTATTGCATTGAATTTATAGATTGCTTTGGGTAATATAGATATTTTAATGATGTTTATTCTTCCTAACCATGAGCACGGTATATGCTTCCACTTGTTTGTATCTTCCTTGATTTCTTTTATCAATGCTTTGTAATTTTCCGAGTACAAGTCTTTAGTCTCCTTGGTTAAGTTTATTCCTAGGTACTTTATTTTTTTGGTTGTAACTGTGAAGAGGATTGGTTCCTTAATTTCTCTTTCTGACTGTTCATTGTTGGTGTATAATAATGCCTCTGATTTCTGAGTATTGATTTTATATCCTGCCACTTTGATGAATTCATTTATCAGATCCAGTAGCTTTTTGACTGAGACTTTAGAGTTTTCTATATACAATATCATATCATCTGCAAATAATGATAGTTTTACTTCTTCTTTTCAAACTTGAATGCCTTTTATTTCTTCTTCTTGTCTGATTGCTGTTGCTAGGACTTCCAGGACCATGTTAAATAAGTGTGGTGAAAGGGGGCACCCCTGCCTTTTTCCTGATCTTAAGGGTATTGCTTTTAATTTTGGCCATTGAGTATGATGTTGGCTGTGGGTTTGTCATACATGCCTTTTATCATGATGAGGTATGTTCCCTGTATTCCCACTTTGCTGAGAGTTTTGATCATGAATGGGTACTGGATTTTATCAAATGCTTTTTCTGCATCTATTGAAATCATCCTGTGGTTTTTCTTTTCCTTTTTGTTTATGTGATAAATCACATTGATTGATTTATGAATATTGTACCAGCCTTGCCTCCCCAGAATAAATCCCACTTGATCATGGTGTCTGATTTTTTCCATATATTGTTGGATCCGGTTTGCTAATATTTTGTTGAGGATTTTAGCATCTATATTCATCAGAGATATTGGTCTATAATTTTCTTTCTTTGTGTTGTCTTTGCCTGGTTTTGGAATCAGAATTATGAGAATTATGCACACCTCATAAAAGGAGCTTGGAAGTCTTCCTTCCTCTTAAATTTTTTGAAATAGTTTGAGAAGAATAGGAGTTAGTTGTTCTTTGAATATTTGGTAGAATTCCGTTGTAAAGCCATCAGGCCCCAGACTTTTCTTTGTTGGGAGTTTTTTGATAACTGTTTCAATCTCATTTGTTGTAATCGGTCTGTTTAGGTTTTCTGATTCTTCCAGATTGATTTTTGGAAGATTGTATGCTTCAAGGAATTTGTCCATTTCATCTAGGTTGTCTAGTTTTTTGGTATACAATTCTTCATAGTATTTTATTACAATATTTTGTATTTCTGTTTTGTCAGTTGTTATTTCTCCTCTCTCATTTCTAATTTTATTTATTTGAGTCCTCTCTCTCTTTTTCTTGGTGAGTCTAGTTAAAAGTTCATCAATCTTGTTTACCTTTTCAAAGAACCAGCTCCTAGTTTCATTGATCCTCTGTATTTTTTCTTTAGCCTCTATGTCATTTATTTCTGCTCTGATCTTTATTATTTCCTTCCTTCTACTACATTTGAGCTTTACTTGCTGTTCTTTTTCTAATTCTTTTAGATGCAGGGTTAAGTTGTTTATTTGAGCTTTTTCTAGCTTCTGAAAGTGTGCCTGTACTGCTATGAACTTCCCTCTCAGCACTGCTTTCACTGTGTCCCATAAATTTTGAGTTGTTGTATGCTCATTTTCATTTGTTTCTATGAATTTTTTTATTTCTTCTTTGATCTCATTTTTAATTCACTCATTATTTAACAACCTGCTATGTAGTTTCCATGTGTTTGAGAATTTTTGAGTTTTTCTGTTGTGATTCATTTCTAGTTTCATTCCATTGTGATCGGAGAAAGTGCTTGATATGATTTCAGTCTTCTTAAATTTGTTGAGAGCACTTTTGTGCCCTAACATATGGTCTATCCTAGAGAATGTACCATGAGCACTTGAAAAGAATGTATATTCTGCTGCTTTAGAGTGAAAGGTTCTGAAATATCTATTAAATTGAGTTGATCTAGTGTTTCCAATAAATCTGCTGTTTCTTTGCTAATTTTCTTTCTTGAGGATTGATCTAGTGATGTTAGTGGGGTATTGAAATCCCCTACTATTATAGTATTGCTGTTGATCTCGCTCTTTAAATCCATCAAAGTCTGCTTTATATATTTGGGTGCTCCTATATTAGGTGCATAGATATTTATAATAGTTATATCTTCCTGTTGGATTACTCCCTTTATCATAATGTAGTGGCCTTCTTTATCTCTTACTATATCCTTTGTTTTAAAGTCCAATTTGTCTGATATAAGTATTGCTACCCCAACTTTTTTTTCATTTCTGTTTGCATGAAATGTTTTTTTTTCCATCCTTTTACCTTCAATCTATGTGTGTCTTTTGTTCTAAGATGTGTCTCTTGTAGACAACATATGTATGGGTCTTGTTTTCTTATCCACGCCGCTACCCTATGTCTTTTGATTAGATCATTTAATCCATTTACATTTAAGGTTATTATTGATATGTAGTTGTTTAATGCCATTTTCTTCTTTAAAGGTGTATTCCTTTTTTGCTATATTCTTTTCCCAGATTGATCTGTTTACAGCAGGCCCCTTAACATTTCCTGCAGCATTGGTTTGGCTGTAATGAATTCCTTGAGTTGTTTTTTGTCTGGGAAGCTTTTTATTTCTCCTTCAATTTTAAACGATTGCCTTGCTGGATAAAGTAGTCTTGGTTGTAGGTTCTTGTTCTGCATTACTTTGAATATTTCTTGCCATTTCCTTCTGGCCTCAAGTGTTTCTGTTGAGAAGTCGGATGTCATCCTTATGGGAGCTCCTTTGTAGGTGATAGCCTTTTTTTCTCTTGCAGCTTTTAATATTTTCTCTTTATCGCTTAGCTTTGGTATTTTAATTATAATGTGTCTTGGTGTAGGTTTCTTTGGGTTCCTCTTTAATGGAGTCCTCTGTACTTCTTGAACTTGTGAGAGTTTCTCCTGCATAAATTTAGGGAAGTTTTCAGCTATGATATGATTGAACAAAGTCTCTATCCCTTGTTCCTTTACTTCTTCTTCAGGAACCCCTATGATGCGGATGTTATTTCTCTTCATGTTGTCACAGAGCTCTCTAATAGTTTCCTCTGACTTTTTGAGTCTCTTTTCTCTTTTCTTTTCTGCTTTCATGCCTTCATTCCAGTTGTTCTCTAACTCGCTGATTCGATCCTCTGCTCTATATATCCTGTTTTAAATTCCTTCCATTGTGGTCTTTATATCTGATATTTTATTTGTCATCTCCGACTGATTCTTTTTTATACTTGCTATTTCTTTATTTAGGTGTTCATAATGACCATCCGTTGTTGTTCTAAGATTCCTAAGCATCCTTACAATCATTATTTTGAACTCCGTATCTGGAAGTTTGATTATTTCCATATCACTCAGTTCATCTCTTGAAGGTGTCTCTTGTGGTTTCATTTGTATTGCACTTCTTTGTCTTCTCATCATCTGTATTTGGGTGTTTTACTTGTAGAGTTGGTTGAGTCTAGGGTTGGTGTTGTGTGCCTCCAGTTTTCAGTTGTGTTATTTCTATGTCTTCTCTGGTTGGTATCAGCTGTTATTTGTAATCCACTTTTGGATTTGGGCAGCTTTGAAGTTTTGATTTGTTTGTTTTCTTAACAGGTGATAGTCTTGTTTACTGATCTCAGCAGGGGGCTTCCTTGAAACTGTATCCAGGAATGCGATGGGTGTAACCTGAGACTCTGAAGGCCTCGTTAGACAGCTAATCTCACTGGGGGCAGGGTGTTTTCTCAGCTTCAGTAGGGGGAGGTGTATCTCAGATCTCCATGGAGACCTGAGTTACTGCCCCTCCTTCCCAGTTCTTGTTTTCAGCTGTGTCTTGTTGCGCTGATTGGAGCTGTATAGATATCTGGAGATCTCTGATCTGGAAGCACTTCAGCTCTGTTTTGTGAAAGTTTCAATCTCTCCCCCAGCTATGGCTGCCTCCAGCACGGATGAGTCAGCTTTTTTAGTTCGTTTCATGCATTCCTTAGGCCCTCACAGTCTGTCCCTCTCCCTGTCCTTTCCACTTGGTAGATAAGCTAGTCTTTTCAACACACCTCGCTCCCTGGTCGCCAGGCAAGTGGCTGTGAGCAGTAATTTCTGCTCTTTTCCCTGTGTGAGATCCCCTCTGGGCTCTCAGCCTCACACCCCCCTCCGTTCCTGTAAGCAGAGGAGATTCAGGCACTCCCTACCAGGATTGTTGTGGCTTCTTCTTTGCTCCTTGGTTTTTGAGAGCTGTTCTTGCAGTTCAGAGTTGATTTTTCATGCTGATTTTCCCTAAATTGATTTGTATTCCAGATTGGTGGTGAGAGCTGAGCATCTGTGCTTCCGCCTAATTGCTGCCATCTTTCCCCCCCCCAATCTTAAGGAATCTTAATGATGAATTAAGTCGATTTGAGCAATGGCATATTTTGATTAAAAATATATTTTTATGTATTTGTGTTCTACTTCTTTTAAAAATTAACAAAGCACTTTTTACTAAAACTTCCATAATATATCCTATTCACAGTTTTGATCTGATTTATCAATTATAATTTAAACATTAACATTGCAATGATTCTAAGGAAGATACTAAATCAACATGTTGCTTTATATATTCATAAAGTAAACATATCTTTAAAGAATCTCATGTTACTTGTTAAAACTTATTTTAAACACAAGAACAAAAATAAATTCCACATTGAATGAAGCAAATGATTTTTTCTAATAGAATATTTTTCTTCCAGTGCATCTAAGAGTCATTTGATAGTAGAACGTGGCTGCTGTTATCAATAGGATCAACCACATTGAAAGAGCACATCCAATAGGGAACATAACTCCTCTTAGCAATATATTTCTACATTAAATAGCTTTACGTCTGTGGCAGAAAGTGTAGGTCAGCTAAATCTCATTCCCCAAACTTTTATGCTCTATTTACTTATAAACTATATGAGATAAAAGGTAAATATTTCTTAATACCAGTCTGACTTGTACCTAAATGTCAAGATTTCTGGCTAAATAAACATGTAGATGGACTGTGATATAAATAGGGTGCCTAAAACTATGACAACTATTTTGCATCCTTTTGGGAAAGAGCAACAGGATCACAAAAATACCAGCCTTTCCGTATTGAGTCAATGAATCAGCTACTGAAACAAATGATATGAAATGTCTTGATATTTGAGTGAACTTCCATATGACATGGTGTTATTTGGATATATTCTTTTTTTTTTTTTTTTGTTATACAAATATAAGGTATTTTTATTTGCAAAATGTACTAACACATTTATCTAAATATTTTTTTTTGAATTTTAAATTTATTTTATTTTATTTTATTATTTTTTTTTAAATAAATTTTTATTAATGGTAATGGGATGACATTAATAAATCAGGGTACATATATTCAAAGAAAACATGTCTAGGTTATTTTGTCATTAAATTATGTTGCATACCCCTCGCCCAAAGTCAGATTGTCCTTCGCCACCCTCTATCTAGTTCTCTGTGCCCCTCCCCCTGCCCCTAACTCTCCCCCTGTCCTCCCTCCCCCCACACCTGGTAACCACCACACTCTTGTCCATGTCTCTTAGTCTCATTTTTATGTTCCACCAATGTATGGAATCATGTAGTTCTTGTTTTTTTCTGATTTACTTATTTCACTCCTTATAATGTTATCAAGATCCCACCATTTTGCTGTAAATGATCTGATGTCATTGTTTCTTATGGCTGAGTAGTATTCCATAGTGTATATGTGCCACATCTTCTTTATCCAGTCTTCTATTGAAGGGCTTTTTGGTTGTTTCCATGTCTTGGCCACTGTGAACAGTGCTGCAATGAACATGGGGCTACATGTGTCTTCACGTATCAATGTTTCTGAGGTTTTGGGGTATATACCCAGTAGAGGGATTGCTGGGTCATAAGGTAGTTCTATTTGCAGTTTTTTGAGGAACCACCATACTTTCCTCCATAATGGTTGTACTACTTTACAGTCCCACCAACAGTGAATGAGGGTTCCTTTTTCTCCACAGCCTCTCCAACATTTGCTATTACCCGTCTTGTTGATCACAGCTAATCTAACAGGGGTGAGGTGGTATCTCATTGTAGTTTTGATTTGCATTTCCCTAATAACTAATGAAGCTGAGCATTTTTTCATATATCTGTTGGCCATTTGTATCTCTTCCTGGGAGAAGTGTCTATTCATGTCTTCTTCCCATTTTTTTATTGGATTGTTTGTTTGTTTGTTGTTGAGTTTTATGAGTTCTTTGTAAATTTTGGAAATTAGGCCCTTATCTGAGCTGTTGTTTGAAAATATCATTTCCCATTTAGTTGGCTGTCTGTTTATTTTTATATCAGTTTCTCTTGCTGAGCAAAAACTTTTTATTCTGATGTAGTCCCATTCATTTATCTTTGCCTTCACTTCTCTTGCCATTGGAGTCAAGTTCATAAAATGTTCTTTAAAACCCAGGTCCATGAGTTTAGTACCTATGTCTTCTTCTATGTACTTTATTGTTTCAGGTCTTATATTTAGGAATTTGATCCATTTTGAATTAATTTTAGTACACGGGGACAGGCTGTAGTCCAGTTTCATTCTTTTGCATGTGGCTTTCCAGTTTTCCCAACACCATTTGTTGAAGAGGCTTTCTTTTCTCCATTGTGTGTTGTTGGCCCCTTTATCAAAGATTATTTGACCATATATATGTGGTTTTATTTCTGGGCTTTCTATTCTGTTCCATTGGTCTGAGTGTCTATTTTTCTGCCAATACCATGCTGTTTTGATTATTGTGGCCCTATAATATAGTTTAAAGTCAGGTATTGTAATGCCCCCAGCTTCATTCTTTTTCTTTAGGATTGTTTTGGCTATTCGGGGTTTTTTATAGTTCCATATAAATCTGATGATTTTTTGTTCCATTTCTTTAAAAAATCTCATAGGAATTTTGATGGGAATTGCATTAAATTTGTATATTGCTTTGGGTAATATGGCCATTTTGATTATATTTATTCTTCCTATCCAAGAACAAGGAATATTTTTCCATCTCATTGTATCTTTTTCGATTTCCCTTAACAATGCTTTGTAATTTTCATTATATAGGTCCTTTACATTCTTTGTTATGTTTATTCCTAGGTATTTTATTTTTTTTGTTGCAATCGTGAAGGGGATTATTTTTTTGAGTTCGTTTTCTAATATTTCATTGTTGGCATAGAGAAAGGCTATGGACTTCTGTATGTTAATTTTGTATCCTGCGACCTTACTGTATTGGTTTATTGTTTCTAATAATCTTTTAGTGGAGTCCGTCGGGTTTTCGATGTATAGGATCATATCATCAGCAAAAAGTGATACCTTTACTTCTTCTTTTCCAATATGGATGCCTTTTATTTCTTTGTCTTGTCTGATTGCTCTGGCCAGAACTTCTAGCACCACGTTAAATAAGAGTGGAGAGAGTGGACAACCCTGTCTTGTTCCTGATTTAAGGGGGAAAGCCTTCAGTTTAGTGCCATTTAATATGATGTTAGCTGATGGTTTATCATATATGGCCTTTATCATGTTGAGATATTTTCCTTCTATACCCATTTTGTTGAGAGTCTTAAACATAAAATTGTGTTGTATTTTATCAAAAGCCTTTTCTGCATCTATTGATAAGATCATGTGGTTTTTGTTCTTTGTTTTGTTGATATGGTGTATTACGTTAACCGTTTTGCGTATGTTGACCCATCCTTGAGATTCTGGGATGAATCCCACTTGATCATGATGTATTATTTTTTTAATATGTTGTTGTATTCGGTTTGCCAGTATTTTGTTTAGAATTTTAGCATCTGTATTCATTAGAGATATTGGTCTGTAGTTTTCTTTCTTTGTGCCATCCTTGCCAGGTTTTGGTATGAGGGTTATGTTGGCCTCATAAAATGTGTTCGGAAGTATTGCTTCTTCTTCAATTTTTTGGAAGACTTTGAGTAGAATAGGAACTAAGTCTTCCTTGAATGTTTGATAGAATTCACTAGTATAACCGTCTGGGCCTGGACTTTTATTTTTGGGGAGGTTTTTAATAGGTTTTTCTATTTCCTCCCTGCTGATTGGTCTGTTTAGGCTTTCTGCTTCTTCATGACTCAGTCTAGGAAGGTTGTATTGTTCTAGGAATTTATCCATTTCTTCTAGATTGTTGTATTTGGTGGCATATAATTTTTCATAGTATTCTACAATAATTCTTTGTATATCTATGATGTCTGTGGTGATCTCTCCTCTTTCATTTTGGATTTTATTTATTTGAGTCCTGTGCCTTTTTTCCTTGGTGAGTCTTGCCAAGGGTTTGTCAATTTTGTTGACCTTTTCAAAGAACCAGCTCCTTGTTTTATTGATTTTTTTCTATAGTTTTTCTGTTCTCTATTTCATTTATTTCTGCTCTGATTTTTATTATCTCCTTTCTTCGGCTGGTTTTGGGTTGTCTTTGTTCTTCTTTTTCTAGTTCCTTAAGGTGTGAAGTTAAGTGGTTTATTTCGGCTCTCTCTTGTTTGTTCATATAGGCCTGAAGTGATATGAACTTTCCTCTTATTACTGCTTTTGCTGCATCCCAGAGATTCTGATATGTCGTATTTTCATTTTCATTTGTCTGTATGTATCTTTTGATCTCTGCGCTTATTTCTTCTTTGACCCATTCATTTTTTAGAAGTATGTTGTTTAGTTTCCACATTTTTGTGGGTTTTTCCTTCTCTTTTTTGCAGTTGAATTCTAGTTTCAAGGCTTTATGATCAGAAAATATGCTTGGTACAATTTCAATTTTTCTAAATTTGCTGATATTGTCTTTGTGGCCCAACATATGGTCAATTCTTGAGAATGTTCCATGTACACTAGAGAAAAATATATACTCTGTCGCTTTGGGATGAAGTGTCCTGTAGATGTCTATCATATCCAGGTGTTCTAGTATTTCGTTCAAGTCCACTATATCTTTATTGATTCTCTGTTTGGATGACTGATCTAGAGCCGTCAGCGGAGTATTGAGGTCTCCAAGTATGATTGTATTTTTGTTAGTTTTTGTTTTAAGGTCAATAAGTAGCTGTCTTATATATTTTGGTGCTCCTTGGTTTGGTGCATATATATTAAGGATTGTTATGTCTTCTTGATTCAGTGTCCCCTTAATCATTATGAAGTGACCATTTTTGTCTCTGAGTACTTTTTCTGTCTTGTAGTCAGCATTATCAGATATGAGTATTGCTACACCTGCTTTTTTTTGGGGTGTTGTTTGCTTGGAGTATTGTTTTCCAGCCTTTCACTTTGAATTTGTTTTTATCCTTGTTGCTTAGATGTGTTTCTTGTAGGCAGCATATAGTTGGATTTTCTTTTTTAATCCATTCTGCTACTCTGTGTCTTTTTATTGGTAAGTTTAATCCATTTACATTTAGTGTAATTATTGACACTTGTGGGTTCCCTACTGCCATTTTATAAATTGCTTTCTGTTAGTTTTGTATCGAGTTTGATTCTTCTCTTTTGTTTTTCTATCTTTTGTTTCTGTTTGTTTGTGTTCCATACTTCTTTCCTCTGTTGCTACCTTTTTTACGTCATGTGTTTTTGTGGTGGTTTTTTCTAGGGTGGTTACCATTAAGTAATGAAAAGGGTACCTACCATATTCATTGTAGTACCCTATCTTATAAGTATTTCTGCACTTCATCGTCCTTTGCTACTGTTAATCTCCATTCTCTCCCCCCCCTTTTTTTTTTCCTTTGTTGTCACAGTTTAAGTTTGGTTTTATTGTGTTCTTGGTGGAGCTGTTACTTGTGGTGTTGTTTTCTTTTGTTCTTTGAATCTGGTTGGAAAACCCCCTTTAGTATTTCCTGGAGTGGGGGCTTTCTCGTGATAAATTCTCTCATCTTTTCTGTATTTGTGAATGTTTTTATATCTCCTTCATACTTGAAGGATAGCTTTGATGTGTATAGTATTCTTGGCTGAAAGTTCCTCTCTTTCAGGGCTTTAAATATTGGGGTCCACTCTCTTCTAGCTTGTAGAGTTTCTGCTGAGAAATCTGATGATAATCTAATAGGCCTTCCTTTATATGTTGTACTCTTCTTTTCCCTGGCTGCCTTGAGAATTTTTTCTTTGTCATTGGTTTGTGTCATCTTTATTATGATGTGCCTTGGAGTGGGTTTGTTGGGGTTAAGAAAACTCGGTGTTCTGTTTGCTTCTTGAATTTGAGGCTTTAGTTTTTTCCACAGGCTTGGGAAGTTCTCGTCTATTATTTGTTTGAGTATATTCTCCATTCCATTTTCTTTCTCTTCTCCCTCTGATATACCTATTATTCTTATGTTATTCTTTCTGATGGAGTCAGATAATTCCTGTAGGGCTTTCTCGTTTTTTATTATTTTTGAGTCTCTTTCTTCTCTCTGTTGTGCCTCAAGTTGTTTGTCTTCTATTTCACTAATCCTATTTTCAATCTGGGTTGTTCTGCTAGCTAAGCTTTTTACCTCGTTTTTCAGTTCGTGAATTGAGTTTTTCATTTTTGTTTGATTTGTTTTTATAGTTTCAATTTCCTTGGTAATATATTCTTTGTGTTCATTGAGTTGTTTTCTGTTCTCCCTATATTGCCTTTCCGTGTTTTCTTGTATATCTCTGAGTATTTTTAAGATTTCTATTTTAAATTCTCTGTCATTTAGCTCCAAGGCTTCCAATATGTTAAGTCTTTTCTCCATAGATTTTTCCACATCTATTTGTGTTACCTCTCTTTCTTTTGTATCCATAATATTCGATTTCCTCTTTCTTATTGGCATCTGAGGGTGGTCTTGTTGATAGCACTAATTAGAATTAATAAAGAGTAAAAAGTAAAAAACAAAAAAACAAAAAAACAAAAAAAAACAAACAAAAAACAAACAAAAAAAAAACAACAACAACAACAACAACAAAAAAAACCAAAGGGTAAAACACCCCACAAAAAAAAGCAGTAATAATTTATTATTTCCCCCTTTTTTTTTTCTTTGTTCTCCTTCCCTCCTCTCCCCTCCTCAGGGAAATATCGTGCCTATAATGGAGGGCCTGGTTTGCGGTGAAGAGTTCAAGGGGTAAAAAATAAAAAAATAAATAAAAAAAATAAAAAAATAAAAAATAATAAAATAAAAAAAAAGAAGAAAATCTTAGACAAGCATAAGTTGATCTGCCTGCGGGTGACGGTCAACCAAGAGATATAATGAGAGGGACAAGAGGGAACCAGAAAAAAGGACAAAAAAAGGAATAATCAAGAAGAAAAAATAAAAATAATAAGTAAAAATACGTTGTATTAAGTGGAGCAAAGACCAAATACAATGGAGACCTTGGGTTGGGAGGACCCAAAATGCCACAAAAACAAACCAACCAGAAAAAAACAAAAACAAAACCGAAAAAGAAAAACAAAGCCAAAAAAAACCTTGAGTCCCAAATTAACTAATTTGTTCGTGATTGAGGATTAAATGGGAGGAAAGTAAAACGAGAAAAGAAAAAACGAATAGAAAGGAAAAAATAAGAAAAAGAGAAAAACGAAGGAAGAAATAAATAAGGAAGAGAAAAAGACAAAATAAGGCAAAAAAAAAACAAAAGAGGAGAGAGTGAGAATTAAGTGTCCTGGAGTATAACCCCAAAGGAGGGTGAGGATGAAGAAGAGAAATAAAATGTAACACTTATGGGTAGTGTAGTTCAAGAAAAGGGAAGCATAAGATGGGCAGAGAATAGAAGGACTTAGGTGGAGGAAATAAAGGCAATAAGATAGAAGGAACAAACAACAACAACAACAAAAAAAAAACAAAAAAAAAAACAAAAACAACAATAAAAACCCCAACAAACAGTGGAACAAGCTGCAAAGTCTGTGGATTTTTCCTGATTTTGAGATGTCAACCTCTTTCTCCTTCTCCTCTCTCCCTCTTCCCGGTTGGCGACTCTGCACCCCAGGCCCTGCCCCTGCGCCACACCCAGGCAGGGACTTGCAGTTGATGGTGTTCTATGGCAATGTCACACAATTGGCTTTAGTCTTGTTGGTAGTCAAGGCCTGCTGGCGTCTGCAGGGTCTAACGACGAGAGAGTTCGCCTTCGTGGATTCTCTCTCCCAGTCCCCCCCTCCCGAACCAGCAGCCTGGCGATCCAGCCACAAGGCTGCCACTGCTTCTGCCTGGGGAGTAAGAGACTCAAAGAGCTGGGAAATCCCCACTCTATCCCCACTCAGTGCAAGGCTCTGGGAAAGGCTCTGACAGTCAGGGCTTCCAGTGTAATCAGGCGGGGGTGGGAGTCAATTGTTGTCAAGGTGATTGTTCAGTGCCTAGCATTCCGTTGGACCTCTCAACCCAGGCTTTCCACTCTTTGTAGCCTGTTTTGGCCGGTAAGAAGAGGCACTAGTCTCTGCTTGCGACTAGTGTGGTATAGATCTTATTATCTGCCAAGTCCTTCTTGTTAGTGTTTATCCCTGAATATGGAGGCTCTATCAATCAGAAGTTGCCCCCGCCCCTTTAGCGAGAGGCACCAAAAAATATCACGCCTCTTGTCTTGGGTCGGTGAACTGAGAGAGATCTTATCAATTAGAACCGAGGGTGCGCAGATTTCACGGGTTAAGTTAATTTTAGTAATTGGGTCGCAGCTGTGCTCCCGAAGGTATTTCAGGCTGCCTGCGCGCGCCCCTCCCCCAACGCTTGATTGTTAGCTTGAATGGCTGGGTGAGGTGCCCCGCCCGCCCGCGGAGAGAATCTCCCAAGTAGGGAATACCGTCCTGGGGCCTCTCCCGCTCCCCGTTCGCGGGCCGCTGGGAACGTTAGCGGTGCTCGGTCTGCAATGCTCGGTCTGCAACCAGACCGGGAGCGCGCCAGCGGCTGCTTGCCGCTCGCCCTGCAACCGACCCGGGCGCTGCTCGCGGCGGCTGGCGGCGGCGGCGGCGGCCGGCGGCGGCTTCCGAGTGCGGGATGACTTACCACAGGCGCACTTTCTCGCGGCTTGAATGAACGTCCCTGCGGTAGCTTCCTCCACACCCTCGTCTCTCAGATTCGAGTGATAATAGTCCTTTTGCTTTCAGTTTGCTCCGAAGATAAATTTTCCTGTTTCTAGTTGATAAATTTGTTGTGATTTTGGGGAGATCTGTCGGACGCGCTGCTCACGGCGCCATTTCCGTGAAGTCACTCCTGGATATATTCTTGAAACTAAAATTTTCCTGGTTGTTTTGCTCAGTGATAGAACATTGGTCGGGCATGTGGAGGTCTTATGTTCGATTCCTGGTCAAGGCACACAGGAAAAGTGTCCAACTGCTTTTCCATCTCTTCCCCTTCCTTTCTCTCTTCTCTCTCTTCCCCCCCTTCAGCCATGGCTCAAATGGTTTGAGCAAAGTTAGCCCTAAGCCCTGGGGATGGTTTTAAGTCCTCACCTCAGGTGTTAAAAATAGCGCAGTTGCTAAGCAATGGAACAATGGTCTAAGTTGGGCACAGCATTGCCTCTAGGGGCCTTCCCAGGTGGATTCCAGTGGGGCACATGTGGGAGTCTGTCTTTCTGCCCCCCGCCTCTCACTTAATAATAAGAAAAAAAAGAAACTAAAATTTTTCTACCTACAATAATGTCCAAATATCACTAAATTATCCCATTCAGCAGGCTTCTTGATTATCTATTTCCCCAAAAAGTAAAATACATAGTCAATACTACAACCTTTAAATATTTAGAGTGTTGCTCTTTATGAACACTCTTGCATTAATAATTGCTAACCATTCATGTAAGGAAACAATATTTTCATAATATTTGAAATGATGTTAATATATGCAGCTCATTGCCTATTGTCTAGGTCTTTTTATTAACTTATCTATGTAATGAGATTCCTATTATTAAACATAGAAGCCTATTTTTTATAATGCTTATTTTTCCTGGGACATTCTAGTGATTTCAAAGTTGTCCAATGTGTGTTTGTTTTTAATCATCAGCCAGATAAGTGATAAAGTCATTTATTTTTCTTGCAAATGCCTAGCTTATTGACTACTTGGCATTGGTCAACCAGAAAGTGATGAGAAAACAGTTCTTATTTTACTTACATTAATAATCTAAATTAATAAGAATTAAAAGAAGGAAACATCAAAATTTGTCTTAATAAGGTACAATAAATAGCCACAGACAATAATATCTTTCTTTTCTTAAATTACTTGTGTTCTAACTTATTAACTCTCCCTCTTTTTCTTTCTTTTGTTTAGTTCTCAAAACAAGTAACTATTTATTAGAGAAATGCAAATCAAAACTGCAATGAGATACCACCTCACACCTGTTAGATTAGCTATTATTAACAAGACAGGTAATAGCAAATATTGGAGAAGCTGTGGAGAAAAAGGAACCCTCATTCACTGTTGGTGGGAATGTAAAGTAGTACAACGATTATAGAAGAAAGTATGGTAGTTCTTCAAAAAACTGAAAATAGAACTACCTTATGACCCAACAATCCCTCTACTGGGTATATACCCCAAGAACTCAGAAACATTGATACGTAAAGACACATGCAGCCCCATGTTCATTGCAGCATTGTTCACAGTGGCCAGGACATGGAAACAACCAAAAAGCCCGTCAATAGATGACTGGATAAAGAAGATGTGGCACATATACACTATGGAATACTACTCAGCCATAAGAAATGATGACACCGGATCATTTACTGCAAAATGGTGAGATCTTGATAACATGATACGAAGCGAAATAAGTAAATTAGAAAAAAACAGGAACTGCATTATTCCATACGTAGGTGGGATATAAAAGTGAGACTAAGAGACATTGATAAGAGTGTGGTGGTTATGGGGGGAGGGGGGAGAGGGAGAGGGAAAGGGGGAGGGGAGGGGCACAAAGAAAACTAGATAGAAGGTGGCAGACGACAGTCTGACTTTGAGTGATGGGTATGCAACATAATTGAATGACAAGATAACCTGGACATGTTATCTTTGAATATATGTATCCTGATTTATTGATGTCGTCCCATTAAAAAAAATAAAATTATTAAAAAAAAACAAAAAAATCAAGTAACTATTTAGTTATCACCATTTATATTCTTCAAGCTAGTTACTGGAGCTGCAACTAATAGATGCTAATGTACAGAATTGAATAAAAATAAAAAGGATAAGAATAACTTCTTTCTTTTATTGGTTTATCTAAAAATCGATTTGCAGATTTGCACGATTATATTTTATTCAACAGTTTCTTTTAATATGGAATTTCTTTTCTATGTAATATTTTGTAATATGATAGGTTCAGGCTCGCTACCAATCATGAACCTACGACAATAAAAATAAATATGAATCCACTGTGTACTCGTATGCAACTTTATTACAAGCATCCTCTTAACATCGCACCAACAACATAACATGAGTAACATCCTCTCTGCCTCCAAACACTTTCCAGTTGCTATGGTAATGTTTAAACATGCCTTAAAAATAAGATACAAGACAAAAACAGATATGAAGTGCATGAAAAATACAACTCACCATTGTTATAAATATTGTAAATTAAAGGTTATTTATTATAATGTTTATATAGAATGAGAGATAGTAGCCTATCTCTCAACAACCATAATGCTAAATCAGTGGGAATCCTGAGCTTGTTTCTCTGCAATGAGACGGTTCCATCCAGGGGTAATGGGAGATGATGACACCCAAAGTGTGTTGCTTATGTCCAGTCTATTCTATAATTTTGTTTTGGTTGCTGTCACTGCAGAAAATCACGCTTTGCACAAATAGGATGTCAGAAATGGCAACAGGGTTTTTAGTGCTTTTGTGGTGATCTTGGGGTATTCTGCCATGACTTTAATCCAGAACACCGGCAGAGTTGTAGTATGGAACATATTTTTAAGGCCGCTGTCACTTGCAATCTCCAGTAGTTGATCCTCTTCTTGCATAGACACGCTGGATTCACCTGGTTTGTTGACAAATGGATCGCATATCCATTGCTTGGCAATTCATGGGTCTTTTGTGCTTGGGAAATAGCGTTCAAACTTTTTTAAAAGCAAATACAGTTGATCATGCACCAGCTGGGACAATAAAGGCTTGGGCCCAGTCTCTTCCAAAATTCTCGCAAATGTTTGAAACATGTCAAATATACCCTTGTTCACGTGTCGTCCCCACAAATCCAGTTTGGCTTTAAATGCAGCTACTTTATCTGCCAACTTGAAGGCAGTTGTCATTTTCCCCTGAAGTGATCTATTGAGTTCATTGAAGAGATGAACTATGTTGCACAAGTAAGCGAGTTTTGCGACCATTCCTTGTCAATGAAATATGCTGCTAGCATTTACTGTTTTTCTGAGAGAAATCTCTGTAGCGGCTCTCATAATTGAAACACTCTGGCCAGGGACCTCCCTTGGGATAACCATCTTATTTCTGTGTATAAGAGAAGATGTCTGTGCTCCGCGTTCATTTCCTCACAAAGCTGCTGGAACAGGCGCAAGTGAAGGGCGTGTGCTTTGATGTGGTTAGTAACTTTAACAACATCATTCAATACGCTGTTAAGTTCTGGTGGTATATTTCAGCTAGCCAGCATTTCCCTGTGAATGACACAATGCGTATACTCGCATTCAGGTGCAACCTCCTTAATCCGAGTAGTTAAATCAGACATCCTTCCGATCATGGCAGCGGCTTTATCTGTGCATATGCTGACACAAAAAGACCATTTCAGTTTTCCTGATATAGAGTCATCCAGCGATTTAAATAGTTCTGCGGCTGTGGTTTTGGTTGGCAATGATAGTGCCTATAACATATCCTTGTGCACATCCTCTTGATAAAAATAACGCACGTAAACAAGTAGCATTACCTTGTTGTCAATATCTGTAGATTCATCAGCCTGGAGAGCGTACCACGGTGATTTATTAATCCTTTCCAACAATTGTGATTCAATGTCCTCTGCTATTTCCTCAATGCGCCGTTTGATGGTGGTAGCTGAAAGAGGCATCTGTGCTATCTTTTTAACCGCAGCCTCTCCTAGAAGTTCATGAAAAATGTCTTTAGTGGCTCGAAGGATCAATTCTTCACCAATGGTGAATGGCTTCTTAGCCTTGGCAATACGATTAGCCACCAAGTATGATGCTTTCAGTGCACTCGTATTTATTGATGTAGTGGCCACCAGTAATTGTTTCTGTCCTTCTTGTTTATGCTTTTTCTTTTGAAATACTCAGAAGGCTTGTCTTTTAAAGTAGGGTGCTTGGTCTCCAAGTGGTGAAGCAGTTTTGAAGGCTTCATTGCCTCTTTACTTAGCCGGTTGCCACATATTATGCAGAGCAGCCTTGGTGCACAAGAATCACCAGTTGTGAAAAATCCATACTTCAAGTAGGACTCCTGGTATTGTCTGTTAAATAAAGCCTTCTTTTTCTTCAAGGTCATGGATTCTTCTTCTGTCTCCTCACTGGCCCTTTTCCACTTCACAAAAAAACTTTCAATAGAATTTTGTTTTTCACTCATTTTGCTAGTTTATGAGTTTAATTTTAGTGGCAACATATCACGTGACCAAGACAAGCATCAGGAGTGAGTCTTAGATGGATGTAACAGAGGGAATCTGGTCATTTTTAAAAAATAAAATATCGTTCAGACTTAAATATAAATAAAATGGAAATAATGTAAGTTATTTATTCTTTCTCTGTGGACCGGTACAAAATGGCCCACAGACCGGTAGCAGTCTGTGGTCCACGGCCCAGGGGTTGGGGACCACTGCTCTATACCACACAGTAAATAGAAAAGCCTGGTTTTAGAGTCTACTTAGAGTCAGTCTGTGTTGTTTTCACAGATCACTGGAGGTTTTCTTTTTCACTTATTTTCAGAGTTTACTTTTTAATATCTAGTCTATTCAAAGTTCAAATTTATTTGGTCTAAATTAGCATTTAAGAACCACAGACATTTATACTTAATAAGTTATCAAAAATAAATATTTACTTAAATAAAGTGATACGGGGAACAGACTACAGCTCTCAGAGGGAAAGGGAGTTGGGGGCTTGGTGAAAATGATGGAACTATTTGGCAAAGAAAACAAAAATGACAACAGTGTTGTGATTAGGAGAGAAAAAGAGATGGGGAAAGTAGAAGAGGGTAAATGGGGAATAAATAGTGATAAAAGGGGACTTGATTTGGAGTGGTGAATACATGGTACAGTGTATAAATGATGTATTATGGGAGAGTAAAAAAGTAAAATAAAAACTAAACTACAATTAAAAGGATTTCTTGTGACTAATTATATATGTGAGCACACAT
This sequence comes from Saccopteryx leptura, assembly GCF_036850995.1. Taxonomy (NCBI): domain Eukaryota; kingdom Metazoa; phylum Chordata; class Mammalia; order Chiroptera; family Emballonuridae; genus Saccopteryx; species Saccopteryx leptura. The sequence continues at coordinate 120,555,656 of NC_089516.1, forward strand.
TTCTTATCATACTTTGCTTAGAAACTACATAATTTAGGAAGCACTTCTAGTATAATGTGTATATACTTTTCATTATTTTTTCTTGGTAAAAATCAATTATTTTTTATGGTTTGGAGCCAGCTTGCCATAAGTATCAGGATAACGCTGACCTTTTAACATGAGTTTGGGAGTCTTTCCTTATCTTTTTAATTATTTTGTAAGAGTTTAATATGGATTGGTATTTCTTTCCCCTTTAAATGTTTAATATAATTCACCAGTGAAGCTATCTAATCTTGGACTTTTGTTTTTTGGGAGGTTTTTGATTATTGATTCAATCTCAAATATTTTATTTTAAATTTACTGACCAATTACTGAAATTTATGTTAGAAACAGGTTTATCAGAAAGGATTTTAAATCACGTTTGGTTTGAATAAATCAGGTTGTTACTTAGTATGTCTTTGCTTCTTTTCACTCCTTCCACCATCCTAGGAAAACACATTCAAAATAAATAATAGCTAGCCTGATTTGTGGTGGCACAGAGGATAGAATGTCAAGCTGGAATGCTGAGGTCCTAGGTTCGAAACCCTGAGGTTGCTGGCTTGAGCATGGCTCAACCAATTTGAGTGAAGGCTCACTGGCTTGAGCGTGGGTTCATCAATATAATCCAATTGTCGCTGGCTTGAGCTCAGAGGTCACTGGATTGAGCTCAAGGATGCTGAACTGAGCAAGGAGTCATTGCCTCAGCTGAAATCCCCCAGGTCAAGGCATGTATATGGAGCAATCAATGAACAAGTAAAGTGCCACAACTAACAAGTTGATGCTTCTCACCTCTCTCCATTTCTGTCTTTCTCTCTCTCCTTCTCTCCCTCTCTCTCTCTTTATCTCCCTCTCTCTCTCTCACACACACACACATACACACATACACAAAGAAAAAATAAATAATAATAACTATAAAACAGTAACTTTGAAATTTCAAAGTGAAATAATTTGCAAATAGAAGCTATCTCATTCCAATCAGAATCCAGTTGTCTTAAAATAATCAACAGATATATGTTGAATAAGCAAAATACATTTAATAAGTCCACAATATATTGTCTTTTTTAATATGCATAAAAATAGCAGGATATTTATTTAAATGCACTTTCCAAATGGCTATAGTCAGATAGGATATATTTAAATCTGTGTGTTTTGACATCCTTTTATTATGTGAATTACATTAATCATTTAAAAAAATGATGGCCAGACTTTCAGAGAGGCAACTATTAAAAATGTATTCTCATATCAAATTTATGATGAATACTTGCCCCTGTTATTAAAGAAAATAAATTAACCACTACAGGAGAATTAAGATGATAATACATTGTACTTATCATTTTATGCAGATTTCTATCAGTAATATCCCTTCCTTGTTTTAAATATGAATTCAATTTATACAGTTATATTTTAAATTTTTTAAAAAGTAAGGAAATATTTTTGATAATATTAAAAGCAGGGGCATCATTTTTGTTGAATTTTTAAATTTATTTTTAACATTAAAATTGGAGAAACTATGTGTCTATGACTACTGATTCTATAATTTGACCTACTAGTAGGTCAAGAACCTTTTAGCTCAATGTAACTGTCAGAAATTTGATTTACTAAACTTTCTATGTTTTCTTTTCAATTACATTTGTTGGACTGACACTGTTCAATAGGGTCATATAAGTTTCAAGTGCACAATTTTATAATATGTGAAGTATATATATTGCACTATGTGCTCACCACCCAAAGTCAAATGTCAAACTGTCTTCCATCACCAGAACTATGTGTGTGGTTTTTTGTTTGTTTGTTTTGTATTTTTCCAAAGTTAAAAGTGGGGAGACAGTCAGATAGACTACTGTATGCACTTGACTGGGCTCCACCCAGCATGATGCCCACCAGGGAGCGTTGTTCTGTTGTGACTGGAGCCATTTTAGAGCCTGAGGCAGAGGCCGTGGAGCCGTCCTCAGTGCACAGGCCAACTTTGATCCAGTGGAGCCTTAGCTGCAGGAGGGGAGGAGAGAGATAGCAAGAAAGAAGAGGAAGGGTGGAGAAGCAGATGGGTGCTTCTCCTGTGTGTCCTGACTGTGAATCAAACCCAGAACTTCCACATGCTGGACTGAAGCTCTGTTGCTGAGCCAACTGGCCAGGGCCAGAACTATTTGTTTCTTAAAGTGATCATTTTGTAATTGAATATTTAAGTAAATTCAGCAAAAAATGGTCAAAATATTTGGCATTTCACTGATGTAAAGTGTCATATAAACAGACTCTCAATTGAGGTGTGTGTGTGTGTGTGTGTGTGTGTGTGTGTTTATATGTTCAAGAAGAATAAAAGCTAAAAAAGTGGACAGAGATTATTTAAAAGTAACCATGACCTAATGATCAGAATGAACCCCAAACTATGACATGGTGAGAGCAAATAAGAAGATAAAAGCTAATCACATAATAAAGTCCTAAATTTTATTTTGTCATGACCATGTTCAGTGTGCATAATCATAACTTGGGCAATTAGTATTAAGACATTTTTTCCTAATGTAATACTGCAATAAAGCAAGATATTGGATTGACAGTTGTAATAAAATTATTTAAGTTTTCATGAGAAGTTCATTGATCATTTGTTATTTTTGTTTCTTTGCTCATCACTTATCCACTTACCATCTTAAGTGGCCCAATGACCTTTTTCTGATTTATAAATATGCAGCAAAAGATAAATGAACTAACATTTAGTGCTGGCTGACCTTTCCTAGATTTTTGAAACCTTAAACTCTAATTTGTTTTTCTACTACATGTGTATAAATCAAAATAAAGCAGGTCATGTAGTGAAGAGTTAACTTTGCCTTTGACATATATTGATGTCTTCATTGAAGAAAAGTCTACACAAGGGCCAATTCTTTCCTGTTGAGTAATTGTACAATGATTTCCAGGAAACTGCTGGAAGTCAGAGTTAGGTGATTTTAACCCTTAATTAGAAAAGATATTTTTCTTCAAAATGAAAGCCAGTGCAATTATCTTTTTCTTGTATACCGCTTAAAGCTTAGTGAGAACTTCAAGTGAGAGAAGGCAAATTTGTTTATCTATGGAAATCATTTGAAGCCAAATAAGCATTATGATTTCATTATAACTTATATTCTCCTTTATTTTGCTAACATTTTATTTAATATATATTGTTTTAAAGTAGGTTCTTGCATTTTGGACTATTTTCCGAAAATGGACTATGATATACATGAAGGCAGAGTGCTTGCTCTATATTTCCTTTGCTACTGTTTCCTGGAGCTTCCTTATAAGAAAATCAGAATACTACAGTGAGTGATGGGATTCAAATAATTTAACAACTGGTTCTCTGCCCTAAAGACTGTTTTAAGTATAAAAAACCTATATACCAAAAGGTAGTTTATTATTTTATGCATTTAATACTCAAGTAAGAATAATAAAAGAGGTATGCAAAACTATATTATGTTGTAAGAGTTTAAAATTTAATTAAAAATATAAAATAATACTTGACAAAAAAACACCAAAAAAAAAACAAAACACCCTGTTATTTAAGATATTTCCATATTGCATCTTGATTGGCATGCTCACCTGCAATTTTTTTCACCTATGGATGGAATAAACATTACTGAAGAGTGCTTAGAATACATTGTTGGCCAGATGAAAGTTAAAAATGAGTAAAGATTGTAAATCTGTGATTTTCCATTAGGTGGCTGCCCAGGTGCCTACCTTAGAGAGATCCCTGGTTACAAATGCCATTTTAACAACTGGTTAACCAAACTCAACAAAAAATTATGTATCGTTTCTGCCAAACTGGTGAAAACCAGCTGAATCCTGCCACTGTTATGACAATTATACATTTTCAATAATTGCTGGTAATATATATATATATATATATATATATATATATATATATATATATATAAATATTTATAATATATATATAATATATTATATATATATGTGTGTGTGTGTGTGTGTGTTTCTGAAGTGAGAAGCAGGGAGGTGGAGAGACAGATTCTAGCATGCCCCCAACTGGGAGACTGAGATCTATCTGGAAATCCCACTATGGGGCGAAGCTCTGCCTATCTGGGCCATTGCTCCCTTACAACAGGAGCCATTCTAGAGCCTGAGGTCGAGGCCATGGAGCCATTCTCAGTGCTGGGCCAACTTTGCTCAGTGGAGTCTTGGCTCTGAGAGGGGAAGTAAGAGATAGAGAGAAAGGAGAGAGGAAAGGGTGGGGAAGCTGATGGATGTGTCTCCTGTGTGCCCTGGATAGGAATCAAACCCAGGACATCCACATGCCAAGTCAACACACTACCACTGAGCTAACTGGCCAGGGCAGTTGATGGTGTATTTTAATAGTTAACAGTCCTATAAAATTATCTGTGTTTCTCTTGTCATTACACCAAAGGAGTAAAAGAAAAGTTAGGTAATTTATTTGATTATGGACTTGTAGAATACAAAATTGTTCTCTCTTTAACAATTCAATTACCCAGCTGCACTATTTGGTCAGTGAATCTAGAGAGAACATAGGAATGACTATCAAGAAAATAGCCACATCATTATCTTTGAAAGGGTAGTTTTATAGCTAAAGGACAATTCTTTATTGGAGCTTGGTCTATTTTGTAGTGAACACAAAGTAGGGACTGATGGGTGAAATTTATTTTGATAAATAAGAATCTTTAATTTAAATAAGTTTTTGTAAATATATATATATATTTTTGTATTTTTCTGAAGCTGGAAACGGGGAGAGACAGACAGACTCCCACATGCGCCCGACCGGGATCCACCCGGCACGCCCACCAGGAGTGACGCTCTGCCCACCAGGGGGTGATGCTCTGCCCCTCCGGGGCGTCACTCTGCCGTGACCAGAGCCACTCTAGCGCCTGGGGCAGAGGCCAAGGAGCCATCCCCAGCGGCCGGGCCATCCTTGCTCCAATGGAGCCTTGGTTGTGGGAGGGGAAGAGAGAGACAGAGAGGAAGGAGGGGGTGGGGGTGGAGAAGCAAATGGGTGCTTCTCCTATGTGCCCTGGCCGGGAATCAAACCCAGGTCCCCCACACGCCAGGTCGACGCTCTACCGCTGAGCCAACCAGCCAAGGCACTTGTAAATATTTTTAAATTTCCCAACCATTTAGTGAACACTTTATGATTGCTTTAGTAGCATCTATTATCCTTTTTTAATTGTCTGGGGATTTATGTGGTTCTTAGGAAGCTGACTCTATGCACATATCCAAGAAGAGATTATGAAGTAGCGTATGTCCATCAGTGCATTTCTTCTCTCTGAATACATTGATCTAAGTTGATTTGGTCTGAGTACTCAATGCCTCTTTACCTGAAACTCTGAAATAGCTTACAAGGTCCTATTGAAGCTCCGGTTTTGTCAATTATGACCTCATCACCTATTACACTCTTCCTTGCTCACTTCACTCCAGTCACATTGGTCTCCTTGCTATCTAGAATAAGTAAATCACACCTCTGCTTTAAGGATTTTTGCATGGTTTGTTTCCTCTGCTCTCCCCACAGATAATGTAACACTGACAGCCTTATTACTTTAAGGTTTTGTTAAAATTTACCATCTCAATAAAGCCTACCTTGAGACATTGTTCAAAAAAATCAAACTGCCTCAAAACTCCCAACCATTATCTGTTTTGTGTTATTTAGATATAGTAAAAGTGCTTTATTTATCCCTCACAGTGCTAAACCTAATGTTGAACAAATCACAAGATATTGAACAAATGCTGGTTGGTTTATTATTTAAATATAAGAAACTCTGGTAAAATATATAAAATATTTAACAATTCAAGCTAAGAGAATAAATGTAAATAAAAATATATCAGAAAATTAGTTTCATATGGGTATAAATGTGACTGACAAAAGTATACACACAATATAGAATAGATATTGGTTATATATAATGGTTAAGCAGGTGGGATATTAGGCCTTCAGTCTCTGCTCAATCAAAAAAGTAAAGGGTAGAGGGGGAGTACATTATTAATACATAATTTAGAAATTTGAAAAAAAGTGTTCATACTGTAAGTATTAGATATATAATCAACTGTTGCATTTTGAAGAGACTAGTAATTTTCTCAAGATCACTTTTACAGTTATAAAATCAGAGTATATTTTGTTTACATTTAGGTACAATATATTCCTAGATTCCCTTTTAGATATAGTTGTATGGCTAAAAGTATAAAATAAGAGCTTTGTTTATAATGCATTAAATTTAATAGTACCCTTTCTCTTCCTGAATCATTTACAGTACATTTTGTTTTTGTTTTTGTTTTTTACATCTTAGCAGAGTGATACTGACACCAGGAAGTAAAAACAGAAGAAAGCTTCTGTCAAGATGTTTTCTGATCATTTGGAGACAAAGAATCTATTCTCTCAAATAAATGGTACCTTTCTATGTACAATAGACTCTGTAAAGTAGTGGTTAAGTGAATGATTTACCAATGCATAACAGTAAATGGAAATGTGTCTTCTTTTTAAAATAATGATAATTTTTGTCTGTCTTAAATTATATTCATTACTTATTCTCACATATACATGAAAAAGTGTGTATGTGATTTTTTACTTTGTTAAATTGTTAAGGTACCTTACTAAAGAGACAATTTTTCCATGGCAAAAAAAAAATGTACTGTATCTTGGTATCATATAATGGCATAAATAACTGTTTGAAATGATTCTCAGTAACAAAATATAATGTCCCTTGGATGTGAATTTGCACAACATTGTCAAAACTATGTCCTAATTTATTTTTGATTTCATCATTTGCCAATAGCTTAAAAAATTAGGCTGGTATTTTGTACAAAAAATCTATCTTATAAAATTATTGGAATATTTCATTTAGAGATAAAATGTACTTTCAGTCTTGGGTGTGTTTTTCAAGAATAGGGACATTTGCTTTTTTGACAATTTGCAGCTATAGCATTTATACTCATTACAAAGTGGGTAGAAATTATTGATTTGCAAAAAGGGCAAAAGAACATAAAACTTTAAATGGCAACCCTTACCAACTTTTATTATTATTGTTGTTGTTGTTATTATTATTAATTAAGGAGGTACAGCAGGCTGGGACGGGACCATCAATGACAGAATATCTCTCAGTTTTCACTTAACCTGATTAAACCAGAACACAATTTGTTCTCACCCACTTCCAGTAAACTTACTTAAGTTAATACAACAGACGTTTTGTCACCCAGTTAGTCACATGATTGTTTTTCACTCTGGTGAGCATATTTTGGAAACAATATAATGAGACAATCTACATCAAACATACTTGGTCCCCTTTGACCAATATTTCTTTGCTGATGTCATTTATACTTCATTGTTAATTAAATGAAAATAAACAGCAACTGCTTTCCCAGTATTGTTCATTCAGAATAAATCTGTGTAATGTGGTGTATAAATTTCTGTTGAAATGCTCAAATTTAAGTGATGAACTTTAAGTCTGTGCTAATTGTTTAAATGAGGGCACAGATATTATAAAGACCCAAGCTCATTATATGAAGCCCTAGTGTAACTAGAATTTGTCCTTAATAAAACCTTCTTTCCACTTCTATGATATGAACATTTTGATTAATCCTTGAGTTTATGAAGCAACATATTTCTGTTGAAAATGTAAATGATCTAATGTGACTGGCATTATCTATATAACTAGTGACTGGAAATGTTTATCTCCAGTATGTGGTAAGTGATATTCAATGTCTAGCCTTACGTTTAACTATTTAAGTAAAGAGAAACGCCAGTCCCAAGTGTTTCCAGTTCTTTTTTTATAAACAGACAACTAATTTTAAAATAATGATAAAAATGTAAGCAGGTGTTCTTAGCAGAGTAATAACTTTTCAGGAAGTTTATAATTTTAGGATCAATTCTCTGCTTAACACTTAGTTCTATTATAAAATTACTTAAAATATTTTTTGAATTTTTTTGGTATCTATGATATTTTACATTTTAAATAACTCTATTCTACTGCATCCTCTCAATCTCTGCCTCTTCTGGAAAGGGCCTAACTTCATGGGTAAACATTGAAAAATATGGATAAAAGGAAGAGGTTGGGAGTCCTTTTGGAAAAGATAAACAGGCTGAATTAGGTAAAACCATTAGATGCAGAAATTTAATAACTCTGCTTCCTGACCTTTGCATTTAATAGACCAACACACGCTTTAAAATATAATTGATAAGGGATAGTGTTCCTAATGTGGTGGTAGTTTCTAAGTAAGGCAATTAAAAACACAAAAAACAAACCAACTATACTTTTGCGGTGGCTGGGCTAAAGATGTAACGATCTCCATTGCCTTTCTCAAAACCATCTAAAATAAGTATATCTAAGGAAAATTGTTTTTACTATTCAAGTCGCTCCTTTCCAGTAATTCAGCATGACAAGTTTCTCTTAGAATTTCTAGAAATAGCACTAACTGTATCTTATCACAGCTCTTAATAAAATAAATAATATTTTATTACTAATATTGTAGGAAGGATAGAGTCTTAGAACATCTTTCTTATATTTTAAACCCAACACATTATTAATATCTAAATTCTGCTCCTACATCAAAACATATTCCATGATCAAATAGTTTTCTTGAGTTAAGAAACCTGGAAGTCAACTGGGACACCTTTTCCATGTTCAGTTTTTAATATTTAACTGGTCACTAAGTTTAACCTGTTTTATCTTCTTGTATGCCTTGAATCTATAAAATCCAGCACCTTTCTTAATGCCCTCGCCATTTCTTTCTGTCTTGGACTATATTATAGATAGTTAAGTATAGGATGCTAAGTTAAAATTGAATTTTAGATAAGCAATAAGTCAATTTTAGTATAAGTACATCAAAAATATTGCATGGGGCACACTTAGAATAAAAAAGTCATTTTTTTTAAATTCAGTTTAAGTGGGTATCTTATATTTTCACTTGCTTAATCTGGCAACCCCTTGATTAAGTGAAAAAGAGTCTTTGTCTCTAGACAGTATGCGTTCCAATCTCCCTTTAACTCCAAAACCTATGATTACCTTCTTAAAACATAAATTATATTATAGCAATGCCTTACTGAAAAACAAAAACAAAAAACCTCTTTTCAATTCCTCGTTTCCTATAAAATTACTTCTAAATACCATAGTTTGTCTTCTAAGGCCATACACAATGAGTATTTAACATATCCTGGGATCTATATCATCTACCACAGGTCCCTAGGCAACATGTATTTTATAACACACAGGATTTCTCATGATTTCTTGAATTCATGTACAGTTTGTACATGTAATTTTCTTTCATAATTTGTATATAATTTAAGAAGAAATTAAGTATTAGTTATTTTTCCATAATAATTCCTTTGAATTTCAGTTTTTGTTTTTAATTTCAAGTCTTTCAGACAGCTCTTTCAGTAAATGTTTCTAATAGCTCTTTGTTTTGACAATTGCCACACTGTACTGCAGTGATCTGTTTCATATTTGTTTGCCCTTAACTTACCCATGAGCTATCACAAACAACTAAGGATCATCTTTTATTAATCTCTACATCTTTAATACCTAGCTAAATGGCTGACATATCCTAGATATTCAACAAATGCTTGATGAACACATAAATACCTTCTATCTCTGAATTCTTTGACATCTGAAATAGAAACTTACTTTCTACTTAACTTCTTCTATTATTACTATGTAGTGTGCATAAGTTCTCTTTGAAAATCTGGTCTTATGCACCAAAAATGATCCCAAATAACATTTATTAAAGGCCTCAATTCCCAGGTGTTCATCAATGAATTTTACATATGCAGTGAAAGTCAGAAATCCATTGAATTTTTTCTAAATAAAAACAGAACCCTTTTCTTAAGGTTCTTTGCAAATGGTGTGTTTCCATAAACATCTAGAATTGAGTTAATACAAATACACTCTTGTAATTCAGAAAAAAAAATGTAGAGGAACTCAGAGGTCTAAAGAAATATTTAGCCAGGTTCTGGTGCTTTTTCTGGAATTTCTCCAGAAACAGAAATGTTTGGTTAGTCATTAAGATCTTATTTCTCTTCTTCAGAAAATATTAAAGAGAAAAAAAGCTAGGAGTTAGAAGCAAATGTGTCAAAACATAAAAGTTCCACCAGACCAAATCTAGTCACATTTGAAAGCTATAAATTACAAGCCTAGACCTAAGTGTAAAACATAGAACAAAGACCTTTAGTGAGGCTCTTGGAAAATGAAACAACCTACCATACTTAGTTGTTAATGACCATGGGAGAAGCAACTGGTTATTTAGAGCTTGAACTCCCCAGAAATTGTCAACCTCCAAAAAAGTCTATATATTTAATGATTGATATATGTATTTTTATATATTTTCTATTAACTAAAATTATGTCTATAATTTTACACTTTTACCAGTAATTTTGGAAAGACAAAAGGTGTCACAGTCTTTCTTGTTTCAGCAAAATAAATAAATAAATAAATAACCTGTTCTCAATTATAGACACAAAGAAAAGATAATAGAAAATAACACTCCATGAATATAATCACTTTGGGAATTGAAGGATGAGTGTGCTGATGTGGCTGTTACCTTTCTCTTTTATCTTTTTAATAACTATTGAGATCACTACATTCAGTGTCTCAATTTTCCAGACTTCTCATTCAGGATTAAGCAAATTAAATAATCAACTTTTTTCTCTTGATTGATTTAATAATCCATGAATGCCATGAAAGATTTACACTGCAGTTGCCACCAGATATTTGCATTCATGTACAGCATCCACTATAATTTTACACAACACATTGACCTAAGCATTATTAATGAGGAACATCACATTGAATATACTATTTAATGTCATTTATCTTCATATACTGCAATGTAGTATTAATAAATTACTTATGCATTTCATCTATATGTTCAGACTTTATTGTGACTGTATGCTTATGATATGCATTTATTCAAAAATATGGGAACAAAAGACGTTTCCTAAGACTATAGTTCATCAAATATAGCTTCAATAAATTTGTTTACACTAAGAGGTTTGTGACACACTTTTTTGTATTTCTCACACCTTTGAGGTTATTTCATAATATGTACTTTCAATTCTTTTTACCTGTTTTACTATTCAAAAGTTTTAAAATCAGAACAAAAAACACTATTTATCTTTGATAGAGATATGAGATATTTCATCATGATACAGGCCAACATTGTAATAAATTGTTTGACAGACGAATGTTCTCCCTCTATCTCTGATCTGTCTTCATCCACATAAACACACACACACACACACACACACACAAACACAGTTTGTTTCCAAATTTTGTTATCCATCCCCCAGTTGTACACATTAATTAAAGATTTTATGAATGAAATAAAATAAGAAGATTGCATGGAATAATGTTTTTCACACAATATACATATAATACATAGGACACCTTGATTGTGATGTATTAGTGTGAAGGGGAAAATATCACCACTAATAAAAACTGACTTTCAAGATATCATTTTATCTTGAATTATGTCTGACAAATTGACCATACTGAGTGGTAAGGAGACACTACTACTCTCTAAAACATCTGTCCTCACTTTGACTCAGCATGATATGTATGTTTTGGCATGAACTCAGTGAAATATTTGAAGTTTTTCCAGTAAACTTCATTTTTAAAAAAATATAGTTGGCATTTAATATTATTTTATATTAGTTAAACAAGTGTATAACATAAAGGTTAAATATATATTATATATATATATATATATATATATATATATATATATATATATATATATATATATATATATATATATATATAAAACTGATACGTCTAGTGTCCACTTGGTACCATATATAGTTATTTCAATATTATTGACTATATTTCTTATGCTGTACTTTCTATCCCCAGTATTACATTGTAACTACCCATCTGTACTTTTCAATCCCTTCATGTTTTCACCTGTCCCTCTACTCTTCTGCCCACCTGGCAACAATTAGTCTGTTCTCTGTACCTATGAGTCTGTTTCTGTTTACTTTGGTAATTTTTATTGTTTAACAGACTCTACATATAAGTAAAATCAGATGATATTTGCCTTTTTCTGTCTGACTTATTTCACTAAGCATAATACTTTCTGAGTCCATCCATGTTGTCTCAGACAGTAAGATTTCATTCTTTTTTATAACCAAGTAATATTCTATTGTATGTATATACCTCACTTTTTTTTTTTTTACAGAGACAGAGAGAGAGTCATAGAGAGGGATAGATAGGGACAGACAGACAGGAACGGAGAAAGATGAGAAGCATCAATCATGAGTTTTTCATTGTGACACCTTAGTTGTTCATTGATTGCTTTCTCATATGTGCCTTGACTGTGGGCCTTCAGCAGACTGAGTAACTCCTTGCTTGAGCCAGCAACCTTGGGTCCAAGCTAGTGAGTTTTGCTCAAACCATATGAGTCCACGCTCAAGCTGGCGACCTTGGGATCTTGAACCTGGGTCCTCCACATCCCAGTCTGATGCTCTATCCACTGTGCCACTGCCTGGTCAAGCTGTACTTCACTTTTTTATCCATTCATTTATTGATGGACACTTGGATTGCTATCATATCTTGACTATTGTAAATAACACTGAAATGAACATAAAGATACTTATATCTTTTGGAATTAGTGGTTTTGATATCTTAAGATAAATACCTAGTGAAATTCCTGTGTCATAAAGTAGTTCTACATTTAATGCAGTTAACTTTTAATTTTATTTGTAGAACATTCTAATTAAAAGTACATTTACTGAGAACTAGGATGGTATATGGCTACAAATAATTGTAAGACATAACTTTTGCTTTTTAGCAATTTCTCTTCTTTTAATAAATACAGAGGCTAAATTATTCAATTTCATTTGATATGAAGGTTTTTATTATTTTAATCTCTAAAAATTCATGTTAAAAGTTCTCTAACTAGGTTGACCAGGCAATGGTGCAGTGGACTGAGTGTCAGACTGGGACATGGAGGACCCAGGTTTGAAACCCCTAGGTTGTTAGCTTAAGCACGGGCTCATTTGGTTTGAGAAATGCTCACCAGCCTGAGCCCAAGGTCACTGGCTTGAGCAATGTGTCACTCAGTCTGCTGTAGAACGCCCAGTCAAGGCACATATGAGAAAGCAATCAATGAGCAACTAAGGTGCTGCGAGAAAGAACTGATGCTTGTCATCTCTCTCCTTTTTGTCTGTCTGTCCCTATCTGTCCCTCTCTTGACTCTCTCTGTCTCTATCAGAAAAAAAAAAGATTATCTAAGTAGCTTGACCAGGTGGTGGTGCAGTGGATAGAACGTCGACCTGGGACACAGAGGACCTAGTTTCAAAATCACAAGGTCGCTTGGAAACACTCTTGAATATGATGACTTATATTCTTCATAGATACGTGCAGAGATCTTTTCCAGGAATGCTTTTGAAAGATGATAATTCTAAATCTATGCTGGATTATTTTCCAATAAAAGGCAGAAAGAGTAAATACTTGTTTAAATAAGATAGAATAAATTATTCATTTCTTTGTAGAACTATCATAATAATGTCTTTGTTCAAGCTCTGAACAGGTGTATGCCTTGGACAGAGTTCCTATAAAAGTACATAAAATTTGAAGCCTGTAAGCAGCAAGCCGTGTATAATCAACAAATGTTCAGAAATTTTGAGTTAATAACAGTTAAATATGGTACACTCATGTGTCACATGTCAATAAGGAACATATAGATGGATTCTGGAGGAATAACTCAGGAATTTCATCCATGACTTTAAAGAATTTGCCTAGATGATGAGGTTATGAACATCAGTAAGGCTGTAGCTGGGATGATGAACAAATTTAACCTGGGTGTGGATGAGGATGACAATGAGGAGCTCCTAGAGGTGATTTCTGAGGAACTGTCTAATGAGGAATTTTTAGAACTGGAATGAAAACACATAACTAAAGAAGTAAGGGAAAAGGAAATTACTGGAGAAGGAAAGGAAGAACTCCTGAAAAGAAAATTTACAGTGAAATGTTTAGCAAAAGCTTTTGCAGATCTCAACAAAATCTTTAAGCATTTTAAAACATGGCCTCCCAATGGTGAAATGCTTTCATTAATATAGAGAAAAGTTCATGGCACATTATCTGCTTACAAATATACCTATGGTGAGAAAAAAACAAACAAACAAACAAACAAACTAAGTAAACCACCTTGGACAGTCTTCTGAAGAGTGACACTTCAAGAAAAGCCTCAGGGAGGTTATTTAGCACGCATTTCAGAAGAAGGTATTGTTAACATAGCTTCATGCATGTTATTGCTTCTGAAAATCTCCCAGTGGGACATGTAGAGGTCGAAAACAATGATATTGATCATTGTGACCCTGTGTAAGCTTAGGATAAAATGTGTGTTTGTGTCTTCATTTTTACAAAATTTTAAAAAGCTAAAAAAAACTTTTTAAATAGAAAAACTTATGGAATAAAGATATAAGGGAAGAAAATATTTTTGTACAATTGTACAATGTATTTGTGTTTTAAGCTAAGTAGTATACAAGAGTTAAAATTTTGCATAATTTGAAAGTTTATAGGCTAAAATAATTTTAGTAAGCTAAGATTAATTTATTATTAATAAAAATATTTTATCTCAGTATAGTGTAACCTAAGTATACAATGTTTATAAATTTTACAATAGAGTATGGTAATGTCTTAGGCCTTCATATTTGCTCACCACTCATTGACTTACTCAGAGCAACCTTTAGTCTTTAAGCTCCATTCACAATAAGTGCCTTAAACAGACATACCATTTTTTTAGACATACCATTTTTATTGTTCATACTATAGTTTATTGTAATTTTTTTGTTTATATATACAAATATTTACCACTGTGTTACAGTATCATGCCTTGCATGCTTGTAGCCTAGAAACAGGCTATAATATGAAGTCCAGTTGTGTGGTAGGCTAGGCCATCTAGGTTTGTGTAAATGCACTATATGACGTCCACACAACAAAACTGTTAAATAACGCATTTCTCTGAATGTATCCTCATCTTTCAGGGATGAATGACTGCAGGAGGTGCAGCTTCTGATTTGGTATCCAAGTTCTTGTTATATACTTATCCAAAGAGTCCCTGAGTCTACTTCCAGTGAATGTTTTACATTTTCACTAGAGCCTAAAAGGGATAACTGATCTTTCATGAGAAAATTATTTATCCATGAGTTAGAAGTTTTCACTTAGTAATTTATCATAAATAACTTTAAATGCTGCATTTTTAAAATAATTTTATCCAATGTAGCCTATATTTGAATCAGTCAGGAAAAAAAACATCCAACTTCCAATTCCCTGGCTCATTTTTCACTTTCATGTGGCAGGTATAATTTTAAAAAAGAATGCCACAATTCATTGTTGATACTGTTTAGACAAAGATAAAAATAAAAATGAAGAATTTAGAAAGTGTGTTATGGACATTGTGATTCTCCAAATCAAAACAAAGTCTGTAAACAAGTAGGAGTAAGTAAGTGACCATAACTAGCAGATCTATGAAGAAATTCAATCTCCTGTTGTAAAATAATTGCTGGTTTCAGATTAAAGCAACGCTTCTGATGGAACAGTGTACTTTATATCCTCCAGCAGAATCCTTTTTTATTGCTCTAAAAACCAATGTTGAATTTCCTGAATAATTACATAAATAAACCATGCACTTTATTCATTTGTGTACCCCTATTTAATGATATATTGTGCAAGAAACTTTTAGAAATATGATTTACGACAGTTTATATTACCACAGGAGGGTGTTTACTTGAAATATATACTTGAAAAGTATTATATCAAATGATGTTATTTGATATATATTTAGAAATAATCTGATTTTTCAAGAAAATAAAAACTAAAAAATCTAGTTGTAATTAAATCATTCTGAAAGTATTCTTAATTGAATTCTGAAGTTTAAATGATATAACAGACTAATGAACTTAAACATATAAATTATAATTATTTAATTCTGTTACAATGCTAAGTATCAAAACAGTGCTGTGGTGGACTGGAGCTACCTTCAAAAGGATATAAAGCAAATTCATATCTTTAAAGTCTTAATTTATTAACATGAATGAAAAAATTTTAAGCAAATTTTAAATGACGTCGATCATATATATAACTTAATACTTTGTGTATTATTCATTTTAACTTGATCTAAGGTTAAAAAAAGGAAATGAAATAATAATTAAAATTAAAGTCACATTCTCATGACTGCTGCCTAATTGCACAAACACAACTTTAGAAATAAATCTTTCTGAACCATCAGGAACTAATTCAGAAAGGTAATACCTCAATGTTGCAAACATATTTAAATTTAGTCCTTAACACATTACATAGAGAAGAAATTCAGTGTGATAAGAAACTACCTAGAATCATATGCACCAAATTATATGATCAAAACATTAACAAATCTAAGCTAGCTAGTAGCCATTTCAATTCAGTTCAATACTACTTATTTATAGTTTCATTTGACAACCAGATGCTTGTACTTAGCACCATATTCTATGTTCCTCTAGGTCCCTTATTTTGTTGCTGACAACGTTATTTAACATTTAAATTCTTCAACTTTTTAAAACCTATTTGACTTAATTAAAATTCAGATCTCTACTGACACTGACATTTTTTTCTAGCTACATATTGCAAAGGCAACTGCTACTTCTCCTAAGACAAACAGGAAGAATTAGTGTTTTCTTTATTTCCACTGATATTTCTAGACCTTCATGCCTCTGTTCACTTCAAGCTCTTAAAATATTATTCCTGCCCTCCTATTGTCTTGAAAGTTCTCACCGAAATAAGGAAGATAATGGTAATAAATGGATGCATCTTGGTTCATAGCCCCCCTAACGCCTCCCAATACTTGGCATTGTTGACTCTCCTCCCCTTGGACTATTTTTATACCTTGGTTTTCATGACAGTGCACCCATGTTTTCTTTGCTTTTTGTTTGTTCTTATTTGTCTCAGCTATGGATTCCTCCAAACTCCTTGTTGGGCAGATAAAATATATTATGCTCACTTTGTTAAAGATGGCACTGCCCACATGGAAACCCATCGTCCAAGTGATATTAATGTGTGTTGTGGGCGGGCTGTGGGCAGGCAGAATCCTTGTAGCCTGGGGCTTGGTTTTAGGACTAAGCCTTTCCCACCTTTTTTGATGTGGGGTGGTACAATCCCATCATGCCCCAGATAAGTGACTTTGTATTAGAGACTTCCGTATTTTGTATATTGGATTAAAGGTTTTGATTTCTGCACTATAAAGTGGGGCAGACCGGGAGCTTGCTCTCTCAGTTCCTGAGATTAGCGTTAGAGAAGAGAGCAGAGAAAAGCCATGTGCAGGAGGCCTGAAGAAGCAGTCAAGATGGTGGAGCGCTGAGTGAGAAGCCAGTTTGTGCCGAGTTTGTGAAGAGAGAAGGAAGGAGATGGGGAACAGAGGTGAATAAGGCTGGTGAAGTATAAACCTTTGATTCTAGGCAACTCAGATAAGTCAGTAGCTTTGTGAGCACTGAATGAGTGGGTTTTGGAGCCCAGTTTGTGTTTTTACTTTCCCACCAGGTGCAAGCTAGGATTAAAGATGATGGCCCACCAGTTCTTGGCTCTGTTGTTTCATTACGACTCTCCGAACCCAGTGCAAATCTGCATGGGTCAGGCGGCTGTGATGATGACCCTGGCTACTGGCTTTACACTCCTTCTCCCTAAAAGTGTCTTGTTCTCTAATATTCTACCCTCCCTTTTTTTCTTAATGAGTTGTTTCACTCCCAGCACTATCACACTGATGAATCATAAATGTACTATAGCTCTGTGTTTCAAACTGACTGATAAACCTTCCATGTGGATATTCCAGAGAACCTCAAACTCAACCCAGTGCAACCTAAACTACGGTATTTAAGTCCTTTTTATGCATCTTACTCCTGATGGGCATCTCTCATTTGATGGTTTCTCTATCCTCCCAATAACTTTGGTTTAATATTAGGAACCCAACAAACTATTTTTTTGAAGGTAGCTCTAAGATGGGTAATAAAAAAATGCATGATGGAAGACAAACATATCCCTTGTCATTAAGTAATAATTATTATAACTGCTATAGCTCATTACGTTTGTCATCATAGCTCTTACAAAATTTTTAGTAATTATTTGCTTAGACATCTTTCCTTATGTCTTACCTTCAGCTCTGCAAAGCAGTAACTGAACATTTTTTTTGTAATCCAATAATCAAAATAATCAACTGATCAGATTTCTCATCTATTAAATGCAAATTAAATGTACCTCCTTTTCTTATGAAGATTCCTGAAAGTGATAGAAAGTCACTTTTTGAAACTATAATGTATTTCACATAAATAAAACATCATATTTGATTCATTTATCAAAATAAATTTTGTGAGAACTGACTATGTACAAGTTAGTAATCTAAGGAGATTGTAAGGCCAGGAGCCACCATTGTGGCCATTCACATGCAGGTTCCCGTTGGATTCGGGCAAACGGTAAAGAAATGGTGGAGTCAGAGGATGGTGGGCCATTTTGTTTATTGGTGTCTCACCAAGGCAGGCAAGCCACAAGAGAAGACAGGTTTTCTGCTTTTCCCATAAAAGGCAAGGGATCAGGGAGGGCCCTGCAATGGTGTTAGCAGGAGCCGAGAGAGAGCAAGCTCCTGGTGTGCCCTACTTTATAGTATTGAAATCAAAACCTTTTAATCCAATATACAAACAAGGAAGTCTCTGATACAAAGTCACTTATCTGAGGCACAATGAGATTCCTCATAGGAGTGAACCACCCACATCATGCAATAGTCAAGGGTGTGGGAAAAACTTAGTTTTAAAACTAAGCCTCAGGCTATAACAACCCTGCCTGCTTACAGCCTGAACCCCAAACAGACTGCAAACTAAAAGTGAGCAAACATATATATCAATTTACAAACTTATTTGACCAACAGAGATCAAATAGTTTTTATAGTTGGAGTACCTCATTTCTAATCCAGTTTCTATCACTCAATAGCTGATTTATATTGAGAAAGTTGCTTAACTTCTACCTTCTTTAGTTTTCACTTTGTAAAATGGGTCTGGTAATTATGATTATCTCATAAGATCAATATGAGAATCAAATACACACAAATGTATATTAATTACTACCTAGAGTTTTTGTAATCCTCACTCATAAAACTTGATTTTTACCTGAAGACAGCAAACCTACCAAACTTAAAACTCTTTACCATTCTTTAGTTAAGATATGGGCTATGTAAAAAGAGAGAGAAAGAGAGAGAGAGAAAAGATCAATTTTAAGAGCAAGATCCCTATTGATGCAAAAAGACAAATCTGTTTTGTTTGAGAAAAGGCTATGCTGAATGAGTTTCTTATAAGAGGAGATCAGCTATTGTCAGTGCTCAGAGAATGACTATTTCATAGTAACTGAACTGAACATAAGGAGAGAAGAAAAAAAACAAATTGCTACTGGGTTAATTTATATTTAGCACATTACAAAATCTGGTCCTAAAGGCCAGACAGCCAGTTTCTTTCTCCTTCAGGTGACTTTGATTATCTTTGATCTGATCCAGTAGATGCTGATTTTGCAGTTTGCCTCTCTAAGGAAACTCTATTTACCTTGTCTCTAAGGTTTTGAATAGTACTGCACTGTAGTTCCTAAATATATAAATAACATTCAATTAAACTCCTTACCAAAAGCATGAATTTCTCCAGTAAAAGAAGAGTCATTTTAATGCAGTGGCTATGCAGCTTTAATTCCATATTTCATAATGATTCTAGTACTTTATATTTATTTTTATCTTTCTCCTTTTTCCCACTCAATCTAAGGTCATAATAAGGCTGGAAGGACAAAGATAAACTATGATGAGATCAGACAAGAGGAACTGAGATTGCTGTAATTGCTTTTCTTTTCAAGCTTCACACAAAATGTTTACTGTGTTTTCAAATATTTAAATATAAATAGTTTGTTCAAACACTTTAATCTGTTTTGTATCAGCTGTCATTAAATGACTCCTTTAGTAAAACACAAGAAAAACAAATAAAAAATCCAAAACATTACACTTGTTCTCAAGTTGTTTATGTTTCCTTTTATAGTGAAAAAATTTTTCTCTTTTTAAAATCTTTTTTAATATTTAGGTTTTTACATGCTAAGAAGATTCACACAACACTTTAGTACTGGACACAAGTGGTTTTAATTACTAAGCACACTTACTGTAAATTAGAGCTGTAATAATTGGCAAATGCTAATTTAAACCTGGACTTGCTTCTGAGCAAGTTGCATATAATAATCACTAAACAGCAGATTGTCCTCAGAAGGGCAATATACTGTACCCTAACCACAAGTGCATTTCCTTTTCTCTCTCTCTCTTTCTTTCTTGAGTGCAAAATGTGATTCCCAAAAGATATTATTGAGCTATAACACCTTATTCATTTTCAAGCTCTTGGCACTTTAAAGTGCTGAATTTTAGATTACTTTTTTATATTCTGCCTGTGCCTAGTTTCTTTACTGTATGTAAAGTTATTAGAGCTGTCTGCTCCAATTTCTTCTCTACTTAGGAAGATATGACAAAAAGATGAGAGTTTACCTTTAATCTCGAAAGACTAAACTCAACACAGAAATGAAACAGTAGAATACACAAAGACAATACAAATACTTTCCCCAAGGTAGTTTACATTTATTGAGTGGTCACTAAAAAAGCACTAAACTGGAAGTATGTAACAACATAATAGTCTTGAGGCTCAATTTCCTCTCTAGATAGTTCATGCTGTATTTTATTGTGCTATGTAATCGAAATGCCACTTGCCGTGTAATGATTTGCTTTATTTGGGGTGGAGCATAAAGACATTTGTTCTACAAACTGCATTAAAAAAAACGCAAGAAAATTAAAACACTTATTAAGGCATGACTGGCACTTAGATTCAGCAATACATTTTCAAAAAGTACCCTCAAAGTCTTTCTCAAAATCAAAAGGGAATGTTGTGCTATTATTACTTTTTTATATTTTAAAGGTTTAAAATAGAAATGAGCTCAGGAGTCTAATGAAATGAACTGAACACTTTCTAATTTCTGATAGGTATGTGGATTTTCAATGATTTGTGTTTGTTGCTTTTATAATTCTCAAGATTTACATGTATTTATAGGAACATCCAACTTCTGCAATTTCTAGTGCTGAAAGAATCTGAAGTAACATAGATTTGGGATCACAAATTCTTACTTGGTGTTGAGTCCTTCATTATGCAGTTGTGTTTTCTCTTAAGTCTATTATTTCATTAATTTCTTTCCCATTCTTCTCTAACTAATACTCTGTCCATTTATCTAAAGTAGAAACTGGAGTCAGGTTTGACTCTAGCATTTATTTTCCATACATCTAGTTAGTTAACAAGATCTGTCAAAATACTACTGTATTTTTTTCCATTGACTCTGAGCAAGAGTTGGCTTTCATTATTTTCCACCTTGATTATTAAAAATCTATCTCACTGACATTCCTGGCCTTCTATCATTCCTTTTTAGTTTTTACTGCAATTGCCAGAGTGTCATTTCAAAAATGTAGATTGGATAATCTTATTCCATAATCAAGGTAAGCAAGTCTGAGCTTGCAAGCCAAATCTGACATAAACTCTTAATGGCTGTCTATAACCTGAAATATAATGTATAAATTTACTAACATAACATAAAAATATGTTGCATTTGAATTTTTATTTAAATTCACAGACAATGACCATCCTGTGTCCTAAACACTCTTACATTTTAACATCCCAACCATATGTATGGTTCAGCCATATTAAATTTTTAATTATGGTGGGTACACACACACACACACACACAAACACACAAAAAACACACAAATCCACACATATGTTCCAAACAGTCTTCCTATTTACTTGATGCTCTGGAATGATGATATTCCTACAGTACTTTACAAATGCCTTTGATAGTATTTTTGGTGTTATATTCTTATTATTAGATTAAAATTTATTTTTTTCTTTCTTAACATTATACTCAGATGTGAACTTTACAGAGATGGAAACTGCAATTTAATCACTGTAATCTCAGGGTTTAGCATACTGTCTGACCTGATGCTGGTAGATACTAGGAAACCAATAAGTACTTGACAGAGCCTGACCAGGAGGTGGTGCAGTGGACAGAGTGTTGGATTAGGATGTGGAGGACCCAGGTTCGAAACTGCAAGGTCACTGGCTTGAGTGCAGGCTCATCCAAGTTGAGTGTGGGCTCACCCAGCTTGAGGGAGGGGTTGCGGACTTAAGTGTGGGATCATAGACATAAAACCATGGTTGCCGGTTTGAGCCCAAATGTTGCTGGCTTAAAGTCCATGATCGCTGGCTTGATCAAGGGGTCACTTGCTCTGCTGTAGTTCCCCAGTAAAGGTTCACATAATAAGGCAATCAGTGAAAAACTGAGGTGTAACAACAAAAAAATGATGCTTCTCACCTCTATCTCTTCTTGTCTGTCTGGCCCTATCTGTCCTATCTGTCTCTCTCTGTCTCTGTCACACACACACACACGCACACACACACACACACACACACACACACACAAATACTTGATAGATAAATAATGAAAGAAAGAAGGAAGGAAAGAAGGACTAGTGAATCAAGAAAATTAAGAAAAAAGAGTAAATCTGACCAAACGCAGCACAGACAGTACAATATTCAATGTAATCACAATTCATACTCATAATTAGAAGCTACTTAAAATTGTTCTTTGCCACAAAAGTTGTAAATTGAAATTTAATAAGCTGCCTCTTAATATGGCAAAAAATAAGGTTTTTGCCACATTCAACAGATGAAGTGTTCCAACTTTATAAATAGTAATTATTATGATGATAACAATAAAAACAAAAAGTAAATTCATCAAGAGCTTTCACTGTTCCAGGTACTGTTTAATGTATACTGCACATATTTCTTATTTAATTCTCATAACAATTCTATTAGTCAGCCAGTCTAATTCTAATTTTATAGTTTTAAAATAAACTTACAGAGGTACCTGCACTTTACCATACACCAATAGAACTCTGGTATAAATACTGGTGAATTATAGCTGAAAGAGATGCAAGCTACATGTTTTCTGAGAAGTCACTGGCACCTATAGTAAACATTTTCCCAGCTTAACATAAAATTTCACACTGAAATCATTTTTACATGATATTCAACTTCCAACAAAAAAAGAAAAAAATATAAGAAATGAAGAGGCAAGATAAAAACTGAGCTTAAAGAGACAAAGAAGGATAAGAAATAGATTCAGATATGACAGATATGTTGAAGTTATCAGAATGGAATTTAAAATGACTATGATTACTATGTTAAAAGCTTTATTTGAAAAAGAAGCCAATTGAGAAGAACAGATGTATAATGTAAGAGGAGAAGCAGAATATAAAGAAACCTTAGAAAACAACACGAGAAATAAAAATGCCCTCGATTGGCTCACTGGTAAACTCAATGCAGCCAAGAAAAGAATTAATGATATTGAGGATAGATCTATGAAAACTATTCAAATTAAAATGCAAAAAGTAAAAGGAATAAAATAAAATTTAAAAACCCAGAATATTTCAAATTAGAAGGCAGTTCAGAAACACATAATATGGTGTATTACGTTAATTATTTTACATATGTTGAAACATCCTTGTGATTCAGGGATGAATCCCACTTGATCATGGTGAATTATTTTTTTTTAATGTGCTGTTGTATTCAATTGGCTAGTATTTTGTTTAGGATTTTTGCATATGTATTTATTAGTGATATTGGTCTGTAGTTTTCTTTTTTTGTGTTATCTTTACCAGGTTTTGGTATGAGGGTTATGTTGGCCTCATAAAATGTTTTTGGAAGTATTGCTTCTTGGAGTCAGATACACTACTGTTATGCCACAAGGTCCTAAATATTACTTCTTCTTTAATTTTTTGGAAGACTTTGGGTAGAATAGGAACCAAATCTTTGAATGTTTGATAGAATTCACTAGAGTAGCTGTCTGGCCCTGGACTTTTATTTTTGGGGAGGTTTTTGATAGTTTTTTCTATTTCCTCCCTGCTAATTGGTCTGTTTAGGCTTTCTGCTTCTTCATAACTCAGTCTAGGAAGGTTGTATTGTTCTAGGAATTTATCCATTTCATATAGATTGTTAAATTTGGTGGCATATAGTTTTTTATAGTATTCCACAATAATTCTTTGTATATCTATAATATCTGTGGTAATTTCTCTTCTTTCATTTTGGATTTTGTTTATATGAGTCCTTTCTCTTTTTTTCCTTAGTAAATCTTGCCAAAAGTTTGTCAATTTTGTTGACTTTTTCAAAGAAACAGCTCCTTGTTTTATTGATTTTTTTCTATAGTTTTTCTGTTCTCTATTTCATTTATTTCTGCTCTGACTTTTATATTTCCTATCTTCTTCTGCTTTTGGGTTGCCTTTGTTCTTCTTTTTCTAGGTCCTGAAGATGTGATGTTAAGTTTTTTATTTGGGCTCTCTCTTGTTTGGTCATATAAGCTTGTAGTGATATGAACTTCCCTCTTATTATTGTTTTTGTTGCATCCTAGAGATTCTGATATGTCATGTTATCATTTTCATTAGTCTGTATATATCTTTTGATAACTTTTATTTCTTTTTTGACCCACTCATTTTGTAGAAGTATATTGTGTAATTTTTACATTTTTATGGGTTTGTTTACTTCATTTTTGCAGTTGAATTCTAGTTTTAAAGCTTTATATTCAGAGAATATGATTGGTATAATTTCAATCTTCTTGAATTTTTTGATGTTAGTTTTGTGCCCCAACATATGTTCAATTCTTGAGAATGTTCCATGTACACTGGAGAAAAATGTATACTCTGAAGTTTTGGGATGAAATGTTTTATAGATGTCTATCATATCCAAGTGTTCTAGTGTTCTGTTTAAGGCTGATGTTGTTTTACTGATTTCTGTTTGGATGAATTATCTAGAGCCGTCAGCAGTGTATTGAGGTCTTCAAGTATGATTGTATTCTTGCTGGTTTTATTTTTAGCTAAGTTAGTAGATGTCTTATATACTTTGGTGTTCCTTGGTTTGGTGCATATATATTAAGAAGTGTTATATCTTCTTGATTCAATGTCCCCTTTATCATTATAAAATGACCATCTTTGTCTCTGATTACCTTTGCTACCTTGTAGTCAGCATTGTTCTATATGAGTATGATTACCCCTGCTTTTCTTTGAATATTATTTGCTTGGAGAATCATTTTCCAACCTTTCACTTTGAATCTATTTTTATCCTTGTAGCTTAGATGTGTTTTTTGAAGGCAGCATACAGTTAGATTTTCTTTTTTAATCCACTGTGCTACTCTGTGTCTTTTTTTAGTGAGTTCATTTTACTTACATTTAATATAATTATTGACACTTGAGGGTTTCCTGCTGCCGTCTTATATATTGCTTTTTGATAGCTCTGTTTCTTTTTTAGTTCTTATCTTTTATTTTTCTGTCATTTGTTTTTGTTTGGTTTTATTCCATACTTCTTTTCTCTGTTATTTATTTTTTTATGCCATGTGTTTCAGTAGTGGTATTTTCAGGGTTGGTTACCTTTAAGTAATTAAAAGACTTTCATATTTGTTGTAGTACATTATCTCATGAGTGCTTCTGCACTGCATCCTCCTTTGCTACTGCTAGTCCTTGTCCTCTCCCCTTTTTTGTTTTTTTTTTTTTTTTACACAGATTATTCTTGTTTTTATTGTGATCTTGTTGGAGCTTTTACTTGTGGTTTTATTTTGCTTTGTTCTTTGTATGTGGTCAGATAACTCCTGTTAGTATTTTCTCAAGTGGGGGTTTTCTGGTGAAAAATTTCTTCATCCTCTTTACATCTGTGAATATTTTTATTTTCCCTTCAAATTTGAAAGATAGCTTTGATGGATATAGTATTCTTGGCTGGAAGTACCTCTCTTTCAGTACTTTAAATATGAGGATCCAATCTCTTCTGGCTTGTTGAGTTTCTGATAAGAAATCTGATGATAGCCTAATGGGCCTTCCTTTATATGTTGTAGTCTTCTTTTCTCTGGATGCCTTGAGGATTTTCTCTTTGTCATTGATTTGTGAGAATTTCATTAAAATGTGCCTTGGTGTAGGTCTGTTTTGGTTAAGGTAATTCGGTGTTTTGTTTGCTTTTTGGAATCGAGGCTCTAATTCTTTCCACAGGATTGGGAAGTTTTCATCAATTATTTTTTGAATATGTTATCCATTCATTTTTCTCTCTTCTCTTTCTGATATACCCATTATTCTTGTTTTTCTCTTTCTGATGGACACATATAAGGCTTTCTCTCTCTTTTTTTAAATTTGTGAGTCTCTCTCCTTTTCTTTCTGTAGTGTCTCTAATTGCCTGTCTTCTATGTCACTAATTCTCTCCTTTATATGCCCTGTTCTATTATCTAAGCTTGTTACCTCATTTTTCAGTTTCATTTATTGAGTTTTTCACCTATGTTTTGGTCCTTTTTGTAATTTCAATTTCCTTGGTGAAGTATTATTTTTGTATATTAAATTGTTTTTTGAGCTCTCTAAATTGCTTTTCAGAGCTTTCTTGTATTTCACTGAGTATTTTTAGGACTTCAATTTTGAATTATCTTTTATTTAACTCCAAGGTTATTAAGTAATTAAAATTTTTTTCTGGAGATTTTTTATCATCTGTCTGAGCTACATCTCTGTCTTTTATATCTGATATTTGATTTATTTTTCCTCAATGGCACTTGAGAGTATTACTGTTAATAACATTAATAAGAGAAATTTTTTAAAAAATTAAATAAAAATTGAAAAAATACAGTGAAATAATAAAAATTGTATAATAATAAGTTAAACAAAAACTACAGAGAACAATGAGCAAGAATTGAGGAAAAATAACCAGAGAGAAAAATTAAGTAAAAAACAAGCAAACTGCCACAAAGAAAAATATGAGTCCAAAGCATAATAATTTGATGATAAATAATGATCAGATGAGAGAAAAAGAAGAGAAAAAAATAGAAAAATAAATGGGAAGAGAGAAGAAAGAGAAAAAATGAACAAAAAACAACAAAAAAGAAATAAAGGTTTCTGAAATGAAAGCTTCACAAAAAACAAAATAAAAAGTGTAAGAACTATGGATAATGAAATTCAAAAGGAAAAAAAAGAAAAAAAGGAAAAATGATCAAAATGACAAAAAGCATTACAAAAATGTATTTTTTTTTCTGTTTCTGAGATGTAAATTCTTCCTTTTTTTTGGCAGGTGGCACTGTACTACAAGTTTTGCCTCTGTGGGGCTCTTGGGTAGATATTTGCTAGTGTGTTGCTGTGGCAATGACATAGGCTGGGACTCAGTCCCACTGGTAGACAGGGCTAGTTAAGCCTTTGCATTTTTATGGCTCTAGCAATGGCAGTCTCAGTTCTCCAGGTTCTTCTCCCCACCTCCCTCCCACCAGAGCTACCAGCCTGGGGACTTAGCTGTGAGGTTCACCTCAGCCACTGCTTGCAGAGCAAGAGGATCTATGTGTAGCCAGGCCCTTTCTCCAGTACTGCTCAAAGCACAGTTCTGGACAAGGCAGTGGCAATAAGAGCCAGCAGTGAGGGCAAGCAGGGCTAGGAGCAGATCGCAGATCAAGCACATTTCTGTTACAAACAGGCAAAATTCTATGGGCTGGCGAGTAGGTCTAGCATGCCGCACCATGCCACAGGTCTAATCTCCGCAGACTTCTCCCTCATGCACTATTTAGTAGCCCAGAGTAAGCCGCATGTGTGGCCAGCTCCCTTGACTCCAGCAATGCACAAAGAGACCTGCACTTGCCCACTCAGGTGCCGAGCACCTGTGATATCAGTCAGTACTGAGAATGCAGTCAGGCCCTTGTATCAGCCCATGGAGGCGCCCAGTGTGGGCAGTCTCAAGGTAAGGATTTTCTCTTGTGCATGCACTCAGCACTGGTGATCATGGAGTCAGGAATGCCCAAAGACACTGGTAACAACCCATGCAGGTGCCTAGTGCTGATAATCTTGGGTTAAGCACTCTGGCCCATGCACCCAGCACCAGTGATGCTAGGTGAAGATGCTTGTGCAGAGCTGGTGATTGTGGAACTGGGAATACACAAAGATGCTGACATGAGCCCACATGGGCACCCAGCACTGGTAATTTTAGTTGGAGCCTAAGGCCTGTGCACTTGCTCTGTGGCCATGGTCTTAGGCAGAGTTGGTGTGTTCTTTCTTTTGTTAGAGCACCTACCCTAACTCAGCTCCTTTCCCTCTATCTCAGTCTCTCCACTTCGCCCAGAATGAAACAAAAGTGTCCCTTCCTCAGATCAGTAAGGAAAGCAAAATACCCTGTTCTCCATCTTTTTTCCTTCAGAGTGGATTATATATATTCAGCCACCTTTTCACCTAGTTATACCTTTGTCCGGTGTGTGCATATTTCAGGTGCTCCTGAGATTTTCCCTCAGTGTTTGGTTATTGAATTTCCTGAAATTTTAAGAGGAGAGATCTGGAGTGTCCCTCATAGCACCATTTCTCTGACATCACTACCAAAATATATATTTTAAAACCCTGTCTAACTTGATAACAACAAGCATCTCTCCTCTCAAAAAAGGGCAGATTTTGAATAAATATTTTTCCAAAAGTGACATGGCAATGTACAAGAAGCACATGAAACAGTATTCATGATAATTCAGTCTTCTAAAACAAAAATGCTATGAGCCGGGTAGTTCAAAAACAGCGGAAAAGTGTTTCATACAGTCCTTGAAGTTGGGAAATCAAGGTCAGGGCACTGGCAGATTCAGTGTCTGGTATGGACATGTGTTCTGGATCATAGATAGTTGTCCTTTTGCTATGTCACACATATTTAAAAGTGAAAGGGAACTTTCTGGGTTTTTTTTTTGTAAGGGCAATAGTTCCATTCATGAAGGCTGTACTCTCATGATTTAATCACATCCCTTAAGTCTTCACTGTCAAATACCATCACATTGGGTATTAGGTATTCAACATATGAATTTTGAAGGGACACAGATATTTAGTTTATGACAATATTGAAACTCATTAGTCATTAGGTAAATGCAAATTAAAAGCATAACGAGATACCACTTTACACTTACTGAGATAGTTATACGCTAAAAAACCAAACATAAAAAAAGTGTTTGTGAGGATGTGGCAAAATTAGAACCCTTATGGATTTCTGGTAGAAATGTAAAATGATGGATCCACTATAGAAAATATTTTGGCAATTTCTAGTAAAGCTAAATACGGAATTAGCATGTGAGAGCAATCCATTTTAGAGTGTATATTTAACATAATTGAAATAAAAAATAAAAGAAATCCTTGTCCACCAATGCTCATATCAGCCCTATTCACAGTAGCTTAAAGGTGAAAATTATCATATTGTCCAACAACAGATGAATAAATAATCAAATTGTGATATAGTGACATGATTAAATAGTGTTCAACAATGAAAAGCAATAAATTCTGGAACATGTTACATCATGGGTTAACCTTGAAAATATGATAAATTAAATGAGCCAAATGTGAAAGGACAAACAATTCTTATTTAGTTATATTAAATACATAATATAAGCAAATTCATATTGAAAAAGGTATATTAGAGTTTACTAGGGGCTGATGTAAGGAGGAAACTGGGGAGAAGTTATTGGTTATGGCTCGAGTATCTGTTTGAAGACCTCTAGAAATAAATAGATTGTGCTGATGGTTGTACAATATTGTGAATTTAATTAATGTCACTAAATTGTACACTAAAAAAGTTAAACTGGCAAACTTTGTTATATATATTTTACAACAATAAAAAAATTAAAAAGTTAAAAAAGGATTATAACATCAGAATAAAAAGAGAGCACCACCACTGATGAAAATTATATAAGAAGGATAATAAAAGAATACTATGAGCAATTGTACAAACACATATTTTATAACTTAGATCACACATACCAATTTTGGGAATTACACAAAGTACTGACATTCAAACAAAAAGTGCAGGCAACATAATTTCTTTATATCTATAAAAAATGGAATCAATGATTAATAATCTGTCAAAAACAAAAATAGTCACTCCTATATGGGTTTGCTGTTGAGTTCTACCATTTAAGAAATAAATAAAATCTGTAAAAAATGTTTGAATTTATTCTTTGAAGCTAGCATCATCTAATACCAAAACCTGATAAAGCTATTACAAGAAAAAATAACTCTATTAACCAATGTTTTTCATAAAGATAGATGCAAAAATTCTCAAAAAATATAGTAAATTGAATTCAACAATATATGAAATAAGATTTATTTCAGTAATTCAAAGCTTGTTTAAAAGTAAAAGATCAATATAATCTACTATGTTAAAAATGAAAGAATATTAATCATGTGATTACAACAATTGATGTAGAACAAGCAATTGACAAAAATGCAACATCTATTCATGATAAAAACAAACACAGAAACAAAAAAAACCTCTCAGAAAATTAAGACTAAAAGGGAACATTCTTAATCTGATAAGTGGAAAATGCATTGAAGTAACACATTTACTAGTTGGACTAAATACTTTCTCCTTAAGATTGGAAACAGGGCAACAATGTTCTCTCTGATCACTTGTATTCAACATTATATTTGAAATCTTAACTAGTGTAATAACAAAATAAATTAAAATTATACAGTCTTTAAAAAGATAAAGCAATATTTATTCACATTGATAAATTTTTATATAGAATATCCCAAATAATCAACCAAAATTTTGGGGGGAACTAATAAGTGAGTATAGCAAGTTGCCAGGATTCTAAAGCCAATCTCTTTCTTAGATACCTGTAATGATCTACTGGAATTTAAAATTTAAAAGAACATTTTAGAACAACAACAGAAGAAACTTATGTATAAATTTAACAAAATATGTCCAGGAAGTCTATGTGGAAAATTATGTTAAGTTTGATAAAAAATATCAGACAATCAAAAGAAAGAGAAGTATTTCATATTAGAAGGCTTGATATTGTGCCATTTTTTACAACCTGATCTGTATACGTAATGCCACCAAACTCCTTTGTCAGTGTTGACAAATTGATTCTAACATTTATATGAAAAGGCAAAAGATCCAGAACAGCCAATGCAATATTCAAGTAAAACAAAACAAGAATATTTATTAGTTTACTTCATGGCAGGTTATAAAAATACAGTCATCCAGACAGTGTGGTATTTGGTCAAAGCGTAGAAACATAAATAAATGGAACAGAATAGTTATTCCCAAAAATAGACTCAAACAAATATAGTCAAGTGATCTTTGACAAAGGAGCAAGGAAAAAATCAGTGAAGAAATAAGTCTTTTTCAACAAAGAGTGCTGGAACAATTAGAGATGCTTAAGCATAAACAGGAACTATAAATTTACCTTACAGCTTTTTACAAATATTAAATCAAAATAGATCATAGAGATAAATATAAAATGCAACACTATAAAACTTAAGCATAGAGAAAAGTCAACATGATCTTAGATTTGGTGATGATTTTTCATATAAAACATAAAAGCATTATACATGAAAATATTGATGTCAAACTTTTTAAGATTAAAAATGTATGCTTTGTGAAATATTGTTTAAAAAATGAAAATGTAAGGCACAGGCTGGAAAAAATATTGGAAAACTCACGTCTAATATGAAAGACTTGTACCCAACATACACAAAGAACCGTTAAAACTCAACAATAAGAAAACAAATACCACATTTAAAAAGTCAGTAAAAGATCTGAATAGGCCCTGGCCGGTTGGCTCAGCGGTAGAGCGTCGGCCTAGCGTGCGGAGGACCCGGGTTTGATTCCCGGCCAGGGCACATAGGAGAAGCGCCCATTTGCTTCTCCACCCCTCCGCCGCGCTTTCCTCTCTGTCTCTCTCTTCCCCTCCCGCAGCCAAGGCTCCATTGGAGCAAAGATGGCCCGGGCGCTGGGCATGGCTCTGTGGCCTCTGCCTCAGGCGCTAGAGTGGCTCCGGTCACAATATGGCAACGCCCAGGATGGGCAGAGCATCGCCCCCTGGGGGGCAGAGCACCGCCCCTGGTGGGCGTGCCGGGTGGATCCCGGTCGGGCGCATGTGGGAGTCTGTCTGACTGTCTCTCCCTGTTTCCAGCTTCAGAAAAATGAAAATAAAATAAAATAAAATAAAAATTAAAAAAAAAAAGATCTGAATACTTGAGATGACGTCAGAGTAATGGCGGGGTAGGAAGCGATACCGATAAATCTCCCCCAAAACTCAACAAGATCTTCAACCAGAAACAGAAATACCTATACTTGGAGCTTCCAGATGCTTCGCAATACACCCAAAGGTATGGTCGAGTGAAAAATTGGCTAAATATATAACCAAACCCCAAAGGAAATAGGGAGTAAGAAATGCTTTGCCTTCCTCACTAACCTAAACAGGGCGGCTTTCTCTGGTAACTGTGAATATAGAAACTGAGGCAGGCAAAGGGGGTGAATACATCCAGGCCGCGACACAAACGGCCGAACCAGGCTGTGGTACGGAGATCCAAGCCGAGGAAAATCTGATCCTGTGGCAACCCGGGCAATACAAGCTAACACTCGCGCCAAACCCAAACAAAGAAAAACAAGCGGCGCGGCCATTTTACCCGGTCTCCTGGTTGGTGCGCAGTTAGTGGGCGAGAATTTCTTCCTATGCCCCGAGAGTGGGTGCCCGTGTTGCCCCACAGAGAGGCAGGGTCAGAGGCCTTTCTGTGGGCCGAGGGCAGAGTCTCTGGGCAGCCCCAGCGCCCTGGGAAAGCCACGCACGGGAGGGAGTGAGAACTAATTCCAATGGTGGAGATTTTCCTTGCTGGAGGGTGTTTCACTCAGAGGGAAACGTGGCCGGCCTCATATCCTGGTTTGCGCGCGCAGATAAGGAGTGAGCGATTTCTCCGAGTGCCTCGGCAGTGCGCGCCCATGTTATCGCACAGAGGGGCAGAGTCAGGGGCCTTTGTGTGGGCCAAAGCAGAATCTCGGGCCGCCCCAGCGCCTTGCAAAAGCCACGCACGGGGACGGAGCGAGACTCAATTCCAACGCTGCAACTTTTCCCTGCGGTTGGGGGTTTCACTCAGAGCATGAGACTGCTGGCCAGATATCCTGGTCACAGACAGTGAGTGAGAGTTTCCTCCAAGTGCCCCGGAAGTGGGCGCCTGCTTGTGTTACCGGACAGAGTGGCAGAGCCAGAGGTCTTTGAGTGGGTGGAAAGCCCGCCTGATTATGCTAGCAGCTCTGACTGACTGAGCCTTACCCAGAGCCCTGTGCTGAGTGAAAATAGAGTTGGGAGTTGCCAGCTCTTTGAGCCTCTTACTGTCCAGGCAGAGGCAGCAGCAACTCCATAGCTGGATTATCAGGCTACTAATTGAGGAAGGAAAGACTAGGAGAAAGGCTCCAGGAACACGGACTCACTCACTGTCGGAGCCTATAAATGCTAATGAGCTTAGACTGCCAACGAGACTAAAGCACAATACATGACATTGCCATAGAGACTTATCAACTGCAAACCTCCACCTGAGCGTGCCAAAGGGGCAAAACCCGGGGTACAGAGTCACCGACCAGGAAGAGGGAGAGAAAAGAAAAAGCAAGAAGATAACCTCTCAAAATCAAGAATAATCTGCAGACTTTATAACCTATCCCATTTTATTATATTTGTTTGTTTGTTTCTCTTATCTTCATTCTTGATAATTTTTTTCCTCCTCCAATTTGGCCGATTAACTCTCTGCCGGTCTTACTCTCTCCTCTCCTTGAACTACACTACCCATAAGTGTTACATCTCCCATTATCTTTTCTCTTCTCTTCCTTTCTCTCTATGAGGGTTGCACTCCAAAACCCTTAAATCTCTCTCTCTCTCTCCTTTCTTTTTTCTTCTTTTAGTGGTTCCCTCTTTTTTTCTCTCTCTCTCTTTCTTTTCTCCCTCTATATTAGTTTCTTCCTTTCTCCTTTACATCTCCTCTCATTCAAACCTCAATAACAAACAAATTATCTTATCTGGGACTCAAACTTATGTTTGTGGCATTTTGGGGGTTTTTTACTTCACCTTTTTAACTCACTAGCAGTGCTCCCATCCCTGGCTCTCCATATTATCTAGTTCTTGTTCCAATAAATACAATAGTAATTTTTTAATTTGTCCCCCCATTTTTCCGTTTTCCTCTTAATCCTCTCATCATAACTCTTAGACAACCAACACCTAAAAGCAAATCATTTTATTCTTGACCCACATTTTTTTCTTATTTGCTTTTTGTGGGTCCATATGCTCTTTTTTTTTCTTTTTTCTTTTTTCTTTTATTTGCCCCTTTATTACTTTTCCCCAATTCAGGCCCTCCATCACAGGCATTGTTTGTTATAACTCACAGTCCACCACAAGATCTTCTCAAGAAAGAGGGGAGAGGAGAGGAGAGGAAAAAAGGAGGGGGGGAATAATTTCCTTTTTTTTTTTAAATTTTTATTTTACTTTATTTTTCTTTATTTCATTATTAATTTTTTTAAAAAAAACAACTCTTTTCGATTT
The DNA here is from genome assembly GCF_036850995.1 of Saccopteryx leptura. Classification (NCBI taxonomy): domain Eukaryota; kingdom Metazoa; phylum Chordata; class Mammalia; order Chiroptera; family Emballonuridae; genus Saccopteryx; species Saccopteryx leptura. The sequence continues at coordinate 120,590,044 of NC_089516.1, forward strand.
TTTATTTTTTTTATTATTTTTTTAAACTTTTTATTCTTTATTAAATCTCATTAATACTATCAACAAAACCACCCTCAGATGCCATTAAGGAAGAGAAAATCAAATATCATGGATACAAAAGAAAGAGAGGTAACACAGCTAGATGAGGAAAAATCTATGGAGAAAAAATTTAATATATTGGAAACCTTGGAGCTAAATGACAGAGAATTCAAGATAGAAATCCTAAAAATCCTCTGAGATATACAAGAAAACACAGAAAGGCAATTTAGGGAGCTCAGAAAACAACTCAATGAACACAAAGAATATATGTCCAAGGAAATTGAAACTATAAAAACAAATCAAAAAGAGATGAAAAACTCAATTCACGATCTGAAAAACGTAGAAACAAGCTTAGCTAATAGAACAGGTCAGATAGAAGAGAGAATTAGTGAAATAGAAGACAAGCAACTTGAGACACAACAGAGAGAAGAAGAAAGAGACTCAAAAATTAAAAAAAATGAGATAGCCCTACAAGAATTATCTGACTCCATCAAAAAGAATAACATAAGAATAATAGGTATATCAGAGGGAGAAGAGAGAGAAAATGGAATGGAGAACATACTCAAACAAATAATAGATGAGAACTTCCCCAAGCCTCTGGAAAGAACTAAAGCCTCAAGTTCAAGAAGCAAACAGAACTCTGAGTTTTCTTAACCCCAACAAACCTACTCCAAGGCATATCATAATGAAATTGTCACAAACCAACAGCAAAGAAAAAATTCTCAAGGCAGCCAGGGAAAAGAAGAATACAACATATAAAGGAAGGCCCATTAGATTATCATCAGATTTCTCAGCAGAAACTCTACAAGCTAGAAGAGAGTGGACCCCAATATTTAAAGTCCTGAAAGAGAGGAACTTTCAGCCACGAATACTATACCCATCAAAGCTATCCTTCAAATATGAAGGAGAAATAAAAACATTCACAGATACAGAAAAGATGAGGGAATTTATCATCAGAAAACCCCCACTCCAGGAATTACTAAAGGGGGTTCTCCAATCAGATACAAAGAACAAAAAAAAACAGAGCCACAAGTAAAAGCTCCAAGAAGAACACAATAAAACCAAATTGAAACTGTGACAACAACAAAAAGAAAGGGGGGGAGAGAATGGAGATTAGGAGGAGCAAAGGGCGATGGAGTGCAAAAGTACTCAAAAAATAGTGCACTACAATGAACAGGGTAGGAACTCTTTTCATTAATTAATGGTAACCACCATTGAAAAAAACTCCACAGAAGCACATGATTTTAAAAAGATAGCAACAGAGGAAAGATGTATGGAACACAACCAAATAAAAAAAAAAGATAGAAAAACAAAAGAGAAGGATCAAACAAGACACAAAACTAACAGAAAGCAAGATATAAAATGGCAATAGGGAACTCACAAATATCAATAATTATACTAAATGTAAACGGATTAAACTCACCAATAAAAAGGCACAGAGTAGCAGAATGGATTAAAAAAGAAAATCCAACTGTATGCTGCCTACAGGAAACTCATCTAAGTAACGAGGATAAAAACAAATTCAAAGGAAAGGCTGGAAAACAATACTCCAAGCAAATAACATCCAAAAAAAAAAAAAGCAGGTGTAGCAATACTCATATCGGATAATGCTGACTACAAGACAGGAAAAGTACTCAGAGACAAAAATGGACATTTCATAATGGCTAAGGGGACACTGAATCAAGAAGACATAACAATTCTTAATATATATGCACCAAACCAAGGAGCACCAAAATATATAAGACAGCTACTTATTGATCTTAAAACAAAAACTGACAAAAATACAATCATACTTGGAGACCTCAATACACCGCTGACGGCTCTAGATCGGTCATCCAAACAGAGAATCAACAAAGACATAGTGGCCTTAAACAAAACACTAGAGCACCTGGATATGATAGACATCTACAGGACACTTCATCCCAAAGTGACTGAGTATATATTTTTCTTCAGTGTACATGGATCATTCTCAAGAATTGACCATATGTTGGGCCACAAAAACAACATCAGCAAATTCAGAAAAATTGAAGTTGTACCAAGCATATTTTCTGATCATAAAGCCTTGAAACTAGAATTCAACTGCAAAAAAGAGGAAAAAAATCCCACAAAAATGTGGAAACTAAACAACATACTTTTAAAAAGTGAATGGGTCAAAGAAGAAATAAGTGCAGAGATCAAAAGATATATACAGACTAATGAAAATGACAATACGACATATCAGAATCTATGGGATGCAGCAAAAGCAGTGATAAGAGGGAAGTTCATATCACTTCAGGCATATATGAACAAACAAGAGAGAGCCCAAGTGAACCACTTAACTTCCCACCTTAAGGAACTAAAAAAAGAAGAACAAAGACAACCCAAAACCAGCCGAAGAAAGGAGATAATAAAAATCAGAGCAGAAATAAATGAATTAGAGAACAGAAAATCTATAGAAAAAATTAATAGAACAGGGAGCTGGTTCTTTGAAAAGATCAACAAAATTGACAAACCCTTGGCAAGTCTTACCAAGGAAAAAAGAGAAAGAACTTATATAAACAAAATCCAAAATGAAAGAGGAGAAATCACCACGGACACCGTAGATATACAAAGAATTATTGTAGAATACTATGAAAAACTTTATGCCACTAAATTCAACAACCTAGAAGAAATGGATAAATTCCTAGAGAAATACAACCTTCCTAGACTGAGTCAAGAAGAAGCAGAAAGCCTAAACAGACCTATCAGTAGAGAAGAAATAGAAAAAAAACATTAAAAACCTGCCCAAAAATAAAAGTCCAGGCCCTGACGGCTATACCAGCGAATTTTATCAAACATTCAAAGAAGACTTGGTTCCTATTCTACTCAAAGTCTTCCAAAAAATTGAAGAAGAAGCAATACTTCCAAACACATTTTACAAAGCCAACATAACCCTCATACCAAAACCAGGCAAGGATGGCACAAAAAAAGAAAACTACAGACCAATATCTCTAATGAATACAGATGCTAAAATACTAAACAAAATACTAGCAAATCGAATACAACAACATATTAAAAAAATAATACATCATGATCAAGTGGGATTCATCCCAGAATCTCAAGGATGGTTCAACATACGTAAAACGGTTAATGTAATACACCATATCAACAAAATAAAGAACAAAAACCACATGATCTTATCAATAGACGCAGAAAAGGCTTTCGATAAAATACAACACAATTTTATGTTTAAGACTCTCAACAAAATGGGTATAGAAGGAAAATATCTCAACATGATAAAGGCCATATATGATAAACCATCAGCTAACATCATATTAAATGGCACTAAACTGAAGGCTTTCCCCCTTAAATCAGGAACAAGACAGGGTTGTCCACTCTCTCCACTCTTATTTAATGTGGTACTAGAGGTTCTAGCCAGAGCAATCAGACAAGACAAAGAAATAAAAGGCATCCATATCGGAAAAGAAGAAGTAAAGGTATCACTTTTTGCAGATGATATGATACTATACATCGAAAACCCCAAAAATTCTACAAAAAGACTACTAGAAACAATAAGCCAATACAGTAAGGTCGCAGGATACAAAATTAACATACAGAAGTCAATAGCCTTTCTATATGCCAACAATGAAACAACTGAGAAGGAACTCAAAAGAATAATCCCCTTCACGATTGCAACAAAAAAATTTAAATACTTAGGAATAAACATAACAAAGAATGTAAAGGACTTATATAATGAAAACTATAAACTATTGTTAAGGGAAATCGAAAAAGATATAATGAGATGGAAGAATATACCTTGTTCTTGGCTAGGAAGAATAAATATAATCAAGATGGCTATATTACCCAAAGCAATATACAAATTTAATGCAATTCCCATCAAACTTCCAATGACATTTTTTAAAGAAATAGAGCAATAAATCATCAGATATATATGGAACTATAAAAAACCCTGAATAGCCAAAGCAATCCTAAAGAAAAAGAATGAAGCTGGGGGCATTTCAATACCTGACTTCAAACTCTATTATAGGGCCACGACAATCAAAACAGCATGGTATTGGCAGAAAAATAGACACTCAGACCTATGGAACAGAATAGAAAGTCCAGAAATAAAACCACATATATATAGTCAAATAATTTTTGATAAAGGGGCCAACAACACACAATGGAGAAAAGAAAGCCTCTTCAATAAATGGTGCTGGGAAAACTGGAAAGCCACATGCAAAATAATGAAACTGGACTACAGTCTCTTCCCCTGTACAAAAATTAACTCAAAATGGATCAAAGATCTAAACATAAGACCTGAAACAATTAAGTACATAGAAGAAGACATAGGTACTCAACTCAGGGACCTGGGTTTTAAAGAGCATTTTATGAATTTGACTCCAATGGCAAGAGAAGTGAAGGCAAAAATTAATGAATGGGACTACATCAGACTAAGAAGTTTTTGCTCAGCAAGAGAAACTGATAACAAAATAAACAGAAAGCCAACTAAATGGGAAATGATTTTTTCAAACAACAGCTCAGATAAGGGCCTAATATCCAAAATATACAAAGAACTCATAAAACTCAACAACAAACAAACAAACAATCCAATAAAAAAATGGGAAGAGGATATGAATAGACACTTCTCCCAGGAAGAAATACAAATGGCCAACAGATATATGAAAAGATGCTCATCTTCTTTAGCTATTAGAGAAATACAAATCAAAACGACAATGAGATACCACCTCACACCTGTTCGATTAGATGTTATTAGCAAGTCAGGTAATAGCAAAAGTTGGAGAGGCTGTGGAGTAAAAGGAACCCTCATACACTGTTGGTGGGAATGTAAAGTAGTACAACCATTATGGAAGAAAGTATGGTGGTTCCTCAAAAAACTGAAAATAGAACTACCTTATGACCCAGCAATCCCTCTACTGGGTATATATCCCAAAAACTCAGAAACATTGATACGTAAAGACACATGCAGCCCCATGTTTATTGCAGCATTGTTCACAGTGGCCAGGACATGGAATCAACCAAAAAGCCCATCAATAGATGACTGGATAAAGAAGATGTGGCACATATACACTATGGAATACTACTCAGCCATAAGAAATGATGACATCGGAACATTTACAGCAAAATGGTGGGATCTTGATAACATGATACGAAGCGAAATAAGTAAATCAGAAAAAAACAGGAACTGTATTATTCCATACATAGGTGGGACATAATAGTGAAACTAAGAGACATTGATAAGAGTGTGGTGGTTACGGGGGGGAGGGGGGAATGGGAGAGGGATAGGGGGTGGGGAGGGGCACAAAGAAAAGAAGATAGAAGGTGACTGAGGACAATCTGACTTTGGGTGGTGGGTATGCAACATAATTGAACGACAAGATAACCTGGACTTGTTATCTTTGAATATATGTATGCTGATTTATTAATGTCACCCCATTAAAAAAATAAAATTATTTAAAAAAAATCTGAATACTTTACCATAGAAGAGATATCAGATGGCAAATAAGCATGGCAAATATGCTTAGTATCAATTGTCATTATAAAATTTCAAATTAAAACAATAATGAGATATCAATACACACATATTAAAGAAGCTAAAATTTAAACTACTGACAATATAAACTGCTGACAAGGATGTGGAACAAGAAAAATATGTCATTTTTTGCTTTTGGTAATGTAAAACACTACAGCCGCTTTGTTAGATACTTTGGCGATTTTTAGATAGCTAAACATAGTCTTAACACACGTTCCAGTAATCACACTCTTGGATACTTACACATCTGATTTTAATCTGATGTCCAAAATGAAACCTTGCATGAAAATGTTTATAGCAGTTTTATCCATAAGAGCCAAAACTCATAACAACTCAAATGTCCTTCAATAGGTAAACAAATTTAAAAAACCTGCCTACATCTATACATTGGAATATTATTCAGTGATAAATAGAAATAAGTTACTAAGCCATGAAAATATTAAATCAAATGGACCTTGGTAAGTAAAAAAAGAAATCTTAAAAAAGCTACATATTCAAAAAAAAAAAGCTACATAATATATGACTCTAATGATATGCTAATCTGGAAAAGACAAAACTTTCGAGATGGTAAATATATCTAATCATTGTACTCTAGTAAATAATATTGTTCTCCACATGATAAAAGTTAACAATTCTAAAACCAGTGTACATGTATACTGGAATTGAAAAATTATGTAAATGGATAGAGGATGATAAGAGCCGTGTTTCTCACTATTATTGTAGTGTGAGTTTTATGACAAGCAAGTGGAGGAGACTAGTATGATTCATATGGTAGTGAATTTCAGTGGGAGATGTCAGTATGAATACATTTAACTTAATAGAGATACAGATTATGTAAACCATACACACACAGGTCAGTATACATGCAAATATTTTCTTGCTATGTAAGGTAAGAGTGCCTAAAAATAATAATGTTTGGCAGCAACAAGCATACCTAGCACACAGATTTTGGTTTCTTGGAACTCTGACTGATTCTAGGACTGGAGCATTGTTGGCCAGCTGTGTTAGGCTTGCTTGCTGGTTTACTGGTTGCAAGCCCTTTGCGTAATTGGTACGCGAGCATGTGGCTGTGGCACGTGTGTATGGCTTACATATGGCTATAGGTGCTTGCACTTAGGGGGATTATGGATTATCTGCCTGCCACTGTGAGGGGCCATTTTTGCTCTTCGTTTGCCTGAGAATAGGTTTTCCCCTGCCTGTGTGCTTGTCTGCTGTTGTGAGACTGTATTTAAATGGAATGGCCCAACACTTTCCAGCTCCACAGTTTTTCTACTGTCTTTCAGAATCTAATGTGGACCTGGTGCCTTTGGCCACCAGTCTTAAACCTGGCATAGTGTGCAGGATTCAGAGCAGATAGGTATGGAGCCGCCAATACCCTTGAAGGTTGGAATAGAGGAACGGCTGTTCCCAGTGGCTCTCCTGTTGGGGACCATGGGCTGGGTGTTTTTTAAATCCTGAGAGAAGGAACCAAGAGCTCTGTGTGAGAACCTGAGTGATGTTGAAAGCTCTAGGGTGAGCTTCAGACCGAGCAACAATATTGGCATGAACTGGGGTGGTCTCTGGAGAAGGAGCTACGGGTTCGTGAGTTGCAGTTTTCCCTGAAAGGTGAACCTTGGCAGCAACACTTGTTGAAGAAACAACTGCAGGTTCAGGAGCTTAAGAGTCAGCTTCAGGCTGAGCTGTCAGCTGTAGGAGCTGAAGCAGGCATGGAAGAGGGAGCTGCATTCCTGCTAATGGAGTGGCTCTGAGTTGGCAGGAGCAGGTGTTTCTGACTCTTCTGAGAAGAAAGTTGGAGCTGCAACTGCGGTCCGCAGACTCAGAGCTCAGACAGTTGTCATCAAGAAGGTAAAGGCCCAGCAGTCAAGAATTCCTCAGGGACAGGAACAACCCCCCACCCCAGGTAGTGGAACACTCTGTGATCTGCCCTGACACCCAGGCAGAGCTGATGGAGTTGGGCGTGAAATTCAGGCAGAAACCCACTAAGCTTCTGGCAGCCTGCTTGGTGCAGCTGTGGCACACAGGGGTGGCATAATGCTCTCCAGAACAAAGAAGGACCATAAGGCTATGAAGACTGCTGCCCATGCTGCCCCCTACCCCCAACTAGCAAGGGAAATGGGCCTGTAAAAGTTACCTAAACACAGATGTGGGTAGATTTGATTGTGACCAGGGCAGATAGGAAGAAATTAAATGGCAAGCCTAATAAAGACTTGTGGGAGCTTTGGTGGCAGCTTGATTCAGAACAGAGGTTCTAGCCACTGAAAAAGTGGAGGAAGCAATTGGCCCTGGCATCTGCCAGGAAAATGGAAGGCATTCAGGTTACAGAATTCCCAAGACCTGTTGTCCCAGTTTGAATAGGGGGAAGGGCGAGGGACCTGTCCAACAAAGATGAACGGGAACCAGAGACCCCCTGTAAAATTGACAATCAACTGGTCCCCTTCTAATGTGCTGCAAGTTTTGGCATTAGGAAGTAATAGGTGCTTTATTTATAGCAGCAACAGCTAACTATTAGGGCAATACAGGCCTTAAATGTGTTTGACCCTGCCAGGCCCTATGAGCTTTGTTGAAGGGTTTGGATGGGGCTTGTGGCAATGGACAGCAGACTTATGACAAGGTGCTGAGTTCTGTTAATCTAGAGCTATGTGTTTAGTTGCCTATAATGACCTTTATCTTTGTTATTTGCACAGATAGCTGGGCTGTCTGTAATGGACTGACTCTTGGACTGAGACTGGAGGGGGGCACCAGCTTCCTTGATGAATGGACAAGTTGCTCATGGACAGTATTATGAAAGACCCCGATGAGGGGGCACAGTGCCTGTGGAGGCCCTCCTGTACTGGCTCTCATCCAGTTGCAGAGATTTATCAAGGCCATTTTCTTCAATGGACACAGCCCTGGACTATACAGGCCCTCCCACCTACCATGAGGTAGGGAGTTAGAAGTGGGCCTCCAGTTGACACCCTGGGCAAAGAGCTCAGGGAGACAATGTGAAAGGCACCTTTGTAATTATTTTAATTATTGTACAACTGTTTGTTTCATGTCATGTAAATTGTGAAGCAAGCAATCCTAAAGGGGTGGAATGTGGGGCAGCTGTGTTAGCCTTGCTCACTGGTTTACCGGCTGCAAGTCTTTGCCTGATTGGTACGCAAGTGTGTGGCTGCACCATGTGTGTGGCCTATATTAGGCTATCGGTGTTTGTGCTCAGGGGGATTATAGATTGCAGATTGCCTGCCTGCCACTGTGAGGGGCCATTTCTGCTGTTTGTTTGCCTGAGAAGAGGTTTCTCCCTGGCTGTGTTCTTGTCCGCCATTGTGTGACTCTATTAAACAAAATGATTTCCAGCTCCACAGTTTCTCTACCATCTGCCCGAATCCTGTGGAAGTGCCTGTCCTTGGCCACTGGCATTATAGGCATAAAATATACTTGATTAACATAGAGCATCTTTTAGTGCCAGAGGGTTGAAAAATATAAAGGTCCTAATAACAGGACAAAAAGGTGTGTGTGTGTGTGTGTGTGTGTGTGTGTGTGTGTGTGGCAAAAGATTTCAGAAGCCAACTGAAAGAGCTCCCAATGTCAAAAGCTGGAATAAATTTATCAATTAAATAAGTAAATATTATTGAATTTTAACCCAATGTATAAAAGAAAGGCTATAAGTACATAGTGACATGAATAACTGAATAAATAAATGACTGAAGGAGCATTATCAAATCTCCTGCATAGAAGATTTCAAGTAATTTATGTAGTTTACACTTAAGGAGATAATATCTATTTTTTTCACACCTGTTTACTGAGCATAATGACTTCCTTATATAGATTACAAAATGGAATGGAAGAATAAGAGTTAATTCACAATAGAAAAACCTGATAAAATCTATCTCAGCCAGCTGATCAAGATCAGTATCAAGTGTAGTAAGTCAAATTGATAGTATGTCCTTCAATATAATGTGATGAATATGACACTGTACTTCAGTGATTTTCTTTCCCAAAACCTGTAACCCTAGTGTAATTGTAAGAAAAACAACAGTCAAATGCAAATTATGTGACATTTGATAAAGTACCTGACCAGTAGTCCTCAAAACTGTTAAAGTCATAACTACACAGATAGGTTGAAAAATTGTCACAGAGAATAAAAGCCTCAGGAGAAATCAATACTAAATGGGGTAGTTATGTCTCCTGGAAAAGAAAATGGATAGTAGAGGAAAATAAATAAAATCTGATTGAAGTATTAACTTTAGTGAATGATAATGTATCAATATTGGTTCATTAATTCTGAAAAATGTACCACAATAATGGTAAGATATGAATAATAAAAGAATATTGGTTTGAAATATATGGAACTCTTTTTTTTAAGTGAGATGAGGGAAGATAGAGAGATATACTCCTGTGTGCGCCCCGACCAGGATCCACTCACAACCCCTGATGGCTCAAATCAACCAAGTAATTTTTAACGCATGCCACGCTGGAACAACTGTGCTATCCTCAGTGCTCAGGGCTAAGCTAGAACCAATGCAGTCATTGGCTGCAGGAGGGGAAGAAGGAGAGAAGCAGATGGTCGCTTCTCTTGTGTGGCCTGACCAAGAATGAAACCCAGGACATCCATATGCTAAGCTGAGACTCTATCCAATGAGCAAACTGGCCAGGGCAATGAAACTCTCTATATGACTTCACACTAATTCTGTAAAGCTAAATCCATTCTAATTTTTTTAAAAATATATATATTAAAATTAAAAATAGATTTAGACAGTTATGTAACTTTTATAAATAAATCTGTAGGTCTGTTCAGGACTGTCTCTGGTCAAATTGCACTAAAAGAAGTTAGTGATGCCCTAATTTTTCTCTTTTCTCATTGTCTCCACTATGTTTTTCAGATAACCCATACCTGTAGGTCTGACTCCTTTCTCTCAGAAAAATAAAAAAAAATTAGAAACTAATTCAAACTAAAGTATTTTGGAGATTTACATATTATTACCATGACCAGCAAACTCAAAGTAGAAAATGCCTGACAAAAGAAGAAGAAAAAAATATCAGTCATTATTATATGGTAATAGTTCTTAATATATTTAAAATAATATTTTAGTCTACAAATATATATATATATGTGTATAGATATATATCGATATAGATAGAGATAGATAAATATCACAGCATTTTTAACATTCTGATAAGCTTTTTTCAAAAAAATATAACGCTGCATGTCCGACAACTTAAATCACAATATGTGCTGTATGTACTAACTCAGATTTTGTGGATAGTATTTGTATACTTTACTGTAAATCATTCTAAATAAGAAAAAATAAAAACAAGGTATTGTGAGTTCTCAATGTGTCAAGTCTGTGTCAAGTAAGGGGACACAAAAAGAAAAGTTCCAGAATCCACACAGTACCACTCTTTAGACCATCAGGAAGTATATGTGAACTTGCATTTCTCATACAATGGTGCTACACAGTTGTTTTGTAATGATTGAAAGTTCAAGCACTGCATTTTGATCAAATTTGTGTAAATATAGTAGAATATAGATTTATTTTAATATTAAAAATAAGTGGCAAATGTATTAAAAAGCAATTTCTCATTTGGGCAGCATTCTCAAATCCCCTTTGATTCTGAGATAATACTCAAATGCAGTGCAGCCATTCTTATAAAAACCATAGACAGCACAAAATATGACTTTTTCCTATGTTCAGAATGGTATCAAGAAGCAATGCTAGAAAAAATAAAAAATTAATGGACTTTCTAAATTCAAATATACTGCTGAACAAGTAATATTAAATTCCCAATTATCTTAACATTTACATATTCTAGATCTAGAGAGAAAGAAAGGGAGAGAAATGGAGGGGGAGAGAGAGAGAGAGAGAAACATTGATTTGTTGTTCACTTACGCATGCATTGGTTGATTTTTGTATGTGCCCTGACCAGGGTTTGAATTCACAATCTTGGCATATTAGGACAATGTTCTAACCAACTGAGTTATATAGCCACGGCCTACATTTATTTCTCTTTAAATGTAATTTTTAATTGAATTTATTGAGATGGCACTGGTTATTAAAATTATACAGGATTTAGGTGCACAATTCTACATCATCTGTACATTGCATCGTGTGTTCACCACCCCAAGTCAAGTCTCCTTCCATCACCATTTATCTCCTTGTACCCTCTTCCAACTGCCCCCATTATCCTTTCTTTCTGACAAGTTTGAGTGATATCTAATTGTGGTTTTAATTTGCATTTCTCTGACAATTAGTGAAGTTGAGCAGTTGAGCATCGTTTCATGTCTATTGGTCATTTGTATGTTTTCTTTGGAGGAAGTTAGACTTATTCTAACTTGACAAGGATTTTGAACTTCAAAAAAAAAAAAGGATTCCAAGGAGTGCATTGTTTTGTAAAATTCCAAAAAAATAAATGTTAATAAATTCAAATATTGTTATTTCAGGCAAATATTTCCATCTTATACACAATTTATTTTTGCAAACATTATATTCTATATAAAACATATTGCACACTCAATATTATATCTTAATGAGTCACTTTTACTATATCATCAATATATTGAAAGGGGTTGAATTTACAATATATAGTTATTCCAGGAGCATACATCTTTCTATAGCAGAAGGAAAATCCTCAATAAGATAACACTTCCAGATTAGTCAATTATCTGTTGCCACTCTATTGTGAGGAGATATAATGTAATTATTTTGCCTTTGAATATCATCATTGGTGGTATGCAAAAAGTGTCTCATTATATCAAGTAAGGAAAGGAGTAATGCTTGAACAAACAAAATGACAGGAATGTCTGTAATTATTGCTCTTCAAGAAAATGAAAGAGATTGCCTTTTTACATCAAAAGTTAGTTTAAGCTACAGAGTAACATTTGCTAAAGAAATAAGTTTATCAACATTATATGTATTTTCTTCATGAGAAAGAACTGAAACCACATATACACATACCTCTTATCACCATATTAGCTCAAAAGAAAATAAAAATGTAACCTAATACCATGAAAAAATGAAGTGCTCTAAAATCTAGATAAGTTTAAATTAATTTAATATTTCTATGAATCTGTAAAGCAGTCTTTGTTAGTAAATGATTTATACCAAACAACTCAAACCAATTTTATTTTAATGTTAAAAGTGTTAGAAACCTAGGAAATTCTATTTGGCATGTATTGTATAAACAATTTCTCAATTTACCATAGGCATCATCAATGTGTTCAAAAAGTTTGGTATGATTATTATAATAGTTCACTTGTTTATTAATTCTGGGTTTTCTATTAAATCATTTTTTTAAATATCTAAACATAAAAAAATGGTTTCAAGCATGTTTTAAATATTTGAAAGAAAATTAATTATAATTTAATAAAGAGAAGAAGAAGAGATTTCAAAACCACCTTTAACTTTTGAGGCTGATATTGTCTGCAGTGATTTGCTTTCTAAAAAGCAAAAAAAAAAAAAAAAAAGCCCTTTCTGAAGACCAATGGGCAGAGATAGAACACTGAACAAGGGAGATTATTGTCTGACATGACATACTTCTGTTTATCAATATCAATTTAAAAATTAAGATTTTAAGTATGCTAACATTTAGATACTCACCATAAGACCCTTATATATGGTATATGGATAATATAGTTTTCTACATCTTAATTAATGATGCATAAGAGGAAGAATTTCAGATTCTTATCAAGGGTTTCACTTGATAAATTCCTTCATAATAAAGCAAAATTTTAGTTTAGAATGGCATTAAATCATATGGTGCTTGAATTTTTCTGTCTGATTTATTTTATTTAGAATGATATTCTCAAGATCCATCCACATTCTTACAAATGCCAGTATTTCATTTTTTCTTATGGCTGAGTAATATTCCATTATATATATGTACCACATCTTCTTTACCCAATCATCTATCGATGGACACTTCGGATGTTTCTGTCTTGACCACTGTAAATATTGCTGCAATAAACATAAGAATACATATATCTTTGACAATAAAGTTTTCAAAGTTTTCTTGTAGATACCCAGAAGAAAGGTATAAATCAAACATAGAAAGTCAAGAACCATATGATTTCACTAATGTGAAATTCAAAACTGAAAGCAACAAATGAACAAACAAACAAAATCTTATTGACATAGACAAGAGTATGGTGGTTACCAGAGGTAAGGAAATGGGGGTTAATAAAAAGTAAAGAGCTCAAATATATGGTGATTAAAAGAGATTTGACTTTGGGTGGTAAACACAGCATGCAATATACATATGATGTATTATAGAATTGTACACTTGAAAACTATATAATTTTATTAACAAAACCCCTCCAATAAATTTAATTTAAAAAATAGCATTAAGGCCCTGGCTAGTGGTAGAGCATTGGCCCTGTGCGTGGAAGTCCCAGGTTCAATTCCCAGTCAGGGTGGACAAGGAAGTGACCATCTGCTTCTTTACCCCTCCACCACCCTCTTCTCTCTCTCTCTCTCTTCCCCTCCAGCAGCCATTGCTAAATTGGTTTGAATGAGTTGGTATTAGGGTGCTGAGAATGGCTCTGTGGAGCCACAACCTCTGACACAAAAAATAACTCATTTGCTGAGTAATGGCCCTAGATAGGCAGAGCATTACACCCAGTAGAGGACTTGCCAGGTTGATCCCAGTGGGGGCGTATGTGGGAGTCTGTCTCTGTCTTCCCTTCTTGCACTTAAAAAAATAGCATTAAACCCTGGCCAGGTTTCCCAGTTGGTTAAAGTGCCATCCTGAAATGCCATGGTTGCAGGTTCAGTCTCCAGTCAGAGCACATACAAGAATCAACCAATGAATGCATGAATAAGTGGAAAAAGAGTGTTTCTTTCTCTCTCGCTCTCTCTCCCCCTCTCTCTAAAATCCAATAAAAAAATTAAAAAGAGTATTAAAAATGCCTTCAACAACCATTTCGTGTATAATACCTTCCCAGGAAGTGGCTGACTTACTACAGCAGGGGTTATGAAATTCATGTTTTCAACATAAAAATATAAAGATATTTGCTGAGAAATTATGGAAATCAATCAGATATATTGTTATGTTTTTGTTTGAAAGCAAGTATCCTCCTTAGGCACTAATTTTCTCTTAACCTGTACTTGAGTTAAACCTTACACTCCTGAAATCTGGTTTCTTTTTCCATTAACTTACTCGTCTTCAAGGTGATATAATTTATACCTCTTTGCTACTAATTTTCATACTTCTCAGGTAATTAGAAAGGATCGGGTTTTGAAATCCCTTATCTGTCAAGGTGCTTCAATTAAAAAAAAAATTGACTAATGTCATACCTGAAAAAAATTCAGCAAAGGTGTTCCCAGCATCGGTGAAATTATTCCAAGTGTCATGATTGTTCACTGCCAATACTGAAAGTGTTGACATATTTTCAGTACCTAGCCACAACTGCTTAACTGGGAAAATAAATTAGACTCTATAGCATTGGAAAGGCGGTGTAAAAAAGAATAAAATAATAGTTTTGGGAAACTGAAAGACACATTCATTTTTTCCCTTATTCTTGTAATCCCCACAATCAAAAGAAGAATAGTTCTGATGATGCATTTATAATCATTCTGTAGTTCAGAAAGGCATCTCTTCTTATATTTTACATAGTCAACCAATAAAATAGATATCTAGATATGGACCCTGGGAAGAGAATGAATACAGAATTTAATGTTTTCTATGTAAACAATTAGAATCATTTTACTGTAAATAAAAATTGCTCAGTCATTTTTTTTTGGCTGGTATTCTTTTTTTTTTTTTAATTATTATTTTTTTATATAATTTTATTTTTTTAATGGGGTGACATCAATAAATCAGGATACATATATTCAAAGATAACAAGTCCAGGTTATCTTGTCGTTCAATTATGTTGCATACCCACCACCCAAAGTCAGATTGTCCTCTGTCACCTTCTATCTTGTTTTCTTTGTGCCCCTCCCCACCCCCTATCCCTCTCCCATTCCCCCCTCCCCCCCCCCGTAACCACCACACTCTTATAAATGTCTCTTAGTTTCACTATTATGTCCCACCTACGTATGGAATAATACAGTTCCTGTTTTTTTCTGATTTACTTATTTCGCTTCGTATCATGTTATCAAGATCCCACCATTTTGCTGTAAATGTTCCGATGTCATCATTTCTTATGGCTGAGTAGTATTCCATAGTGTATATGTGCCACATCTTCTTTATCCAGTCATCTATTGATGGGCTTTTTGGTTCTTTCCATGTCCTGGCCACTGTGAACAATGCTGCAATAAACATGGGGCAGCATGTGTCTTTACGTATCAATGTTTCTGAGTTTTTGGGATATATACCCAGTAGAGGGATTGCTGGGTCATAAGGTAGTTCTATTTTCAGTTTTTTGAGGAACCACCATACTTTCTTCCATAATGGTTGTACTACTTTACATTCCCACCAAGAGTGTATGAGGGTTCCCTTTTCTCCACGGCCTCTCCAACATTTGCTGTTACCTGAATTGCTAATAACAGCTAATCGAACAGGTGTGAGGTGGTATCTCATTGCCGTTTTCATTTGCATTTCTCTAATAGCTAAAGAAGATGAGCATCTTTTCATATATCTGTTGGCCATTTGTATTTCTTCCTGGGAGAAGTGTCTATTCATATCTTCTTCCCATTTTTTTATTGGATTGTTTGTTTGTTTGTTGTTGAGTTTTATGAGTTCTTTGTATATTTTGGATATTGGGCCCTTATCTGAGCTGTCGTTTGAAAAAATCATTTCCCATTTAGTTGGCTTTCTGTTTATTTTGTTATCAGTTTCTCTTGCTGAGCAAAAACTTCTTAGTCTGATGTAGTCCCATTCATTAATTTTTGCCTTCACTTCTCTTGCCATTGGAGTCAATTTCATAAAATGCTCTTTAAAACCCAGGTCCCTGAGTTGAGTACCTATGTCTTCTTCTATGTACTTAATTGTTTCAGGTCTTATGTTTATATCTTTGATCCATTTTGAGTTAATTTTTGTACAGGGGGAGAGACTGTAGTCCAGTTTCATTATTCTGCATGTGGCTTTCCAGTTTTCTCAGCACCATTTATTGAAGAGGCTTTCTTTTCTCCATTGTGTGTTGTTGGCCCCTTTATCAAAAATTATTTGACTATATATATGTGGTTTTATTTCTGGACTTTCTATTCTGTTCCATTGGTCTGAGTGTCTATTTTTCTGCCAATACCATGCTGTTTTGATTGTCGTGGCCCTATAATAGAGTTTGAAGTCAGGTATTGAAATGCCCCCAGCTTCATACTTTTTCTTTAGGATTGCTTTGGCTATTCGGGGTTTTTTATAGTTCCATATAAATCTGATGATTTTTTGCTCTATTTCTTTAAAAAATGTCATTGGAAGTTTGATGGGAATTGCATTAAATTTGTATATTGCTTTGGGTAATATAGCCATCTTGATTATATTTATTCTTCCTAGCCAAGAACAAGGTATATTCTTCCATCTCATTATATCTTTTTCGATTTCCCTTAACAATGGTTTATAGATTTCATTATATAAGTCCTTTACATTCTTTGTTATGTTTATTCCTAAGTATTTTATTTTTTTTGTTGCAATCGTGAAGGGGATTGTTCTTTTGAGTTCCTTCTCAGTTGTTTCATTGTTGGCATATAGAAAGGCTATTGACTTCTGTATGTTTATTTTGTATCCTGCAACCTTACTGTATTGGCTTATTGTTTCTAGTAGTCTTTTTGTGGATTCTTTGGGGTTTTCGATGTATAGTATCATATCATCTGCAAAAAGTGATACCTTTACTTCTTCTTTTCCGATATGGATGCCTTTTATTTCTTTGTCTTGTCTGATTGCTCTGGCTAGAACCTCTAGTACCACATTAAATAAGAGTGGAGAGAGTGGACAACCCTGTCTTGTTCCTGATTTAAGGGGGAAAGCCTTCAGTTTAGTGCCATTTAATATGATGTTAGCTGATGGTTTATCATATATGGCCTTTATCATGTTGAGATATTTTCCTTCTATACCCATTTTGTTGAGAGTCTTAAACATAAAATTGTGTTGTATTTTATCGAAAGCCTTTTCTGCGTCTATTGATAAGATCATGTGGTTTTTGTTCTTTATTTTGTTGATATGGTGTATTACATTAACCGTTTTACGTATGTTGAACCATCCTTGAGATTCTGGGATGAATCCCACTTGATCATGATGTATTATTTTTTTAATATGTTGTTGTATTCGATTTGCTAGTATTTTGTTTAGTATTTTAGCATCTGTATTCATTAGAGATATTGGTCTGTAGTTTTCTTTTTTTGTGCCATCCTTGCCTGGTTTTGGTATGAGGGTTATGTTGGCTTTGTAAAATGTGTTTGGAAGTATTGCTTCTTCTTCAATTTTTTGGAAGACTTTGAGTAGAATAGGAACCAAGTCTTCTTTGAATGTTTGATAAAATTCGCTGGTATAGCCGTCAGGGCCTGGACTTTTATTTTTGGGGAGGTTTTTAATGTTTTTTTCTATTTCTTCTCTACTGATAGGTCTGTTTATGCTTTCTGCTTCTTCTTGACTCAGTCTAGGAAGGTTGTATTTTTCTAGGAATTTATCCATTTCTTCTAGGTTGTTGAATTTAGTGGCATAAAGTTTTTCATAGTATACTACAATAATTCTTTGTATACCTATGGTGTCCGTGGTGATTTCTCCTCTTTCATTTTGGATTTTGTTCATATGAGTTCTTTCTCTTTTTTCCTTGGTAAGTCTTGCCAAGGGTTTGTCAATTTTGTTGATCTTTTCAAAGAACCAGCTCCTTATTCTATTAATTTTTCTATAGTTTTTCTGTTCTCTAATTCATTTATTTCTGCTCTGATTTTTATTATCTCCTTTCTTCGGCTGGTTTTGGGTTGTCTTTGTTCTTCTTTTTCTAGTTCCTTAAGGTGGGAAGTTAAGTGGTTCACTTGGGCTCTCTCTTGTTTGTTCATATATGCCTGAAGTGATATGAACTTCCCTCTTATCACTGCTTTTGCTGCATCCTATAGATTCTGATATGTCGTATTGTCATTTTCATTAGTCTGTATATATCTTTTGATCTCTGCACTTATTTCTTCTTTGACCCATTCATTTTTTAAAAGTATGTTGTTTAGTTTCCACATTTTTGTGGGATTTTTTTCCTCTTTTTTGCAGTTGAATTCTAGTTTCAAGGCTTTATGATCAGAAAATATGCTTGGTACAACTTCAATTTTTCTGAATTTGCTGATGTTGTTTTTGTGGCCCAACATATGGTCAATTCTTAAGAATGATCCATGTACACTGGAGAAAAATGTATACTCAGTCACTTTGGGGTGAAATGTCCTGTAGATGTCTATCATATCCAGGTGCTCTAGTGTTTTGTTTAAGGCTACTATGTCTTTGTTGATTCTCTGTTTGGATGACCGATCTAGAGCCGTCAGCGGTGTATTGAGGTCTCCAATATGATTGTGTTTTTGTCAGTTTTTGTTTTAAGATCAATAAGTAGCTGTCTTATATATTTTGTTGCTCCTTGTTTTGGTGCATATATATTAAGAATTGTTATGTCTTCTTGATTCAGTGTCCCCTTAGCCATTATGAAATGGCCATTTTTGTCTCTGAGTACTTTTCCTGTCTTGTAGTCAGCATTATCCGATATGAGTATTGCTACACCTGCTTTTTTTTGGATGTTATTTGCTTGGAGTATTGTTTTCCAGCCTTTCACTTTGAATTTGTTTTTATCCTTGTTACTTAGATGAGTTTCCTGTAGGCAGCATACAGTTGGATTTTCTTTTTTAATCCATTCTGCTACTCTGTGCCTTTTTATTGGTGAGTTTAATCCATTTACATTTAGTGTAATTATTGATACTTGTGGGTTCCCTATTGCCATTTTATATCTTGCTTTCTGTTAGTTTTGTGTCTTGTTTGATCCTTCTCTTTTGTTTTTCTATCTTTTGTTTTTATTTGGTTGTATTCCATACATCTTTCCACTGTTGCTATCTTTTTTATCTCATGTGCTTCTGTGGTGGTTTTTTCAATGGTGGTTACCTTTGAATAATGAAAAGGGTCCCTACCCTGTTCATTGTAGCGAACTATTTTGTGAGTACTTTTGCACTCCATCGTCCTTTGCTACTGTTAATCTCCATCTTCTCCCCCTCTTTCTTTTTGTTGTTGTCACAGTTTCAATTTGGTTTTATTGTGTTCTTCTTGGAGCTTTTACTTGTGGCTCTGTATTTTTTTGTTCTTTGTATCTGATTGGAGAACCCCCTTTAGTAATTCCTGGAGTGGGGGTTTTCTGATGATAAATTCCCTCATCTTTTCTGTATCTGTGAATGTTTTTATTTCTCCTTCATATTTGAAGGATAGCTTTGATGGGTATAGTATTCGTGGCTGAAAGTTCCTCTCTTTCAGGACTTTAAATATTGGGGTCCACTCTCTTCTAGCTTGTAGAGTTTCTGCTGAGAAATCTGATGATAATCTAATGGGCCTTCCTTTATATGTTGTATTCTTCTTTTCCCTGGCTGCCTTGAGAATTTTTTCTTTGCTGTTGGTTTGTGTCAATTTCATTATGATATGCCTTGGAGTAGGTTTGTAGGGGTTAAAAAAAACTTGGAGTTCTGTTTGCTTCTTGAACTTGAGGCTTTAGTTCTTTCCACAGGCTTGGGAAGTTCTCATCTATTATTTGTTTGAGTATGTTCTCCATTCCATTTTCTCTCTCTTCTCCCTCTGATATACCTATTATTCTTATGTTATTCTTTTTGATGGAGTCAGATAATTCTTGTAGGGCTATCTCATTTTTTTTTAATTTTTGAGTCTCTTTCTTCTTCTCTCTGTTGTGCCTCAAGTTGCTTGTCTTCTATTTCACTAATCCTCTCTTCTATCTGACCTGTTCTATTAGCTAAGCTTGTTACTTCGTTTTTCAGCTCGTGAATTGAGTTTTTATCTCTGTTTGATTTGTTTTTATAGTTTCAATTTCCTTGGACATATATTCTTTGTGTTCATTGAGTTGTTTTCTGAGCTCCCTAAATTGCCTTTCTGTGTTTTCTTGTATATCTCGAAGGATTTTTAGGATTTCTATCTTGAATTCTCTGTCATTTAGCTCCAAGGTTTCCAATATATTAAATTTTTTCTCCATAGATTTTTTCTCATCTAGCTGTGTTACCTCTCTTTCTTTTGTATCCATGATATTCGATTTTCTCTTCCTTAATGGCATCTGAGGGTGGTTTTGTTGATAGTATTAATGAGATTTAATAAAGAATAAAAAGTTTAAAAAAATAATAAAAAAAAATCGAAAAAAGTTGTTTTTTAAAAAAAAATTAATAATGAAATAAAGAAAAATAAAATAAAATAAAAATTAAAAAAAAAAAAAAGGAAATTATTCCCCTCCCCTTTTTTCCTCTCCTCTCCTCTCCCCTCTTTCTTGATAAAATCTTGTGGTGGACTGTGAATTATAACAAACAATGCCTTTGATGGAGGGCCTGAATTGGGGAAAAGTAATAAAGGGGCAAACAAAAAAAAAAAAAAAAAAAAGAAGAAAACAAAAAAGAGCGTATGGACCCACAAAAAGCAAATAAGGAAAAAATTTGGGTCAAGAATAAAATGATTTGCTTTTAGGTGTTGGTTGTCTAAGAGTTATGATGAGAGGATTAAGAGGAAAACAGAAAAATGGGGGGACAAATTAAAAAATTACTATTGTATTTAGTGGAACAAGAACTAGATAATATGGAGAGCCAGGGATGGGAGCACTGCTAGTGAGTTAAAAAGGTGAAGTAAAAACCCCCCAGAATGCCACAAACATAAGTTTGATTCCCAGATAAGATAATTTGTTTGTTATTGAGGTTTGAGTGAGAGGAGATGTAAAGGAGAAAGGAAGAAACTAATATAGAGGCAGAAAAGAAAGAGAGAGAGAGAGAAAAAAAAAGAGGGAACCACTAAAAGAAGAAAAAAGAAAGGAGAGAGAGAGAGTTAAGGGTTTTGGAGTGCAACCCTCATAGAGAGAAAGGAAGAGAAGAGAAAAGATAATGGGAGATGTAACACTTATGTGTAGTGTAGTTCAAGGAGAGGAGAGAGTAAGACCGGTAGAGAGTTAATCGGCCAAATTGGAGGAGGAAAAAAGAAGTATCAAGAATGAAGATAAGAGAAACAAACGAACAAATATAATAAAATGGGATAGGTTATAAAGTCTGCAGATTATTCTTGATTTTGAGAGGTTATCTTCTTGCTTTTTCTTTTCTCTCCCTCTTCCTGTTCGGTGACTCTGTACCCCGAGTTTTGCCCCTTTGCCATGCTCAGGTGGAGATTTGCAGTTGATAAGTCTCTATGGCAATGTCATGTATTGTGCTTTAGTCTCGTTGGCAGTCTAGGCTTTTAGCATTTATAGGCTCCAACAGTGAGAGAGTCCGTGTTCCTAGAGCCTTTCTCCTAGTCTTTCCTTCCTCAATTAGTAGCCTGATAATGCAGCTATGGGGTTGCTGCTGCCTCTGCCTGGATAGTAAGAGGCTCAAAGAGCTGGCAACTCCCCACTCTATTTCCACTCAGCACAGGGCTCTGGGTAAGGCTCAGTCAGTCAGAGCTGCTAGCATAATCAGGCGGGCTTTCTGGCCATTCAAAGACCTCTGGCTCTGCCACTCTGTCCGGTAACACAAGCGGGTGCCCACTTCCGGGGTGCTTGGAGGAAACTCTCACTCACTGGCTGCGCGCGCAGACCAGGATATCCGGCCAGCAGTCTCACGCTCTGAGTGAAACCCCCAACCACAGGGAAAAGTTGCAGCGTTGGAATTGAGTCTCGCTCTGTCCCCGTGCGCGGCTTTTGCAAGGCGCTGGGGCGGCCCGAGATTCCGCTTTGGCCCACACAAAGGCCCCTGACTCTGCCCCTCTGTGCGATAACACGGGCGCGCACTGCCGAGGCACTCGGAGGAATCGCTCATTCCTTATCTGCGCGCGCAAACCCGGATATGAGGCCGGCCGCATTTCCCTCTGAGTGAAATACCCAGCAGCATGGAAAATCTCCACCGTTGGAATTAGTTCTCACTCCCTCCCGTGCGTGGCTTTCCCAGGGCGCTGGGGCTGCCCAGAGACTCTGCCCTCGGCCCACAGAAAGGCCTCTGACCCTGCCTCTCCGTGGGGCAACACGGGCACCCACTTCCGGGGCTTAGGAAGAAATCTCTCGCCCACTAACTGCGCACCAACCAGGAGACTGGTTAAAATGGCCGCGCCGCTTGTCTTTCTTTGTTTGGGTTTGGCGCGAGTGTTAGCTTGTATTGCCCGGGTTGCCACAGGATCAGATTTTCCTCGGCTTGGATCTCCGTGCCACAGCCTGGTTCGGCCGTTTCTGTCTTGGCCTGGATGTATTCACCCCCTTTGCCCGCCTCAGTTTCTATATTCACAGTTACCAGAGAAAGCCACCCTGTTTAGGTTAGTGAGGAAGGCGGAGCATTTCTTACTCCCTATTTCCTTCGGGGTTTGGTTATATATTATCCAATTTTTCACTCAATCATACCTTTGGGTGTATTGCAAAGCATCTGGAAGCTCCAAGTATAGGTTTTTCTGTTTCTGGTTGAAGATCTTGTTGAGTTTTGGGGGAGATTTATCGGTATCGCTTCCTACCCCGCCATTACTCTCTTGGCTGGTATTCTTCCCTGGGAGATATTAATAAAGTCAATAAAATTTCAGAATGTTTGCTAAACTTATTAAAACTTCAATATAACAGGAACTCAGTAATCATTCAAGATAATTTTGAGAAATAACACAAGTATTTTTGACCATGCTGGTTTTTCATCCATACTATTCTTCACTAGTCTGCCTGACTGCTACTCTTTAATACTCAGATATGCCCCTTCTGCTATTTGCATTTACTCTTTATAGCTATTGTATTTTTAACATGCATTTTTGTTCTAATTGCTATTGATTGGTCTTACATGTCAACTTACAAATCCATAATGCATTCTTTGTTATGCCTAAAATCAGAATTCAAAATTAATTTACCTTGCAGAATTTATGCCTTCCTGTGGCTGCTTTTTATATTATCTTAATCTCTTTTAATTACTGCAATATACAAGGAATAATGATGTATATTCTTTTCTCACCTTTACTTTTGAATTCAATTTTAAAGGATTTCTTTAAAACTAATTAGCTTTGATCCAGCTGCAGTGAATATGGGGGCTAAAATTAAGTTTCACATATTTACTATGGGGATACATTTTTATTCTGTTTACTCTCAACTTTTTCCAGGAGCTCTTCTTCTTATTCTTTTTATACTTCTTTTTCTTCTTCCTTCTCTCCTCCTCCTCCTTCTTCTTCTTCTTCTTCTTCTTCTTCTTCTTCTTCTTCTTCTTCTTCTTCTTCTTCTTCTTCTTCTTCTTCTAATAAGAATTGACATTGAACATTCTTTCCTATATATTTCTCCCCACATACAGTAAAGGCAGTACATAGTAAATTCCTTGATGTATATTTTTTGGGATTTCATGCAGGTCAGGTTGCCTAATTACTGCGTATATTTTTGAAGTACCTAAAAGTAAGCAAGCAAGAAAATTATAGTGGTCCCAGTGAATTTACTAATCTATATTTTCTCTGGCATATAAGTTTCAACTTCCTCCAAAGCACAATTGTGTGTAGTACAAGAGACCAAAAATAAGGAATATAAATCAGATTGCATAAACAAATACAATGCCTACCAACTGGTAATAGACTGTGGGAAGAAATCACAAATTATTGGCAAGATTCAGTTGGAACTAGTTTTGATGTAAACAGACACACAAACAACATGTCAGCCATGATAAAGAGTGTAAATTAGAACAGATGTCACTTCTAGAGCAGCAGCAGGCAGATTAAACAAAATTGACTTTGGATGAAATCCAAGGGAGAGAAAAAAATATATAAAGCCTGAAAGATCACAATGTCCAGCAGTTCTTTCATAGTAATCGTGCCTCAGCTGGGTAGAAAGAAACAAACACCTATTGGTTTAAAAGAAAAAACCAACAACAAAACCCATGCTGATCAAATGAACTAAAAGTGTGACTTTTGTGAAAGACATAAGATCAGCTTGAATTTGAAATCAAACAAAAAGAAAGATATAGGTAAGATGCTCATTTATCAATCTACATATATCATGACATTGGTTTTATTAATAGATGTACTATTATTGTGTCATTAGATAGCTGATGTTATGGAATTGTCCCAGAAATATTTATGCTTCTCGGAAATAAAGCTAAGGATTTAGATTAATCTGATAACCATTTATATTATTTTGTCTATTTCATTTATGGTTCCAGAGGCAACTCAAAAACACAATTAATATCTACATATATATCAGTACTAAACATGGTTGTAAATCACAACATAATTTGTAGTTTCAAGTAGATTAGTTTTCAGTCCTCATCTGTTTTCACTCTTTCCTCCCAATCTATGAAAATCTCCTGAGCATATTATATTATCTCATATCCAGGTTTTCTATATAACCCAAATTGCCCATTTGTGGCTATTTTTCTAACCTGTAAAATACGTATAATATGCCTAAATTATGGAATTGTGTAAGGATTAAGTATAATAACATGTTAAAACACAGTAAACTGTAAGGTGTTACACAAATGGTAATAATTTTTTTGAAGTGCAAATACAAGAAACATACATGAATACTATGAGCAAGATGGCAAGTAGTTTCTTTTTTGAACAATTACAATATGCCAGGAGCTTTGCTAATTTTTTTTGATATATTATCTCATATAATTTTTACAACAGCTTAATGATGTAAGTACTGTTACTATCTCATTTTACAAATAAGAAAACTGAGACCCAGGATGATTTAGTAACTTTTTGAAAGATAAACAGCTAAGTAGTATGTGTTCAACATCTATCTGAATCCAAAGCTCATGCCAACCTTCCCTGCTTCCAAGTGAATGATTGAACCAGATGTAAGGTACTCCCCTTCCTTCTCAGATACTTCCAATTTTTTTATGGAAACAACAGGCAACCATAAGTGAAATTCTTTACCCTTTCCCTTGTGTTATCTATTAAAATAATAAGTTATTTAATTTCTATTTTCTTATAAAATGCTTAGTAATTTTTAAACTCCTTACTCTTTATGTGTTTAGAGCATCTAAAGCACTTGTTCTTTCTTAACAAGAAGTACACATTAGTATTGTATATTATATTTTAAAGCACACATATTTTGGAATCACCAACAGAAGTTCCACTTTAATACTCTTACTTGAGAACTACTGTCTTGTAAGAAAAGCCAGAATACAAACCAAGCTAACTCTGTAGATAGTAGAATCATCTTGCCAGTATTGTGAACATGATGTAAAAAAATAGCCTGTAAACAGAAAATTTATGAAATTTTTATGATGGCAATAAACTTAAAACAAATCCTTAAAATAAATGAACAAAATAAACAAATAAAATACAAGTCAGAAAAGCAGAGGAGGGCCCTGGCTGGTTGGCTCAGTGGTAGAGCCTCGGCCCAGTGCCTGGAAGTCCTGGTTCAATTTCTGTTCAGGGCACACAGGAGAAGGGCCCATCTGCTTCTCCACCCTTCCCCCTCTCCTTCCTCTCTATCTCTCTCTTCCACACCCACAGCCAAGGCTCCATTGGAGCAAAGCTACCCGGGCCCTGAGGATAGCTCCATGGCCTCTAACTCAGGCACTAGAATGGCTCTAGCTTGAAACAGAGCAAAGCCCCAGATGGGCATGACTGCCTCCCCACTTCAAACTTTGGAAAAATACAAAAAAAAAAGAGCAGGGAAGGTTACAAACTAAAATAAGTGTTACTTCCTGAAGCTGAACCATGTTACATAAAAATTTTAGGCATTTTGAGCAAAAGTATGTGATTGCCTTTTTGATTCAGAGGAAGAAGAGCATAAGAGAATAAGATGAGTCTATGAGAGTGGAGAAAAAGAGAGAGTTTTATCCAAGAGTGAATGAAAGATAGATATATAGAGGATCTTTTTGTAAGTTAGGAGTCAGCCCTACTTATAGACGAAAGATAAGGAGATAGAGCAAAAACTAAATAAATGGGAACACTCTTGTGCTGGAATTTAGATTTGAAAGGAAATTTGAGTTGTGAAAGAAAGGGAAATATAATTAGAAATAGTTCAAAGACAAGTTGAGTGACCAAATATAATGATAAATGTGAGATTAAATGCCATCGACTCATATTGGTACTAATCCACAGAGATTTCTTCCCATTTTCAACTATTCAAGTGTAACAGTGAATACTGCAGAAGTTTCAGTTAATCCAGAGTTGAAGATTTTGAAGGACAGTTGAAAAAGCAAGACGAGTGCTCAAGAGAATTAAGAGGAAGAGGAAAAAAGTAAAATGGAAAGCATGTAGGAACACATTGACTAGATAAAGGAAATGAATTCATGAGCGGGTAACAAAGTGGGAGAAAAAGAAGTACCTGCCATGGGACTGGCATATTCAAGAGGTCATAGAGCATATGCAGAGAGAAGACAAACAGAAAACAGGAATTAATAGAAGTCATTAGAAAGCAAGTTATTTCAGAGGTTGAACAGTTATGAAGGATAGCAAGATTTATGATGTGGAAGTGAGTGGCTGAAGTAGCATGAAAAATAAAAATGATAGTTATTTTATGTACTTAAAAATATTAAACTCACTGAGCATGAAGGCAGGACTTGAGGTACAGAAGAAAATTGTGAGTAGGCAACAATACTTTTAATGAATGTTAAGTAATGACCAGGAGCTTTTTAAAAGTCACACACAGGAGGAATAAAAGATATACAACTGGATGGCAGAATCATCAGAATAACATTTTAACATGAGTATAGAAAGGTAACCATTTAAAGGGAATTTTGGTAATAAAAAAAATCTAGTTTCCACTTCACAATCTTGTAGTATACAATATGAGCCAAGCAACTTTTGCAAGTGAACTATTTAAAAATTCTTGATTGCATTATAAACTTGGAAGAAAAAAAGAACAGACACAAATCTGAAGATTTAGGAAATAAGGTCGAATGAGGTACCTCCTCAAGAAATTATTGTTACTTCAATTTCAGTCATCAATCCAAGGAGAAATAATTTTATTGGCATAATTTATGTCATGTATTTGAGTTTGTTATATGGGGATGACCCTTTCCTTGTAAAATGCACCTGTATTTTCTTGAAACCCTATCTTACATAGAGTGAAGAACCCTGCATCCTCCCAAATATTCTTGTCATGAGGTACTTGGTCATTCTTGCCTCATGCATTTCTATATTTGTTGAATATTCAATTTCTAACTAACTGGATTCTTGTGGCTGTTTTATATTCTCTGCAGCTCACATAAACCCAAATTTGAAATATTATCTCCTTTCCTTGATTTTGTGTATTCACACAAAATTGTTGCATGTAGTAGTAGTATGATAAAACAAGGTTTAAGCATAACGGGGGACAGGGACAGGAGTACAAGGGACTATTACTTATCAGTAACAAGCTGAATAAAATCTGAAAATGAAATATATATATATATACACACACATACACACACGCACACACACGCACACACACACACACACACACACACACACACACACACACATATATATATATATATATATATATATATATATATATATATGTTTTTAAAATTATCTCTCTCTCTTCTCCATATGCTCATTTTCTCCGTCCATCTAATCATTAGCTGATTCACCTCTGACTCCAGTATACAACTTCAATTTTTATGCAGACAAGTTGAACTATCTTCTCAATCCAAACATTATTAGGGGTGCAACTGAGACCAGTTTAACTAAAAACTAAAATGACCAAATCAGACTTTTTTGTTAAACTAAGGAAATTGAAGTCCATACATAAGTGCTGGTCATACTTTTTATAGAATCATACATATATATTCTGGTCTAACGGTGTGTTCTTTCTGCCAGTACTCGACATATCTTTCTGTTTTCCAAAATTATAAAATTATTATCTCTAATTTCATTTTTTAGTTTAAACCTCTACTTTTCATTTAGGTCTTTAATTTACTCATGCTTATGTTTAGATATAGTAGTTTTATTTTTCTTCATATAGAAGGTCAGTTTTTCTAAAACAACATATGAAACACTGTACTTAGCACTGATTTGTATTGTAGTACATGACAATAGTATTTTTCTGAACTTTTTTATAGTATTTTATATATTTACAGTAATTTCCTTTGTACTTAGAATAAACTTCTAGTCCTCAGAGACCAGAATTATGGAAATATGCTTTATATCCTTGCTTCATGTCTGCATTTAAATCTAATATAAAACTTTGGGGTAATTTGGAAGGAGCCCTAGAGCTAAAGGAGCTACTTTTCTTGTCAGTAAAATGCTGCCATAGAATAAATGAAGTCTGGTAACAGACTATTTGTGAATAAATTCTTACTCTCACCCAATGTTTCATTTAGTTGTGCTTTTATTAAGGAATGGTTTAGTCCAAAGTTAGAGAAGGAGAACCTAAGATCTATTTCTACCTCCATTCCAGAAACTTTGCATCTAAATGCACTGCTCACAAAAATTAGGGGATATTTCAAAATGAATATGAAGTAATAAAAAGAAGCACTTGAGTTTTTTATTAAACAAGAATGTCAGTAAAACAAATGACAAGTCAAAGAAAGTTGTTTGATTATGCAAATGATTGCAAACTCAGTTATCAAGATTGAGTAGCAAGTGACATATTGGTGGGGGTGACCAGAAGCATGTCAAACTGAATGAAAGTGCCACACACTGACTGTTCAGTAGAGTGTGTGGTCACCCAAGCCTGCCAAAACAAAACACACTGACAGTGATGGGGCATGGGAAGGATCAGATTGTCCAGCAGTTCTTGTGTGATCCTCTGCCACTCTTACTCCAGGGCAACTTCCAGCTCAAGAAGTGTTGTGGGAGGCATTGGACAGTTTGCCAGATGTCATCCCAGTGCCTCCCAAGCATGTCCAATGGGATTCAGGCCTGAAGAACATGAAAGCCAGTCCATATGTTCGACTCCTGCCTCCTGAAGCATGTTGTTGACGAGATGTGCATGGTCGGGCCTTGCATTACTGTCCATGAAAAAAAAGGTTTTTTTTCCAACTGCTCCAGCATAGGGTGCCACTATAGGGTGCAGGACCTCATCCCAATATCTAACAATAGTCAATCAGCGATCTGTTTCTGATGATGTGGTGG
Organism: Saccopteryx leptura; assembly: GCF_036850995.1. Lineage (NCBI taxonomy): Eukaryota > Metazoa > Chordata > Mammalia > Chiroptera > Emballonuridae > Saccopteryx > Saccopteryx leptura. The sequence goes on from NC_089516.1 coordinate 120,619,658, forward strand.
TCGGTACGACCACCAATGCTGATGCCAGCCCACACCATGATTACACCACCATGAGAGTCCCTTTCTCACATGAAATGTAGCTTCTTCTGTATTCCTCATTCATGCCAGATCAAGACACAATGATTTTCAGGCTGCAGACTCATCAGAGAAGAGGACAGTTGACCATTCATCACATGTCCAATGACGATGCTCATCAGCCAACCTTCTACGGGTTCTACCATGTTCAGCAGATAATGGAATGCATACCATTGGTCTCTGAGCATGCAGTCCAACATGATGGAGCTAATTTTGTATGGTCTGGATGCATATCTGTTGTCTGGTGGCAGCAAGCAACTGTCCTTGCAGCTCTGTTGCATTGCTGCTCCTCTTCCTTCTTGCCAATAAGGTCAAGTAGCAGTCACCTCTTACTATTGTGGCAGCTGGATAACCCTGCCCTCATCTTCTTCACACTGTGCCAGGTTCTTGAAAACAATTCCACAGTATGCTAATTATGCTTTGCAATGTTCCAAGTGTCCTTGCCACTGTCTTCTGTGTTTGACCAGCTTCAAGACATCCTATGGCTCTCCAGGCTTCACATTCGAGCAAATTGTGTTGCAGGGGCATTACAAGGGCTGGGAAATTGCAGGATGTGCATTTACAAGATCACACATGCAGGTACTCCAGTACTTTCAGCCTTTTGTATAGTGCATTTTCACTAATGAAATAAAAGTTTTTGCATTTCATTTGCATAATTGAACAACTTTCCTTGACTTGTTATTTGCTTTTCTGATATTTTTATTTAATAAAAAATCAAATGCTTCTTTTATTATTGATTCATATTGATTTTTGAATACCCCCTAATTATTGTGAGCAGCATAAATGTTCTTTCAAAGTCAAGTTTTGAGGTTGGGTGGGTGGTGTATGTGTGTGGTGGGGGGGGAGGTGGAGGGATTATACCAAAAAGAAAAAATATAAAAACCTCATGGACACAGAAAACAGTGTGCTGACTGCCAATAGAAGGCTGTGGGAAATGGTGGAGGGGGGTATTGTGGGATAAATGATCGTGAATGGAGACTTGACTTGGGATGTAAAACACATGAAATAGTCTATAGATGATGCATTGTACAATTGTGCACTTGAAACCTATATAATTTTGTTAACCAGTGTCACTCCAATAAATTCAATAAAAATGAAAACAAAACTAATTAAGTTTTAATAACATGCCAGCTGTTGTTAGACTATAAAAGCTATTCTTATAAGAATATATAGTATATTTGATTTTGGTCATTTATTTTAGATATGGTTGTTAATTTATTACAATTTTCAGAAAACAATAAAAAATCTCTAATATATTTGTTCTGTTTTTCTCAGAACCTAAAATTCGCATTCTTTTTATTTTGGTGATAGAGACAGAGGAAGGGACAGACAGGCAAGATGGGAGAGAGATGAAACACATCAGGATTTTGTTTTGTTTTTTGTGGGGTTTTTTTTGAGGCTCCTTAGTTGTTCATTGATTTCTTTCTCATATGTGCCTTGATTGGGAGGCTACAACAGAACAAGTGACCCCTTGCTCAAGCCAGCAACCTTGGACTCAAGCCAGTGACTCTGGGCTTTAAACCAGTGACCTTTGGACTCAAGCCAATGACAATGGGATCATGTCTATGGTCCTATGCTCAAGCCAGTGACCCCACACTCAAGTTGTATGAGCCAGAGCTCAAACAGGCAACCTTGGGGTTTTGAATCTGGGTCCTCTGTGTCCCAGTCCAATGTTCTGTTCATTTTATCACTGCCTGGTCAGGCCCTAAAATTCACATTTAAGACCATATATAAAGATTTTAGACTAAAAACACTGATACAGTTAATTTGCATATTGAGATCCAAAAATAAAGGCCACTCCATGGGGCCAGTCCACATCACAAATCTAACCCTAAGTCACTCTGCACTTATGTGAAACACCTGTCAAGAAAACCTAACATATGCCAATCATAATTCTTCAACTCAGCTTTAAACAGCTTGCATTACCTTAGAAAATAGGACCTGCTAGCCCTGAAGAGAAATTCTCAACCTCTTAGCCGATCATGTCCTATTTCTACATTGCCACTTCTATCTCCATAAAACTAGCTCTTTCCAAAATCTCTCGGAAGGAGTGATCCACTGATTGTGAGACACTTTACTCCCTCCAGTCCATGGATTACTTTTGCTTGAATAAAAGACATCAAATTCATTACTAAATTGTCTCAGTTTTCTCATTTGACAACACTCACCGTATGTATGTACTCTATAACAATGCTTATTAAATGGTTGATAACCTGCTAACTACAATTGTTCCTCTAGTAGAGTAAGAAAAGTATATAGTTCTTGGCCTCAGTCCTGAAGACTGAAATTTAATACATTTAGGGTATAGACTCAAACATCATTGATAAAAGTTTTCTGAAAAGATTCTCATATGTATACAGATTTGAGAAATTCTGCATCACATTTATCAAATCTGTAACTTATAAATCTGTAACATGAAAGATATGAATAACTTGAATCAAAGCATATATTATAATCTATCTTTGTTTTTGTTATTTTTATTATTTTTTGTTGTAACTAATTAATTTAACTCATGAATAATATACATGTTAAAAATCTAGGCTTAAGAAGTTAAAAAAATTGTGATAGCAGCAAATATATATATTTTTTTAATTTTTACTTACTGACTTTGAAATTTATCTTACTTAACTGATTCATTATGCATTCTTTTGTATGGTCTTCATTATATGATTCTGAATGTATTTCATAAAATGCTGACTCAATTTCATGTAGTGTTTTCATGGAGAGTACAAAATTTAATGACAATGTTTTAATTTTTCAGTTGTAATTAATACTAACTTTCCTAGTTATTCCAAAGTTACATGTGGATGAAGCAAAAATAGCTTGCTTCATTTAATATGCATAACAGATGTCATTATATTTCTACACATTGAATAGTGTTTTCTTATTGTTAAGAATTGAGTGTTGTATTTTAATTTTAATTGCTGCAGTTTTTTTCAAGTCAATAATACAAGCCTACAAAATTAAAATGCACTACTTGTGTCAAATATAACAAAATCATTGTTTGTTTATTTTCAAGGTACTAATAAAAATGATTAATGATACTGCTGAATAATGAAGCAGTCTGCCAGAAGGCAGCCCCAGAATATAGAGCAGCATAATAGCAAGGAGAGCTCGGGAAAAAAATTAATTTCTTCTTTGAATACATTTAACAGAATCATTTTTACCACTCATCTGACATTTGGGGATAAAAAGAGTTGGCTTTTTCTTTTTTACATGTTGCTCAAATGTATTAAAGATTATTTACCTCCAGAAAGTAAGCATTTGCATTTAAACATATTTTTGTCTAACAATCAGTAAGGGCATTTATACTCCAGAAAAGCTCTATTTCTTGAACAAAGACCCCCACACTTAAACATATCAAACACGGTAGCACCGCATTAATGCAGACCCCCAGTAACTCAAATTGATGACAGGTCAACTCAGTTATTTCCTGAAGATAAAGTAGGGTCTACCAAATAAATTGACAACTTATTAAGCTCAAGGGAGGAAAGAAGGATAGCCAAAATTTTTTACTTTACTGAGAAAACTATTTCAAATGCTTTCAGTAGCATGAAATTACAAGTATTTGTTTGAAAAAGAAATTATTTTATTTATTTATTAAAGTCCCAAAGGAGCATGGTGAATCTGAATGCTTAGAAAATCAATGCTAATGATAAAAATTATATAATGATGACAACTATGTATAAAGTACTTTAGACACAAGGCATATAGTTATTTACACATATTGCTTTGTGTTATATTAAATTCATATAAAGTTCATAATAATTTACAGATGACAAAACTGAGGCTCAAAGATTAATGAATCACAGGTCACACATCTTTAAGTGCCAGATAAATTGGCTTTAAAGACCTCTGCTCTAAACCAGAAGTTTTCAAAATGTGGTCCCTGATGCAGCAGCATTGGCTGCTGATGCAAATACAGTAAATGTTCAGGCTTTACTCCAGACCTGCTGGATCAGAAACTCTGGAGATAGAACCTAACTTTCTGTTTTTAAAGGACCTCCAAGAGATTTTGAACATGCTAAAGTTTGATAAACCACTGATCTAAGAAATACTAACGTTGAGGCCCAGGGCAGGATACCCCAATATAAGCCTCTTTGGCATTTTGGTTATTTTGAATTAGTTATTTGAAAAGCAGCCGGTGTGAGAACCACACCTTAATCCTTCTTTGTCTTCCTGAATGTAGGAAATAAATCTCCCCTCTAAAAGATACCCTTGAGCACCTGGAGGCTGAGACATTCTTTTTTTTAAATTATTTTTATTTATTCATTTTGGAAGAGAGAGAGAGAGAGAGAGAGAGAGAGAGAGAGAGAGAAGGTGGGAGGAGGAGCAGGAAGCATCAACTCCCATATGTGCCTTGATCAGGCAAGCCCAGGGTTCCAAACTGGCGACCTCAGCATTCCAGGTCAAGGCTTTATCCACTGTACCACCACAGGTCAGGCTGACACATTCTTATTACCAGAGTCAGAGAATTCAGAGTTTAAAAACTTGTATAAACAAACTTTGTTACTTTTTTATTTTTTGCAAATTTACTACCCAAGCCCAGAGTTTGCTTAGATTTCTTACTAATGAATGCCTCAACCTAAGATCCTTCATCCTTTCAAACCTCAAAAGTGTACTGTTTCTTTGTGTAAAAATACATAAAGGCTGCCTGCTTTTAAGTCAGTTTCTGAGCATCAATTTTGTGATCTCTTTGTGCATGAAATTAAATTGGTTTTTCTCCTGTTAATTTGTCTTGTGTCAATTGCATTATTAGTCCAGCCACAAAAACTAAAGCAGGCTAAGGAGGAAATTTCTCCCTCATATTTATATATCATATGAGTATACTATAATACCATTCTATATTAAACTTTAGAGTAATATCTAAGTTTTTTAAGTTAAGTACTTCAATTCTTGGTGGATCACTTTCCACCATCACCAAAACTGTATCTACAACTTGTGTGTTGTGTAAAGAACAAAACATTGGAAATAAAAAACATTTATCTCTGACCTCAAAAACATGAAATAAAATATCTGAGGAGTTTTTTCATCCATAAAGTTAAGTATTTGGATTTGATATTCTCTAAACTCACTTTTAATCCTGGTATGATTTTAGTTGCCTTAAAAATACAAATGGTTAATTACAGGGTTGTTGATTAATCTGTGCCTTTGTTGAATAACACTAGGTCAGAGAGACATCACTTACATCATAGATCATATGAGTAGTAATTGCTGCATGTACAATCAGCAAATCTTCATGCAGCTTAGTCATCCTCTTTACATTAAAAAGCAAATAATACTTAACTCTAAATGCTCTACTGTCAAAAAACAGCTAAGGCATTCTTTTTAGAGACAGCTTGTACAATTTAGAATGAAACAAATAACTCCAGATACAGTTCTTTGAGATCTCCAGGAAGTTATTAGATTCTTTGAGACTGCAAGTTGATATAAAAAGATAGAGAAGCATATTATATCACTGAATTTATAGGCAATTAAGAATAATTAAATAATAACATTTATGTGGAAACATTTACTCAAATTTGACTACTAATAGTATACCAGGAGGGGCAAAGTAGGCTAAGTTGTATGTATGGAAAATAATACATTAATTAATAAAATGTAATAAAAAAACAAACTCTGTTTTTTGCATACTGTATGTTCAGTAATCACCACTGTCGTGGCCATGCAGATGCAGATTTCCTTTAGATTCAGACAAATGGTAGAGAAACAGCGGAGCCAAAAACTGGTGGGCCATTCCTTTATTCTAGCTTCATAACCAGCCCGTGAGTAAAACACACAGGGCACCAAAATCCACTCACACATTCTCCAGTTCCACAACCAGAAGAATCTTTTCTGTTTATTCCTAGAATCAAAGGTCCCCACCAGCTCAATCACCACTGGTTCTCGATCTGCACACTTCCCTTCTCATCTCTGCATAAATTGGCTTCTCCTTCAGCACACTGCCATCTTGGCTGCTTCTTCCTCTTCTTCCTCCTCACAAACTTTTTGGTGCAAAACCCCTCCTCCAGCAAACATTAGCATAAAAATGGCCTTTCCCAAGCAGGAAGGTAATTAATAGTTTCACAGATCACATACCTGGGCAGTGGCCATTTTTAACAAAAGTGAGCAAACCCAAATAACACAAAGTTTACAAACTTACTTGCCCAACTCATACTAACAACTATAAACTTACTTTTGCCCAACTATATATATATATATAAAAGTGTTATAACTTTGAAAGTTTATAAACTATTATTAAAATGTTACTAATTTTTAATTTCAGCAATTCAGGTGAGTCTTTCTTCTAACAGCTACAGAAGAATGAAGATTATTACTTTGGGGGAGAAAAAGTTTCCCTCTACCATTTTAAGTTCTTGGTTGAGACACCCTGTAATAAATGACAGATTAACAGGAGAAAAACAAACAAAAATTTAATAGCATATATACCTCCTGTATATATGGAAGATAGCCAGGGAAATTAAGTAACTCCCTGAAATTGCTCAAGCCATCACCTTAAATACATTCTCCAGTGAAAGACTAAAGAAGATTTTGGCAGTGGGGTATGGGGCAGTTATGGGAGGTAACTAGGAAAAGCAGGGTCAATATCTGCTGTTTCTTAAAAATAATCAGCCTAAAATAATCTTTATGCCAAAGAGACATAATTTGAGTTGGCAAATTATGCTCCCCTACACTATTGAGATAGTCCCTAACTTGAGATAATTTGACTTATTTTTCAACTTTATCAGGATGACAAAGCCATATACTGTACATTAAGTAGAAACTGTGCTTTGAATTTTTTTAAATACCACATTTATTAAGATTGAGTTTTTGAGAATCAGGTTGATAAAACAAAATGCTCTGTATTTAACTAAAAACTTTTTAGAAATAGAGCATCTGAAGAGTTTCAAATATGACTAATTACCAGCAAAATGTTTTTAGTTGTCAGTGGCCTGCAAAAGTAATCTATTTTTCTGCTTTAAAAATTGCCAGGAGTAATATATTGGAAAAGTGGTTGAAAGTGTAAATTAATAAACCAGGAGTATGACTGTTTAAAACATGTATGTGGAAAGAAATCCTAGTTTAAAAATGTAATCTTTTCCTGCGCTAAAAATATCCTTTTGTGATGCTGAAAAGCAGCAACGAGCTGCAGCTCTCAGTCAGCAACACAATCCAAGGGTAAACAACAGATATCCTAGGGTATATTCATTGTGCTAGATAATTTTGTTCAATGGTAAGCTAATGTAAGTGTTCCGATCATTTTTTTTTTAATTTTAAAGACTTTATTTATTCATTTTAGAGAGGTTTGGAGGAGATAGAGAGAGAGAGACAGACAGACAGACAGACAGACAGACAGAAAATGAGAGAGAGAAGAGGGGAGAAGAAGAAACATCAACTCTTATATGTGCCTTGACTGGGCAATCCTAGGGTTTCAAACTATCAACCTCAGCATTCCAGGTCAACGCTTTATCCACTGCACCACCACAGGTAAGGCACCTGAGCATATTCAAGGTAGGTGAGGCTAAGCTATGTTTTGTAGGTTAGGTGTATTAAATGTATTTTCAACTTACGATATGTTCAATTTACAATGGGTTTATCAGGAAAAAAACTATATCATAAATTAAGGAGTATCTGTGCATGAAAGTGATTATTTGTCCATTATTACCATGCAGGGAGTCCTCAGGCTACTACAGTCTCCATATATGATGTTTTCAGTTTACGATGCTCACTCCTATGAAAACTTTAAAAAGTTGAGACGTGAGTGTTTCAGCTTACGATGTTAGCATCATACCTACGAACTACGTGACCAAACTAGTTTGGGTGTGCATGGTGGAAGAATATGCAGTACAGGGTACAGGACAGTATATTTATGTCCTTTTCCTTTTTCTGTGGCTTAGTTGAATTTTTATGTAGTAGATTATGATTTAGAACTGTGTTAGGATAGGTAAGTGACTTAGGCAAAAGTGTGTTTCGAGTTACACCAAAATTGGGTTACATCATTGTCATAGGAATGAAACTGTGTTGTAACCTGAGGACCCCTTGTATTTAAAAGTTAAGCACATCAGGTTAAGCATTGCACGTTTTGTAGAGTATACTCTTGGATCTCAATAAACTTCAGTTTTATGACTCACTAAATATGAAGGAGATCAGAATATGCCACCCCAAAATATACCTCTTTGGCACAAGGATTATATCTTGAGCTGGTTATTTTATTTTATTTTATTATTTTATTTTAGTGAGATGAGGGGAGATAAAGAGACAGACTCCTATATGTGCCCTGATTGGTAACTACCCAGTGACTTTGGCCTGGGGCCCATGCTCTGCCCATTTGGGTCCCATACTTGTAACTAAGCTATTTTTAGTGCATGGGGTGAAGGCTCCACAGAGCCATCCTCAGCACCTAGGGCCAACACACTCAAATCAATCAAGCCATTGATGCAGGAGGGCAACAGAGAGAGAGAGAGAGAGAGAGAGAGAGAGAGAGAGAATGAGAGAAGGGAGAGGGGGAGGGGAAGAGAAGCAGATGGTCGCTTCTCTTGTGTGCCCTGACCGGGAATCAAACCAGGATATCCACACACCAGGTCAATGCTCTATCACTGAAACAACCGGCCAGTGCCAAGCTCATTACTTTTTAAGAAAGAACAAACTGAGTAGAATAACCCCCATCACAAATACAAATATACAAATGAATCATTGACATTTTTGCATGTTTAAACATTCACAATGATTGCTTCTCATACCTAGACACTCAGAAAAACTGGTACCCCAAGCCTACCATACTTTCTGGGTTTCTGAAACTTGAATATTCCTTCTTCCTGGAATACTCTAGTTTTCCTTTCTTATCCCTTTATACCTTTGCCTATCTGACTCTTTTTCCTCCATTAAGTCTCAGTTTAGTTATGATCTTTGGTGATTTTCTAGTCCTCCAAATCTGCATAAGGAACCTCTCTTGTGTATCTGTACCAGATACTGTCCTAAACCTTTTACATACATGACCTAGATGAATGATTTAGATGCTGTGGGAATAGCCTTCATTACTTTTATTTTTAATTTGCACAAGTTTTTTCATTGACAAGATGGCCATGATCTATACCATATGACCTGGTCCTTAGACCACAGCTTACTGATAGTCACTGCTAGCTAGACCTAACAAATCTATAACTTACAGAAAAGATTTAAGATACTTATTGCGAAACTCTTTCCAACAATATAGAAATTAGTGAAATCAAGTTTTATGTCCCTTCTATGTATGGATTCATATAGTTCTTACTTTTTTTTCTGATTTACTTATTTCACTCCATATAATGTTATCAAGGTCCATCCATGTTATTGTAAATGATCCGATGTCATCATTTCTTATGGCTGAGTAGTATTCCATAGTATATATGTACCAAAGCTTTTTAATCCACTCGTCCTCTGACGGACACTTGGGCTGTTTCAAGATCTTTGCTATTATGAACAATGAATGCTGCCACAAACATGGGTGCATTTCTCCTTTTGGAGCCGTTCTATGGTGTCCTTGGGGTATATTCCTAAAAGTGGGATAGCTGGGTCAAAAGGCAGTTCGATTTTCAGTTGTTTGAGAAATCTCCATACTGTTTTCCACAGTGGCTGCACCAGTCTGCTTAATTACTATTTTCATTATGCTTTTGTTTAAAATAGAAGAGACAATAACATCCTTGAACTTGCCACTGATTTTTACAGATATTAACATAATATCATATTTGCTTCATATATTTTTCTTTTTAAATCTTAAAGTCTAAACTTCATCTATTTCTCCTCCCTTTTTACACCCTAAAATTTTTTTATATTGCCTGGCCAGGTGGTGGTTCAGTGGATAGAGGGTCAGACTGGGATGCGGAAGACCCAGGTTTGAGACCCCGAGGTCACCAGCTTGGGTGTGGGCTCATCTGGTTTGAGCAAAGCTCACCAGCTTGGACCCAAGGTCACTGGCTTGAGCAAGGGGTTACTGGATCTGCTAAAGGCCCACTGTCAAGGCACATATGAGAAAGCAATCAATGAATAACTAAGGAGTTACAACGAAAAACTCATGATTGATGCTTCTCATCTCTCTTCATTCCTGTCTGTCTGTCCCTATCTCTGTCTCTGTAAAAAAACAAACAAAAAGAATGTTTTATATTGAAGGGAGTATATTTCATTTCCTTGCAATTACAGTTATTTTTACTATATATTTATGTACAGAAATAAAGAAAGCTCAGAAAACTGAAGTGATCTATCTAATATGATACCAGTTCTAGACTTTCGTACTTTATGGAATAAGAACATTTATAAATAATATTAAAAATGAGAGTTGCCAACTGGTGTGTGTGTATGTGTGTGCATGCACATGTGCGCATATCAAGTAAAAATCTTCAAAATGACATCTATTGTTATATCTTCTTCACCTATTACTATTTGCTGTCATCCCTTTTTTAACTTTATTTTATTTTATTAATGTTTGTTGTATTGATTTTAAAGAGAGAGAGAGGAAGGGAGATCAAACTGGCAACCTCTGCACTTTGGAATGATGCTCTAACCAACTGAGCTATCCAGTCAAGGCTACTAACACCTACTGTAATGCAACAATTAGGAAATATTCTCATTAATATGGATAGTTATTAAAATTAAATACATTTAACTATTTGGAAAGTTCTCTATGTTGTCATTATTTTTAATCAGTAAAAACTTTGATAGAAGCAGTAATTTATTCAGACAATCGTTGAAGAACTATGGGCATAGAAGATGAATAATAGAGTCAGGAATAGAACTTGGAGTTCCTGACTCTCTGGTGCAGTGCTCTTTTCACTACATCATGCTGTCATTAGTCACCTACTTCATATGATTGACCCAGCACACAAAATGATTTACTTTATATGCATATAAGAGTCCTCCATAATTAAATCCTTGAGTTAGAACATTTGAAGTTCCCATTTAGAAGGTAAATGTGCTATCTTGATGTGATAACGTATAAATCATTATCGTCCACACTTAACATTATTTGTCAGGTTTTCAGATTAGTCACTGGTCATTTCAGGTCTTGAAAGTATATGACCAGACCTGTGGTGGCCCAGTGGTTAAAGCATCGACCTGAAAGTATATGACCAATTGCTGGGGGACTTTGAAAACCAGAAGAATTAAAGGAAAGAAGACTTCTGTTTCAATAACTTCAAAGAGACCTACTAATTTCAGAGAATGAAGTTCAATAACAAAAATATTTTTTAGACAGTAAAATGCAATTGAAGAAGGAACAGTTGTTTTGCAGGTTTTCTTTAATGCTCAATTTTATAAACTTGAAGATCTTCAAGACTCATTCCTTAGATCTTATTTTTGCTTTATGTAAATTAACTATTTTTTGGTGAGTACATTCAGTTTTAAAAGACTTTAAATACCTACTATATGCTGATGATTTCCCAATGTTGTTTTCAGCCTAGGTTTTTTTCTTCAAATACAGAATTTTCTATCTAATTGCATACTCGGTATCTCCATTTCAATTGTAATATGTTAATAACAAACATAATATGTCCAAATCCAAACTTTTTTCTCCTCCAAATCTATTCCACTTGAAGCTTTTCTAGTGTCCATTAATGGTACCTCAAATCTTTCAGTGGCTCAAGCCAGAACTTTGGGACCATTTTTCACTTTCCTTTCTGCATGCTCTACATTATTCAATCTGTCATAAAATCTTTTTTGTTTTATCTTCAACATAAATCCAGTCTGAATATTTTCCATCATATCCACTACCACAAAAATTACTGAAAGTATCATTATTTTCAGTTGTGGGATTCAAATAATTTAGCATCTGGTTCACTGCCCTAATGACTGTTTTAAGCATAAAAAAAGATATACCAATATGTAGTCTATTATTTCATGCATTTAATACTTAAATAATAACAATAAAAGAAGTACAGAAAACTAGATTATAAGAGTTTTAAAATATTAATGAAAAAATATTAAATCATACCTGACAAAAATAATGAAACTGTTATTTAAGATATGTCCACATTGCTTCTTGATTTGTATCCTCACTTGCAATTTTCTTTTTACTCATAGGCAAAATGAACATTACTACAGGTAATTAGACTATGCTGTTGTGCAGATGAACCTTGAAAAAGAGTAAGGAAATGTGTGATTTCCACATTGGGCAGCTGCCCAGGTGCCCACCTTAGAGAGAAACCTGATTATAAGAAACATATTAACAACTTATTCACCAAACTAAACAAAAAATTAGATATTGGTTTTGCTGAACCAGTTGAATCCCACCACTGACAATTTTCATATAAATTAATGTGGTATCTTCAAGTCTGGTTTTTCTGTTTTGATCCTTGTCTTTATAATCTGTTGTCAAAAGAGCAGACCAGGTGATATTTTAAGTGGAAATTATATAATCAAACTCTTTGATTAACATTTTCCAATGGTTCTCCACTTCAGAGTAAAAGGCAAAAGCCTTGAAATTATATACAGGGCTTTACATGATATATTTCAGTGTTCTTCAATACAAATTTAATGTGAGCAATTTATACAATTTTGAATTTTGAATAACTCATTTTTTAATTGCAGGAAAAGTTAATTTTAATAAATTCCACTCAGTATATACAAAATATAATCCCTTTGTCATTTAACCAGCATAAACTATTTTTAATAAACTATTTTACATTCTTTTTTTCATATTAAGTCTGCAATATCTGGTATGTATATTATACTGACATCACATTTGAATTTGAACTATTCACATTTCAAGAGCTCAATAACCAGATGGAGCCAGTGGATGTTATATTGGACAGAGTAGATATAACTCTTATTTTCTTGACCTCATTTACTAGTAGTTTTCCTCTCATCCATTCAGCTCTAGTACTTGCTTATTCAAACATTCTGGGAAAACTCAACACTTGCTGTCTCTTCTGCCTATATTGTTCCTCTCCCAGATAACCAACCAACTTAATAATATAATAATCAGTAATTTAATAAATTACTGTGATGTAGGAGATACAAGGGCACTCTAAAAGAAATTATACCTGCTGTAATAAAGCATGAGTCCAGTTACAGAGACAGCTGTTCATTAAGCAATAACACAAATTTAATATTTACAAATATTGTAAAATGCTATGAAGTTGAACTCAGCAGTAAAACAAAGAACAAACTATTGATGCATAGAATAGTTTGGATGACTTTTTAGGGAATTATACTGAGTGAAAAAATATTTCATATTTCATAAAGTTAGATAGTGTAAGATTCTACTAAGATAACATTATTTTTTAAAATGACAAAATGATAGAAATGGAGACATTGCCAAATATTAGGAAGCTGGAGAGGTGGGGGGAAGTAGGAGTGCTTATAAAAGAGCAACAAAAAGGATCCTTGTGGTGACTGAAATATTCTCTATCTCACCTGTGTCAATGTCAATATTCTGACTTTGCTATTGTAATATTGTTTTGCAAGATGTTATTATTGGGAGAAACTTAGCAAAGGTACACATAATCTCCATTATTTTTTATAACTGAATATGTATCTACAATTTCTCAAAATGAAAAAGAAAAATACAAAGTGCTACAAAAGTATAGAATAGATATGATAAATCAAGAGGGCTTCCTTGAGGAGGTGACATTTGGTCTCAATGAAGAAGTATAAATAAGAGATAATTGGCTGTATAGTCTAGGCAGCAATATTATTTTGCTGTAGTATGTAGCATTAATTAGAGAGGGCACAATGGTTGATGGAAAAAATAGATTGTGTGGCTATTATAGTAGTCTAGACATGAAATAATGGTAGTTTGGTCTTGGGGGATATCAATCACAAGGATAATCAACTAAATTCAAGAGCTCTTCATTATATGAAATAAAGTGACATAAAAGTCTTAAATATAGATGAAACAGTATTTTGAGTCATTTAATAATAACATTTAATGTGTTTTTGTAGTGCTTGAAACATTAGGTCATTGTAATTCTGAAAAGATTGTAAATAGCCGGTACAGAGTAAAACATATCTTTCAGAAATTGCTTTGATTTGCAACACATATTTTCACAAAACACTAATGGATGCCAATTCGCCTGTCACACAAGCAAAGAATATAGTTGCTACTTCAAATCTCTTCTTTCCAACACACACTCAATATATATCGTCAGAGAAAATTGAAACTTTCAAAATCACCTGTACATCACCATTCATTCATGTGTCTGTTCAGCATATTGAACAGTAACTAAATTCAGATGTTGAACATATGGAGATTAAAAAAAGACTTGCTCTACATGTTTTCACACTTGAATGTGAATTCTTACTGCTTATTATTAGTATTATGTTAGATAAATTACCTCTGTTTTGTCATCAGTTACCTCATTTTTAAAATAGCAATAACAGTATTGTTACTGGAACAAGTTGGGATTCATGTTTCCTGTAACCCTTTTAGCCATTTCATATGAAACACAGGGACTGAGGAAATATAAGAGTGTCTTTAATTCAAATTACAGCAACTTGAGAAGACAGTGGACTTGGGTCCAACAAACTGTCTTACCAGTCTCTGCTGACTGGTCAGTTTATATATCTTTGAGAAGGTTAGTGGTTTATTACTGAGCACGCAGTCAGTTAATTAATAGGATGTAAGAGGTTAGGAAATTAACAGGCTAGGGAATCTGCCATGCAAGAATGTCCTCTAGAGCAGTGGCCCCCAACCCCCGGGCCACGGACTGGTACCAGTCCCTGATCCATTTGGTACCGGTCCGCAGAGAAAGAATAAATAACTTACATTATTTCTGTTTTATTTAGTTTAAGTCTGAACGATGTTTTATTTTTAAAAAATGACCAGATTCCCTCTGTTACATCCGTCTAAGACTCACTCTTGATGCTTGTCTTGGTCACATGATATATTTATCCATCCCACCCTAAAGGCCGGTCCGTGAAAATATTTTCTGACATTAAGCCGGTCCGTGGCCCAAAACAGGTTGGGGACCACTGCTCTAGAGGGTGCAAGATGCTTGGTTGACATCAGCAGGGGTCTAGATGTTACAGGGCTTATCCCCAAAGTACTAGTGTCCTGTATTCCTAGGAACTTGTCTGTAAAGTAGCTACTTACATTCTTTAGGGACATCAAACAGAGAGCACACTATTCATGACTCAAGTTATTTGCTTTTTCTTAAGAAAAGATACAGGATGTAAGACAAAGATTTTCTTCCTTATAACCTATTCTCTACACTACAAGTATTCATTGACTAGTATAGCAACCTTTATATACTCTCCTATTGATTACAATTAAAAGCTACAGTTACTGAAGACAATTTTCTAAGTTTTGGGTTCCTCAATCAGTATTACCTACTTTACAGGACTTTGGCGTTGCTACATACAAAAAAATACTCAGGCCTGACCAGGCGGTGGTGCAGTGGATAGAGCATCTGACTGAGATGCGGAAGGACCCAGGTTCAAGACTCCAAGGTCGCCAGCTTGAGCATAGGCTCATCTGGCTTGAGCAAAAAAAAAAAAAAAAATTTCACCAGTTTAGACCCAAAGTCCCTGGTTTGAGCAAGAGGTTACTCAGTCTGCTGAAGGCCCATGGTCAAGGCACATATGAGAAAGCAATCAATGAACAACTACGGTGTCCCAACGAAAAACTGATGATTGACGCTTCTCATCTCTCTTCATTCCTGTCAGTCTGTCCCTATCTATCCCTCTCTCTGACTCTCTTTCTGTCCCTGTAAAAATAAAAAAATAAAAATAAAATAAATAAAATATTAGAAAAAAAATTTTAAAAAATACTCAGTCTCTATTGACCTGGACATCTCTATTAATTGAGGATAGAGCATTTCTTCTTCTTTTACACTCTCTGTTCCACCAATTTCTGAGAAACAACTATTCTTGGGCTCTTATAGTAACTCTGACAGTCATTTTTCCTTCTTCATTGTGGACCTATTTTTCTATCCATTCCTTAAAAATTAATTTGCCTATGGATCTGCCCTCAAAATACTAATGGCTGCAGTTTCCCTATGACTCTCATAACAACGTACAGTTTCAACAAAGCCTTATAGTCTATGAATATCAAGTGTCTATCTGTAGTCCCAATTGCTGTGCTAACATTATATCACAGCATATTTATTGTTTGCTGGAGACTTCTTTCTAGATTTTCAAGGCTGCTCAAATCAAATATGATCAGAACTAAATTCATCCATAATTTTACCTTGAAAAGATGCTCTAATTCATTTATGCACTCTCTTGCTTAATGTCACAATCACACCACCCAAGTCATCCTAGATAGAATCTGAATCTGAGTATATTTTTAAATTGTATTGTCACTCCTAAAAATGTTACAGAATACTTTAGCTGTACAGAGAAACTTAAAGTACTATATAAAAATTTATCTATCAATCAGCTTTGTCAGTACTTAAATATATTTCATATTTATTTTAAGTCCTTGTTTTAAGTAAACAAATCTTTGGAGACATGTATATAGGTACAAACTTCTAAAGTACCATTCTACTTGTCATTCTCTAGAAATGACCACTATTTTGAATTTAGTATTACATTTATGATTTCCAAGACTCTTCTCTGACATATCCACAAACATGTGTATCTATATACATCTACTGAATATATCCATGATTTAAATTTCATATAAATAAAATGATCTAGCACATATACATACACATTTTGATGTTTCTGTGCAAAGTTATACTGATATTTATCCATGTGCTTTGATTCATTTTTATTGCTTAATAATACTTCACTGTAGAAGCATATCATAATCTATTTTTTGACTGACATTTGTTTTCTTTTATTACAAGTGCTACAATCATAAATTCCTAAATGGGCAGGTCATGGTCAAGCCCCATATATATATATTTTTAGTATCTTTGCCTTAAGCAAGCCTGTCTAACTTTTTGTGAATCTAGGTTAAACCACTTTTGAAAAAAAGTGTAATCATCCTCTATCTTGTGATCCAATCTTCATCTTGATGCCTTTCATATTCATTTAATCTTCTCTATGCTTCCTTTTAATTTTACATGCATAAAGAAAACAATTCTACAGAACATTTATGATCTTGTTTCTAGGCAATTGACATTGGTTTGGCTCAAATAAAATCTTATGAAAATTTTCTACAGTTTTAGATATTTTTTATGTTGACAGTACATGTATCAGAGCTTTAATAAATAAGTCAGAATGCAATTGCCTGGTATGTTTATATAATATTTATCATTAATAGCTATTATCACATTTTTACCCAAAATAGTTGTACCATTTGTACACCTACTCAACAGTGTATAAAAGTCTGACTATTTCACAACCTCACATACACTTGATATTGTTGGATAATACTTCTTTTTATTATCTGATGTGTATGAAATTATGTTTTGTAAGTACATTTTTCTGATTTCTTATGTATTTGAGCATATTTTTGTATGTGCCTCATTACCTGTGCACATCCTTTGGTCTTTCCTTTCAATTCTTGTTTTTTTTTTTCTTATTCTTTTATGATACACACACATACACACACATACACACATTCTAAATATAACACTCTGTCATAAGGACTATTTTTATCTCATTATTTTTATGAAATTGCAGACAAAAGGAAAGCTCTGAAAAAGGAAAAGTTACCCTTTCTAAGTGACATTTACATGCAGAAGGGAAATCTTCGTGTGTAAGAGAGTCTCATTCTCCATACCAGCAAGAGAAATATGTCTAAATCTTTAAATACACTCATCAGTAGGTAGGGCATTGACCTAAATCTGCATAACAACCATATCCTTGTTCACTGTGATTTTCCTGATAGCCTCCCATAATTTGCCTCTCCGCTGCACTAACACTTTCTTTTGTCTTTAGCTGGAAATGATATTTAAGGTGGTCACTTAAGCCATTTTGAAAAGTGACTTAGATTTCTCATTATCTCCCAAGTATGGAGGAGGAATGAATGCTATCAAACCTCTCTTTTTCTCCTGTTAATCTGTCTTTTTAATGTGTGAGTGCATTGGAAAGGTTGTCTTAGCTGAGAATATAGAAGAGTAGAGGAAATTTATTTTTTCTTTACAAAAAAACCTAGGAACACAAAGAATATTTTTGTATTGATTTTTGTATCCCTCAACTTGTTATTGTGGGAGGAAAGTCATATATCCATACAATAAAATATTATGGAACTGCCTTTTGACCCAGCCACGCCACTTTTAGAAATATATCCCCAAAACAACACATCAATGATTCAAAAAAAAATACACCCCATGTTTATGTCAGCATTGTTTACAATAGCCAAGATATGGGAACAGCCCAAGTCCCTGTCAGTGGACAAGTGATTAAAAAGCTATGGTACAGAGACCTGAAGATGGCAGCAGAGTAGACAGACACACAGATGCACAGCTCTCACCACCAAACTGGAATACAAATCAATTTAGAAAAAATCAGCAAGACAAACTAACTCTGTACTGAAAGAACAGCTCACAAAAACCAAGGAGCAAAGAAGATGCCAAAACAAACCTGTTAGTAAGCACCTGAATCTCCCCTGCTTACAGGAAAAGAGGGGGGTGGTTAGGCTGAGAGCCCAGAGGGGATCTCACTCCAGGGAAAAGAGCAGAAAATAATGCTCACAGCCACTTGCCTGGTGACCAGGGAGTGAGGTGTGTTGAAAAGACCAGTTTATCTCCCAAGTGGAAAGTAGAGAGAGAAGGACAGACTGTGATGGCCTAAGGAATGCAGGAGACAACCTAAAAAAGCTGACTCATCTGTGCTGGAGGTGGCCATAGCGGGGGGAGGGACTGATCCTTCCACAAAACAGTACTGAATTGCTTCTGGACCAGAGATCTCCAGACATCTCTCCAGCTCCAAACAGCGCAAGAAGACACAGCTGAAAACAAGCAGTGGATAGGAGGGGCAGTAACTCAGGTCTCCATGGATATCTGAGATTCATCACCCCTTACTGAAGCTGAGGAAACACCCTGCCCCCAGAGAGATTAGTTGGGGAAAAAACTTCAGAATCTCAGGTTACACCCATTATATTCCTGGATACAGTTTCAAGGAAGCCCCCTGCTGAGATCAGTAAACAAGACTATCACCTGTTAAGAAAACAAACAAATCAAGATTTCAAAGCTAACCAAATCGAAAAGTGGATTACAAATAATAGCTGATACCAACCCAAGAAGACCTAGGAATAACACAATTGAAAACTGGAGGCAGACAAAACCAAGCCTAGACTCAACCAACTCTACAAATAAAACACCCAAACACAGACAATGAGAAGAAAAAGAAGTGCAATCCAAATGAAACCACAAGAAAAACCTTCAGATGAACTAAGTGATATAAAAATAATCAAACTTCCAAATGCAGAGTTCAAAATAATTATTGTAAGGATGTTTAGGGATCTTAGAACAACAATGGATGGTCATTATGAACACCTAAATAAAGAAATAGCAAGTATAAAAAAGGATATTGCAATATTAAAAATGAATCAGTCAGAGATGACAAATACAATATCAGAAATAAAGACCACAAAGGAAGGAATAAAAAACAGGATAAATAGAGCCGAGGATCGAATCAGCGAGTTGGAGGACAACTTGAATGAGAGCAAGAAAACAGAGAAGAAAAAAGAAAAGAGACTCAAAAAGTCTGAGAAAACTCTTAGAGAGCTCTGTGACAACATAAAGAGAAATAACATCCACATCATAGGGGTTCCTGAAGAAGAAGAGAAAGAACAAGGGGTAGAGACTTTGTTCAATCATATCATAGCTGAAAACTTCCCTAAATTAATGCAGGAGAAACTCTCACAAGTTCAAGAAGCACAGAGAACTCCATTAAAGAGAAACCCAAAGAAACCTACACCAAGACACATCATAATTAAAATACCAAAGCTAAGTGATAGAGAGAAAATATTAAAAGTTGCTAGAGAAAAAAAAGCTATCACTTACAAAGGAGCCCCCATAAGAATGACATCCGACTTCTCAACAGAAACACTTGAGGCCAGAAGGGAATGGCAAGAAATATTCAAAGTAATGCAGAACAGGAACCTACAACCAAGATTACTTTATCCAGTAAGGCTATCATTTAAAATCAAAGGAGAAATAAAAAGCTTCCCAGACAAAAAAACAACTCAAGGAATTCATTACAACCAAACCAATGCTGCAGAAAATTTTAAGGGGCCTGTTGTAAACAGAGATCAAAATGGGAAAGGAATAGAACAAAAAAGGAATACAGCTTTAAAGATGTTTAAATGGCAATAAACAACTACATATCAATAATAACATAAATGTAAATGAATTAAATGACCCAATCAAAGACATAGGGTAGCTCCATGGATAAGAAAACAGGACCCGTACATATACTGTCTACAAGAGACACACCGTAAAACAAAAGATGCACATAGATTGAAGGTAAAAGGATGGAAAAAAACATTTCATGCAAATGGAAATTAAAAAAAAGCTGAGGTAGCATTACTTATATCAGAAAAAATGGACTTTAAAACAAAGGATATAGTAATAGATAAAGAAGGCCACTACATAGTAATAAAGGGAGTAATCCAACAGGAAGATATAACTATTATAAATATCTATGCACCTAATATAGGAGCATCTAAATATATAAAGCAGACTTTGATGGATTTAAAGGGTGAGATCAACAGCAATACTATAATAGTAGGGGATTTCAATACCCCACTAACATCACTAGATAGATCCTCAAGAAAAAAAATTAACAAAGAAACAGCAGACTTATTGGACACACTAGATCAACTCGATTTAATAGATATCTTCAGAACCTTTCACCCTAAAGCAGCAGAATATACATTCTTTTCAAGTGCTCCATGGTACATTCTCTAGAATAGACCACATGTTAGGGCACAAAAGTGCTCTCAACAAATTTAAGAAGATTGAAATCATATCAAGCACTTTCTCTGACCACAACAGCTTGAAACTAGAAATGAACCACAACAGAAAAGCTCAAAAATTCTCAAACACATGGAAACTAAAAAGCAGGTCATTAAATAATGAACAGATTAAGAATGAGATCAAAGAAGAAATAAAAAATTCCTAGAAACAAATGACAATGAGCATACAACAACTCAAAATTTATGGAACATAGCAAAAGCAGTACTGAGAAGGAAGATCATAGCACTACAGACACACCTTAAGAAGCTAGAAAAAGCTCAAATAAACAACCTAACTCTGCATCTAAAAGAACTAGAAAAATAACAGCAAGTAAAGCCCAAATGTAGTAGAAGGAAGGAAATAATAAAGATCAGAGCAGAAGTAAATGACATAGAGGCTAAAGAAACAATTCAGAGGATCAATGACACTAGGAGCTGGTTCTTTGAAAAGGTAAACAAGATGGATGAACCTTTAACTAGACTCACCAAGAAAAAAAGAGAGAGGACTCAAATAAATAAAATTTAGAAATGAGAGTGGAGAAATAACTGACACAACATAAATACAAAATATTGTAAGAAAATATATGAAGAACTCTATGCCAAAAAATTAGACAACCTAAATGAAATGGACAAATTCCTTGAAACATACAATCTTCCAAAAATCAATCTGGAAGAATCAGAAAATCTAAACAGACTGATTACACCAAATGAGATCGAAACAATTATCAAAAAACTCTCAACAAAGAAAAGTCTGGGGCCTGATGGCTTCACCACTGAATTCTAGAAAATATTCAAAGTAGAACTAACTTCTGTTCTTCTCAAACTATTTCAAGAAATTCAAGAGAAAGGAAGAATTCCAAGCTCCTTTTATGAGGCAAGCATAATTCTGATTCTAAAATCAGGCAAAGACAACACAAAGAAAGAAATTTACAGGCCAATATCTCTGAAAAATATAGATGTTAAAATCCTAAACAAAATATTAGCAAACCGGATCCAACAATAGATGGAAAACATCATACACCATGATCAAATGGGATTTATTCTAGGGAGGCAAGGCTGGTACAATATTTGTAAATCAATCAATGTGATTCATCACATAAACAAAACAAAAAAAAAAAAGAAAAGAAAAAAACCACATTATAATTTCAATAGATGCATAAAAAGCATTTAATAAAATCCAGCACCCATTCATGATCAAAACTCTCAGCAAAGTGGGAATACAGGGAACATACCTCAACATGATAAAAGCCATCTATAAGAAACCCACAGCTAACATCATACTCAATGGGCAAAAATTAAAAGCAATCCCCTTAAGATCAGGAACAAGGCAGGGGTGCTCCCTTTCACCACTCTTATTTAATATAGCCCTGGAAGTCCTAACCACAGAAATCAGACAAGAAGAAGAAATAAAAAGCATTCAAATGGAAAAGAAGAAGTAAAACTATCATTATTTGCAGATGATATGATATTGTATATAGAAAACCCTAAAGTCTCAGTCAAAAAACTACTGAAACTGATAAAGGAATACAGCAAAGTGGCAGGATATAAAATCAATATTCAGAAATCAGAGGTATTTTTATACGCCAACAATGAACAGTCAGAAAGAGAAATTAAGGAAACAATCTCCTTCACTATTACAACCAAAAAAATTAAGTACCTAGGAGTAAACTTAACCAAGGAGACTAAAGACTTGTACTCGGAAAATTATAAAGCATTGATAAAAGAAATCAAAGAAGATGCAAACAAACGGAAGCATATACCATGCTCATGACTAGGAAGAATTAACATCATTAAAATCTCTATATTACCCAAAGCCAGGTGTAAATCCAACGCAATACCAATTAAAATACCAATGACATACTTCAAAGATATAGAACACATATTCCAAAAATTTATATGGAACCAAAAGAGAACACGAATAGCCTCAGCAATCTTAAAAAAGAAGAATAAAGGGGTAGGTATCACACTTCCTGATATCAAGTTATACTACAGGGCCATTGTACTCAAAACAGCCTGGTACTGGCATAAGAAAAGGCACATAGATCAATGGAACAGAACAGAGAACCCAGAAATAAACCCACAGCTCTATGGACAACTGATATTTGACAAAGGAGATAAGGAAATACAATGGAGTAAAGTCAGCCTCTTTAACAAATGGTGTTGGGAAAATTGGACAGCTACTGAAAATAATGAAAGTAGATCACCAGCTTACAGCACTCACAAAAATAAACTCAAAATGGATAAAAGACTTAAATGTAGACCGTGAAACCAAAACCATCTTAGAAGAATACATAGGCAGTAAGCTCTCCGACATCTCTTGGAGCAATATATTTGCTGATTTATCTCCACGGGGAAGTGAAATAAAAGACAGGATAAACAAATAGGACTATATCAAACTAAAAACTTTTGCACAGCTAAAGACAATAAGAATAGAATAAAAAGACAAACTACAAAATGGGAGAACATATTTGACAATACGTCTGATAAGGGGTTAATAACCAAAATTTATAAAGAACTTGTAAATCTCAACACCAGGATGACAAGCAATCCAATCCAAAAATGGGAGAATGAAATGAATAGATACTTCTCCAAAGAGGACATACAGATGGGAATAGGCATATGAAAAAATGCTCAACATCACTAATTATTAGAGAAATGCAAATTAAAACCACAATGAGATATCACCTCAAAGCAGTCAGAACGGCACTCATCAACAAATCAACACAGAATAAGTGCTGGAGAGGATGTGGAGAAAAGGGAACCCTCCTGCCCTGCTGGTGGGAATGCAGACTGGTGCAGCCACTGTGGAAAACAGTATGGAGATTCCTCAAAAAACTGAAAATCGAACTGCCTTTTGACCCAGCTATCCCACTTTTAGGAATATACCCAAGAACACCATAGAATGGCTCCAAAAGGAGAAATGCACCCCCATGTTTGTGGCAGCATTGTTCACAATAGCGAAGGTCTGGAAACAGCCCAAGTATCCTCCAGAGGATGAGTGGATTAAGAAGTTTTGGTACATATATACTATGGAATACTACTCAGCCATAAGAAATGATGACATTGGATCATTTACAATAACATGGATGGACCTTAATAACATTATATGGAGTGAAATAAGAAAATCAGAAAAAAACTAAGAACTATATGAATTCATACATAGATGGGACATAAAAATGATACTCAGAGAGGCCCTGGCCGGTTGGCTCAGCGGTAGAGTGTCGGCCTAGCGTGCGGAGGACCCGGGTACGATTCCCAGCCAGGGCACACAGGAGAAGCACCCATTTGCTTCTCCACCCCTCCGCCGCACTTTCCTCTCTGTCTCTCTCTTCCCCTCCCGCAGCCGGGGCTCCATTGGAGCAAAGATGGCCCGGGCACTGGGGATGGCTCCTTGGCCTCTGCCCCAGGCGCTAGAGTGGCTCTGGTCACAACATGGCGACGCCCAGGATGGGCAGAGCATCGCCCCCTGGTGGGCAGAGCATCGCCCCATGGTGGGCGTGCCGGGTGGATTCCGGTCGGGTGCATGCGGGAGTCTGTCTGACTGTCTCACCCTGTTTCCAGCTTCAGAAAAATGAAAAAAAAAAATGATACTCAGAGACATAAACAAGAATGTGATGGTAATGAGAGTGGGGGGTGGGGGAGGGAGGGATGGGGTGAAGTAGGAGAGAGGGGGTGGGGGAGGGGAGGGGCACATAGAAAACCAGATAGAAGGTGACAGAAGACAATTTGACTTTGGGTGACGGGTATACAGCATAATCAAATGTCAAAATAATCTGGAGATGTTTTCTCTCAACATATGTACCCGGATTTATCAATGACATTGCATTAAATTTAATTTAAAAAATATACATATTTAAAAAAAAAAAAAGCTATGGTACATATACACAATGGAATACTATGGGATCATGAAAAAAGAAGGTAATCTTACCTTTTGTGACAACATGGATGGACATGGAAACTATTATGTTAAGTGAAATAAGCCAGGAAGAGAAAGAAATATATCATATGACCTCATTCATTTGAGAAATCCAATAAAGAATATGAACTGTGGAACGGAATAGAGACAGAGGTGAGATCAATGGGTCCAGAGGGAAAGCAGACAGAGGAAAAGGGGATGATAAAAAGGGATCAGAAAAGGGAAAGAGATTGGTGAAATTATACACACATAACACAACATTATAGAGAGCAAAAAAAGCTAATTGTGGAGGGAAAGGGGGAGGGCATTGCATGGAAGGGGAAAAGGGGGATGTTGTGGGGAACATGGGGGAGGGGGGATGTATTCGGAGGATACTAGAATCTATGTAAACCCAACAAATTAAAATGAAAAAAAAAGAAATGATGTACTGATGCATACAACAGGGTGTATAAACTCTGAATACATTCTTAAGTGAAACACATTGGTCACAAAAGTAATTATTATATGATTCTGTTGCAGGTTGTAAAGCCAGTAGCCATGGCCACCATCACAGCCCGGCCCATGCAGGTTCTCATTGGATTCGGACAGTTGGTAAAGAAACAATGGAGCCAAAAACTGGTGAGCCATCATCTTTAATCCTAGCTTGCACCTGTCGGGCAAGTAAAAACATTCACTGGGCTCCAAAACCCACTCATTCAGTGCTCACAAAGCTACTGACTTATCTGAATTTCCTAGAATCAAAGGTTTCTAGCTCACCAGACTTATTCACCTCTGTTCCCCATCTCCTTCCCTCTTTCTGCACAAACTCTGCACAAACTGGCTTTTCCTTCAGAACTCTGCTATCTTGGCTGCTTCTCCTGGTCTCCTCCACGTGGCCTCTCTCTACTCTCTGCTCTCTAATGATAATCTCAGGAACCAAGAGAGCAAGCTTCCGTCTACCCCCATTTTATAGTGTAGAAATCCAAACCTTTAATCCAATATACAAAATAGGGATGTCTCTAATACAAAGTCACTTATCTGAGGCATGATGGGATTGCACCACCCCACATCAAAAAGGGTGGGAAAGGCTTAGTTCTAAAACCAAGCCCCAGGCTACAAGGATCCCGCCTGCGCACAGCCCACCCCCAACACACATTAATATCACCTGGGCGTCAGGCTTCCATGTGGGCAGTGCCATCTTTAACAAAATGAGCATAATATATTTTATCTGCCCAACACAGGTGAAGTGAGAAAATCTTGATTCTTGTCTTGCTTGAAAGAAAGAATTAAATTAAGAGACAAAGTATATGAAGCAAAGAAAGCAAGAGTTTATTGGCCATGCACAAACACACTCAGGAAGGCCTGAGAGGGCAACTTACTTGCGAGAATCAGTGCCCCAATTAGTTACAGAATTTAGGTATTTATAGACTTCACTTTCTGGAATTCCCCATTCCCATATTTTCTTTTCCTTTCTAGCTTCTTTTTTTCATTTATCTGTCTTCATTGTCTTGCTATGTGGCTGATACCATATCAGGGAACTGGAGACTGTTAGTCAAATAAGTTTGAAAAATAAGATTATTATGTCTGCTTGCTTACAATTTGCATTGGGGGTTGGACAGCACCAGTTATATGTAAATCTGTAAAATTGCAAATTACCTTTCTGCTTGGGAAGGACCACTGTCTTGCTAATGTTTACTGGAGGAGAAGTTTTTGCGCCGGATAGTTTTAAAAAGAAAAAGCAGAAGGGGAAGAGAGATTCTACCCCCACCACTGAGAGGTGCAGTAGGATTTGATCCCTTGCCCTATGCTTGTTCCTTGGCTTTCTTGTGACTTAACTGTCTTGGCGAGACACTAACAAACACAATGGCCCATCATCTTCCAGGTCCACTGTTTCTTTACCATCTGCCCAAATTCAGTGAGATGTGCATGTGAATGGCCATGATGGCAGAGGCCCTTAGCCTCACAGAGACCATCAGTCTGGGTGTGGTGAGGTAGATGCTGCATACCTGTAATATATGAGGGCAATTTATTCCTCCCCCTCCTTTGCCTGTCCTGGCTCATGTCTAACTAACTACCAAACCTAACAATTTCATTAATATGAAATGGTAGGAATTGGCAAATCCATAGAGACAAAAAAGGTATTAGTGGTTGATTGGAACTGGGCATAGTAAAGTATTAAGAGTGATGTTAATTGATACTTGGTCTCTTTGAATATTTATTTATTTATTTATTTATTTATTTATTTATTTATTTATTTTAGAGAGGAGAGAGAGAGAGAGAGAGAGAGAGAAACGGGGGAGGAGCAGGAAGTATCAACTCCCATTTGTGCCTTGAACAGACAAGTGCAGGGTTTTGAACCGGCGACCTCAGTGTTTCCAGGTCGATGCTTTATCCACTGCGCCACCACATGTCAGGCCCATAGTTGGTTTCTTTTACAGTGATAAAAACATACTGGGATTAAATATAGGGACGTTTGCACAATTCTGTGAGTATACTAATAAAAGGTGATTGCCATATTTTAAAAGTGTACATTTCATGAAATTTGAATTATATCACAAAAAAGGGGAAAAAAGGATATGTTAGATAAGATTTAAAAAAAAAATTCATCCAATTAAATTTGAACCCAACTGGCTTTAATTAAATAATTAATAAATTAAGCAGTATTTTGTCTAGCAACTAGAAGTACAATCCAAGGGATGGTACAAAATGAAGATTTTTTAAAAAAAAATTATTAATTTTTAATTTATTGTGTTTACATGGATTCAAGTGTCCCACTGAATATAACTCTCTCAACCACCACCTGTGGTCTTTTTAATACCCATTTTGCCCCCTCCCCCTGACTCTCTCCCCCCTTCCCTCTAGGATTTGCTGTCCTGTTATCTATTATATATATATAAATATATGTCCTGTTATCTATTATATATATATATAATATATCTATTATATATATTTATATATATATATAAATCTGTGTTGTGTATATATAGTTTTACAAATCCCTTTACCTTCTCTGATCCCATCCCCACATCCCACTTCCCTCTGACTGCTGTTCCTCTGCTCCCTGTGACCCGTCTCTGCCTCAATTCTGTTCCTCAGTTCACTTTGTTCAACAGATTCCACATATATGTGATATCATATAATATTTTTCTTTCTCTTCCTGGCTTATTTCACTTAGCATAATAATCTCCAGGTCCATTCATGCTGTCACAAAAGGTAAGATTTCCTTTTTCACAGCTGCATCATATCCCGTTTTTTATATGTAACACACCTTCTTAATCCACTCATGACTTGATGGTCACTTGGTTTGTTTCTAGATCTTGGCTATTGTAAATAATGCTGCCATAAACATGGGGGTGCATATCTTCTTTTGAATCAGTGATTTGGTATTCTTAGGATATATTCCTAAAAGTGGGATAGCTGGGTCAAAAGGCAGTTCCATTTTTAATTTTTTGAAAAAAAAATTTCTTCATAGTGGCTGCACCATTCTGCATTCCCACCGGCAGTGCAGGAGAGTTCCCTATTCTCCACACCCTTGCCAGCACTTATGGTGTGTTGTTTTGTTAATGAGTGCCATTCTGAATGGTGTGAGGTGGTACCTCATTATGGTTTTAATTTGGATTACGCTGATGATTAGTGACATTGAAGATTTCTTCATATGCTTATTGGCCATTTCTATGTGCTCTTTGGAGAAGTGTCTGTTCAGTTTTTTTGCCGATTTTTTATTTGAATTGTTTACCTTCCTGGTTTGATATTTAGACACTCTTTATAAATTTTGGTTATTAACCTTCTATCAGACACATTAGAAAATATGTTCTCTCATTATGTGGGTTGTCTTTTTATTTTGTTAATAGTGTCTTTTGCTGTGCAAAATCCTTTCAGTTTGATATAGTCCTATTTGTTCATCCTGTCTCTTATTGTACTTGCCTGTGGAGAAAAATCAACGAAGATATCTAACAGTTTACTTTCTATGATTTCTTCCAAGACATTTATAGTTTCACAACTTACATTTAAGTTTTTTATCTATTTGGAGTTTATTTTTGTGAATGATGTAAGTTTGTGGTGTAGTTTCATTTTTTCTGCTTATACCTGTCCTGTTTTTCTAACACCATCTGTTAAAGAGACTGTCTTAACTTTATTGTATGATCTTATCTCCTTTGTCAAATATCAACTGATCATAAAAAATATGGGGTGTTTTCTGGGTTCTCTGTTCTATTCATTTCAACTGTATGCTTGTTCTTATGCCAGTACCAAGCTGTTTTGAGTACAATGGCCTTGTAGTATAACTTGATATCTGGAAGTGTTGATACCTCCCACTTTATACTTTAGGTTCAAAATTGCTGAGGCTATTCGTGTTCTTATTTGGTTCTATATAAATTTTTGGAATATTTGTTCTATATCATTGAAGTATGTCATTGGTACTTTAATAAGAATTGCACTGAATTTATAGATTGCTTTGGGTAATATAGACATGTTAATGACGTTTATCCTTCCTATTCATGAACACAGTATAGACTTCCACTTGTTTATATTTCTCTTGATTAATTTTATCAATGTTTTATAATTTTTTGAGTACAAGTCCTTTATCTCCTTGGTTAAATTTATTCTTAGGTACTTTATATTTTTTGTTGTTGCAATAGTGAAAAGGAATGTTTCCTTAATTTCTCTTTCAGACAGCTTATTGTTAGTGTATAAAAATGCCGCTGATATCTAAATGTTAATTTTATATCCTGCAACCTTGCCGATTTCAATTGTCAAGTCTAGTAGTTTTTTGACTGAGACTTTAGGGTTTTCTATGTACAGTGTCATGTCATCAGCAAATAATGATAGTTTTATTTCTTTTTTTCCAATTTAGATGCCTTTTGTTTCTTCTTCTCTGATTGCTGTGGCTAGCACTTCCAGAACTATGTTGAATAAGAGTGGTAAAAGGGGCACCCCTGCCATGTTCCTGATCCTAAGGGGATTGCTTTTCATTTTTACCCATATAGTATGATGTTGGCTGTGGATTTGTCATAGATGGCCTTTATTTTTTTATATATAAAAATGGGTAATTTATTTATCTCACTAAACATCACATCATAACAAATTTCTAGATCAAGATATATAGATTTAACTTATTTTTAACAGCTGCATAATATTACATTGCAAGGGTATGCTATAATTTATCCAGACGTTCTACTACTGATGCATTTAACAGATGGTTTGCAATTTTTTTAAAATTTATTTATTAAATTTAATGCAGTGACATTGATAAATCAGGGTACATATGTTGAGAGAAAACATCTCTAGATTATTTTGACATTTGATTGTGCTGTATACCCCTCCCCCAAAGTTAATTTGTCTTCTGTCACCTTCTATCTGGTTTTCTTTGTGCCCCTCCCCTCCCTCAACCCCTTTCTCCTTCTTCACCCCATCCCCCCTCCCCCCACCCCCTACCACTGTTGCCATCACATTCTTGTTCATGTCTCTGAGTCTCATTTTTATGTCCCTTCAATGTATGGATTCATGTAGTTCTTAGTTTGTTTTTTTTTCTGATTTACTTATTTCACTTCGTATAATGTTATCAAGGTCCATCCATGTTATTGTAAAGGATCCGATGTCATCATTTCTTATGGCTGAGTAGTACTCCATAGTATATATGTACCAAAGCTTTTTAATCCACTCGTCTTCTGACGGACACTTGGGTTGTTTCCAGATCTTCACTATTGTGAACAATGCTGCCACAAACATGGGGGTGCATTTCTCTTTTTTGAGCCATTCTATGGTGTCCTTGGGGTATATTCCTAAAAGTGGGATAGCTGGGTCAAAAGGCAGTTCGATTTTCAGTTTTTTGAGGAATCTCCATACTGTTTTCCACAGAGGCTGCACCAGTCTGCATTCCCACCAGCAGTGCAGGAGGGTTCCCTTTTCTCCACATCCTCGCCAGCACTTATTCTGTGTTGTTTTGTTGATGAGTGCCATTCTGACTGGTGTGAAGTGATATATCATTGTGGTTTTAATTTGCATTTCTCTAATGATTAGTGATGTTGAGCATTTTTTCATATGCCTGTTGGCAATCTGTATGTCCTCTTTGGAAAAGTGTCTATTCATCTCTTTTGCCCATTTTTGGATTGGGTTGTTTGTCTTCCTGGTGTTGAGATTTACAAGTTCTTTATAAATTTTGGTTATTAACCCCTTATCAGACGTATTGTCAAATATGTTCTCCCATTGTGTAGTTTGTCTTTTTATTCTGTTCTTATTGTCTTTAGCTGTGCAAAAGCTTTTTAGTTTGATATAGTCCCATTTGTTTATCCTGTCTTTTATTTCACTTCCCCATGGAGATAAATCATCAAATATATTGCTCTGAGAGATGTCCGAGAGCTTACTGCCTATGTTTTCTTCTAAGATGCTTATGGTTTCACGGCCTACATTTAAGTCTTTTATCCATTTTGAGTTTATTTTTGTGAGTGCTGTAAGCTGGTGATCTAGTTTCATTTTTTTGCAGGTAGCTGTCCAATTTTCCCAACATCATTTGTTAAAGAGGCTGTCTTTACTCCATTGTATTTCCTTGCCTCCTTTGCCAAATATCAGTTGTCCATAGAACTGTGGGTTTATTTCTGGGTTCTCTGTTCTGTTCCATTGATCTATATGCCTGTTCTTATGCCAGTACCAGGCTGTTTTGAGTACAATGGCCTTGTAGTATAACTTGATATCAGGAAGTGTGATACCTACCCCTTTATTCTTCTTTTTTAAGATTGCTGAGGCTATTCGTGTTCTCTTTTGGTTCCATATAAATTTTTGGAATATGTGTTCTATATCTTTGAAGTATGTCATTGGTATTTTAATTGGTATTGCATTGAATTTATAGATTGCTTTGGGTAATATAGACATTTTAATGATGTTTATTCTTCCTAACCATGAGCATGGTATATGCTTCCACTTGTTTCTATCTTCCTTGATTTCTTTTATCAATGCTTTGTAATTTTCCGAGTACAAATCTTTAGTCTCCTTGGTTAAGTTTATTCCTAGGTACTTTA
The DNA here is from genome assembly GCF_036850995.1 of Saccopteryx leptura. Classification (NCBI taxonomy): domain Eukaryota; kingdom Metazoa; phylum Chordata; class Mammalia; order Chiroptera; family Emballonuridae; genus Saccopteryx; species Saccopteryx leptura. The sequence goes on from NC_089516.1 coordinate 120,651,444, forward strand.
TTTTTTTGGTTGTAATTTTGAAGGGGATTGTTTCCTTAATTTCTCTTTCTGACTGTTCATTGTTGGTGTATAAAAATGCCTCTGATTTCTGAGTATTGATTTTATATCCTGCCACTTTGCTGAATTCATTATCAGGTCCAGTAGCTCTTTGACTGAGACTTTAGGGTTTTCTATATACAATATCATATCATCTGCAAATAATGATAGTTTTACTTCTTCTTTTCCCACTTGAATTCCTTTTATTTCTTCTTCTTGTCTGATAGCTGTGGCTAGGACTTCCAGGACCATGTTAAATAAGAGTGGTGAAAGGGGGCACCCCTACCTCTTTCCTGATCTTAAGGGTATTGCTTTTAATTTTTGCCCATTGAGTATGATGTTGGCTGTGGGTTTCTCATAGATGGCTTTTATCATGTTGAGGTATGTTCCCTGTATTCCCACGTTGCTGAGAGTTTTGATCATGAATGGGTGCTGGATTTTATCAAATGCTTTTTCTGCAACTATTGAAATTATCATATGGTTTTTCTCCTTCTTTTTGTTTATGTGATGAATCACATTGATTGATTTATGAATATTGTACCATCCTTGCCTCCCCAGAATAAATCCCACTTGATCATGGTGTATGATTTTTTCCATATATTGTTGGATCCAGTTTGCTAATATTTTGTTGAGGATTTTAGCATCTATATTCATCAGAGATATTGGCCTATAATTTTCTTTCTTTGTGTTGCCTTTACCTGGTTTTCGAATCAGAATTATGCTCGCCTCATAAAAGGAGCTTGGAAGTCTTCCTTCCTCTTGAATTTTTTGAAATAGTTTGAGACGGATAGGAGTTAGTTCTTCTTTGAATATTTGGTAGAATTCCGTTGTGAAGTCATCGGGCCCCAGACTTTTCTTTGTTGGGAGTTTTTTGATAACTGTTTCGATCTCCTTTGATGTAATCGGTCTGTTTAGGTTTTCTGATTCTTCCAGATTGATTTTGGGAAGATTGTATGTTTCAAAGAATTTGTCCATTTCATCTAGATTGTCTAGTTTTTTGGCATACAGTTCTTTATAATATTTTCTTATAATATTTTGTATTTCTGTTATGTCAGTTGTTATTTCTCCTCTCTCATTTCTAATTTTATTTATTTGAGTCCTCTCTCTCTTTTTCTTGGTGAGTCCAGTTAAAGGTTCATCAATCTTGTTTACCTTTTCAAAGAACCAGCTCCTAGTTTCATTGATCTTCTGTATTGTTTCTTTAGCCTCTATGTCATTTATTTCTGCTCTGATCTTTATTATTTCCTTCCTTCTACTACATTTGGGCTTTACTTGCTGTTCTTTTTCTAATTCTTTTAGATGCAGGGTTAAGTTGTTTATTTGTGCTTTTTCTAGCTTCTGAAAGTGTGCCTGTACTGCTATGAACTTCCCTCTGAGCACTGCTTTCGCTGTGTCCCATAAATTTTGAGTTGTTGTATGCTCATTGTCATTCATTTCTAGGAATTTCTTTATTTCTTCTTTGATCTCATTCTTAATCCATTCATTATTTAACAACCTGCTATTTAGTTTCCATGTGTTTGAGAATTTTTGAGCTTTTCTGTTGTGATTCATTTCTAGTTTCATGCCATTGTGATCGTAAAAAGTGCTTGATATGATTTCAGTCTTCTTAAATTTGTTGAGAGCACTTTTGTGCCCTAACATGTGGTCTATCCTAGAGAATGTACCATGAGCACTTGAAAAGAATGTATATTCTGCTGCTTTAGGGTGAAAGGTTCTGAAGATATCTATTAAATCGAGTTGATCTAGTGTTTCCAATAAGTCTGCTGTTTCTTTGTTAATTTTCTTTCTTGAGGATCTATCTAATGATGTTAGTGGGGTATTGAAATCTCCTACTATTATAGTATTGCTGCTGATCTCGCCCTTTAAATCCATCAAAGTCTGCTTTATATATTTGGGTGCTCCTATATTAGGTGCATAGATATTTATAATAGTTATATCTTCCTGTTGGATTACTCCCTTTATCACTATGTAGTGGCCTTCTTTATCTCTTACTATATCCTTTGTTTTAAAGTCCAATTTGTCTGATATAAGTATTGCTACCCCAGCTTTTTTTTCATTTCCGTTTGCATGAAATGTTTTTTTTCCATCCTTTTACCTTCAATCTATGTGTGTCCTTTGTTCTAAGGTGTGTCTCTTGTACACAACATATGTATGGGTCCTGTTTTCTTATCCACGCAGCTACCCTATGTCTTTTGATTGAATCATTTAATCCATTTACATTTAAGGTTATTATTGATATGTAGTTGTTTATTGCCATTTTCTTCTTTAAAGGTGTGTAAAGCCAAGAGACAGGGCCAGGGCCACTATCACAGCCGCCTGGCCCATGCAGGTTCGCATTGGATTCGGACAGTCGGTAAAGAAACAGCGGAGCCAAAAACTGATGGGCCATAGCCTTTAATCCTACCTTGCACCCGGCGGGCAAGTAAAAACATACACTGGGCTCCAAAACCCAGTCACACTCAGTGCTCACAAAGCCACTGACTTATCCGAGTTTCCTCGAATCAAAGGTTTCTAGCTCACCAGCCTTCTTCTCCTCAGTTCCCCATCTCCTGCCTTATCCCAGATACAAACTCTGTACAAACTGGCATCTCACTCAGCACTCCACCATCTTGGCTGCTTTTCCTGGCCTCCTCCACGTGGCCGCCTTCCGCTGCTGGCTCTACTTTCTCTGCTCTCTCATGCTAATCTCAGGAAACAAGAGCCCAAACTCTCGTTCCGTCCCCATTTTATAGTGTAGAAATCCAAACCCTTAATCCAATATACATAACAGGGAAGTCTCTAATACAAAGTCACTTCTCTGAGGCATGATTGGATTGTACCACCCCACATCAAGACAGGTGGGAGAGGCTTAATCCCAAAACCAAGCCCCAGGCTACAATGATCCTGTCTGCCTCCAACACACATTAATATCACCTGGGCGATGGCATCTTTAACAAAGTGAGCATAATACATTTTATCCGCCCAACAAGGTGTATTCCTTTTTTTTTTCTGTATTCTTTTCCCACTTTGATCTGTTTACACCAGGCCCCTTAATATTTCCTGCAGCATTGGTTTGGTTGTAATGAATTCCTTGAGTTCTTTTTTGTCTGGGAAGCTTTTTATTTCTCCTTCGATTTTAAACAATAGCCTTGCTGGATAAAGTAGTCTTGGTTGTAGGTTCTTGTTCTGCATTACTTTGAATATTTCTTGCCATTCCCTTCTGGCCTCAAGTGTTTCTGTTGAGAAGTCAGATGTCATCCTTATGGGGGCTCCTTTGTAGGTGATAACTTTTTTTTTTGTCTTGTAGCTTTTAATATTTCTCTTTATCACTTAGCTTTGGTATTTTAATTATGTTGTGTCTTGGTGTAGGTTTCTTTGGGTTTCTCTTTAATGGACTCCTCTGTGCTTCTTGGATTTGTGAGAGTTTCTCTTGCATTAATTTAGGGAAGTTTTCAGCTATGATATGATTGAACAAAGTCTCTATCCCTTGTTCTTTTTCTTCTTCTTCAGGAACTCCTATGATGCGGATGTTATTTCTCTTCATGTTGTCACAGAGCTCTCTAAGAGTTTCCTCTGAATTTTTTAGTCTTTTCTCTCTTTTCTTCTCTGCTTTCATGCTTTCATTCCAGTTGTCCTCTAACTCGCTGATTCGATCCTCTGCTCTATCTATCCTGTTTTTAATTCCTTCCATTGTGGTCTTTATTTCTGATATTGTATTTGTCGTCTTCATCTGATTCTTTTTTATACTTGCTATTTCTTTAGTTAGGTTCTCAAACTGCCCCTCCATTGTTGTTCTAAGATCCCTAAGCATCCTTACAAGCATTATGTTGAACTCCGCATCTGGAAGTTTGATTATTTCCATATCACTCAGTTCATCTCTCGAAGGTGTCTCTTGTGGTTTCATTTGGATTGCACTCCTTTGTCTTCTCATCCTCTTTTTTGTTTGTTTGTTTTATTTGTAGAGTTGGTTGAGTCTAGGCTTGGTGTTGTCTGCCTCCAATTTTCAGTTGTGTTATTTCTAGGTCTTCTTGGGTTGGTATCAGCTGTTATCTGTAATCCACTTTCGGATTTGGGCAGCTTTGAAGTCTTGATTTGTTTGTTTTCTTAGCAGGTGATATTCTTGTTTACTGATCTCAGCAGGGGGCTTGCTTGAAACTGTATCCAGGAATGCGGTGGGTGTAAGCTAAGTCTCTGAAGGCCTCTTTAGCCAGCTAGACTCTCTGGGGGCAGGGTTTTTTGTCAGCTTCAGTAGGGGGAGGTGTAGCTCAGATCTCCATGGAGACCTGAGTTACTGCCCCTCCTCCCCACTTCTTGTTTTCAGCATTGTCTTGTTGCGCTGATTGGAGCTGCAGAGATGTCCGGAAGTCTCTGATCCGGAAGCACTTCAGCTCTGTTTTGTGAAAGGTTCAGTCCCTCCCCCAGGTATGGCTGCCTCCAGCACGATGAGTCAGCCCTTTTAGCTCCTCTCCTGCATTCCTTATCCCATCACAGTCTGTCCCTCTCCCTGTCCTCTCCACCTGGTAGATAAGCTGGTCCTTTCAACGCACCTCACTCCCTGGTCGCCAGGCAAGTGGCTGTGAGCAGGAGTTTCTGCTCCCCTCCCTCCGAGATCCTCTCTGGGCTGTCAGCCCCACCTCCCACTCCGTTCCGGCAAGCAGAGGAGGTTCAGGGGCTCCCTTCCCTGGATTTCTGTGATTTCCTCTTTGCTCCTTGGTTTTTGAGAGCCATTCTTGCAGTTCAGAGTTGGTTTTTCATGCTAATTTTTCCTAAATTGATTTGTATTCCACTTTGGTGGTGAGAGCTGGGCATCTGTGCATCCGCCTACTCCACTACCATTTTTTTTCTCCTCTAGATGGCCTTTATTATGTTGAGGTGTGTTTTATGCATTTCCATTTTGCTGAGAGTTTTGATGATAAATGAGTGCTAGATTTTATCAAATGCTTTTTTCTGCATCTTTTGATATTATCATGTGTTTTTTGTCATTCCTATTGTTTACATGATGAATCACATTGATTGGTTTGCAAATATTGTACCATCCTTGCCTCCTCAGAATAATTCCTAATTTATCATGAAGTATAATTTTTTATGTATTGCTGGATGCAGTTTGTTAATATTTTGTTGAGAATTATAGCATCTAAATTCATCATGGATATTGGCCTATAATTTTCTTTCTGTTTAATGTCTTACTTTGTTTCATAATGAGGATTATACTTGCTTCATAAAAGGAGCTTGGAAGTCTTACTTCCCCTTGAATTTTTTAAAATAACTTGAGAACAATAGGTGTTAGTTCTTCTTGGAATATTTGGAAAAATTTCCCTGTGAAATCATCTGATCCAGGGTTTTTGTTTGCTGGGCGTTTTTTGTTAACTGTTTTAATTTCATTTGTTGTAATTGGTCTGTTTAGGTTTTCTGATTCTTCCAGATTGAATTTTGGAAGATTATATATTTCTACAAATTTAGTAATTTCACCTAGGTTGTCAATTTTTTTGGCATACAGATCTTCATTGTATTTTCTTATAATCCATTGAATTTTTGTGTTGTCAGTTGTTACTTATCCTCTTTCATTTCCAATTTTATTTATTTGAGTCCTCTCTCCTTTTTATTGATGAGTCTAGATAAAGGGTCATCAATCTTGTTTACCTTTTCAAAAAAAACAGCTCTTGGTTTCATAGAACTTCTGTATTCTCCTTTTTGCCTCTATATCATTTATTTCCACTCTGATCTTTATCATTTTCTTTCTTCTACTTCCTCTCGGCTTTATTTGTTTTTTTCTCTAGTTCTTTTAGATGCACACTTTAGTTATTTATTTGAACTTTTTCTTGTTTCTTAATGTATGCCTGACATGCTATGAGCTTTTTTGTCATGACTGCTTTTGCTACGTCCCATAAATTTTGACTTGTTCTATGTTTATTTTTATTTATTTCAAGATTTTTTTATTATTTTTTACTGGACTTCATTGTTCACCCATTAATTATTTAATAACTTGCTATTTATCCTCCAAGTGTTTGATTATTCAATTTTTTGTTGTAGTTGATTTCTAGTTTTATGCCTTTGTGATCAGAGAAGACACTTGATATGATTTTAATTTTCTTGAATTTATTGAGACTCATTTTGTTTCCTAACATGTGGTCTATCCTAGAGAATATACCATGATTACCTGAAAAGAATGTATATTCTGCTACTTTGGGGTAAAAGGTTCTTAAAATATCTATTAAATTCAGTTGATCTAGTGTGTCATTTAATATCACTATTTCTTTGTTAATTTTTTTTTCTGGAGGATCTATCCATTGATAGTACCCTCAAAAAAGCATTCTTAGTACAAGGAATACAGGTAGCCTGGAGATTGTACCACCAAGACCATCCTTCCCATAAAAACACCACAGTAATTTCAAAGTCAAACAGTGCTACCTAATATACAGACAAAACAGACACACAGAGAAATGTGACCCAAATGTATCAACAGGAGAAATTCCACAAAAAAGAACCGAATGAGATCGAAGTAACCAAAATACTGGATGCAGAGTTTAAAACAAGGATTTTTAGGATGCTCAAATATCATAGAGCAACAATGGATGGACATAATGAGCACCTAAATAAAGAGATAGGAAGCATCAAAAAAGACATTGAAATCATAAAAAAAGAACCAATTAGAAATAACAAATACAATATCAGAAATGAACACTTCACTAGAAGAAATTAATAGCAGGCTGAATGAAGCAGAAGATTGAATCAGTGATTTAGAGGACAATAAAATTAATGCATGGAAGCAGAGTAGCAAAAAGAGTAGAGGCTCACAAGGTCTGAGAAAACTCTAAAAGAGCTCTGTGACAACATGAAGAGAAACAACATCTGCATTTTATGGGTTCCAGAAGAAAAAAAGAATGAAGAAGGCATAGAGAATCTGTTTGTAGAAATCATAGCTGAAAATATCCTTAAATTGATGAAGGGAAAAGTCACATATGTTCAGGAAGCATAGAGAGTTGAATTAAAGAGGAAGCCAAGGAGGTCTACAGCAAGACACATCGTAATTAAAGTGTCAAATTTAAGAGACAAAAAAGAATAATAAAAGCTGCAAGAGAAAGCAGTTAATTACCTACAGAGGAGCCCACATAAGAATGCAATCTGCTTCTCAACACAAATATTTGAGTCCAGAAGGGATTGGCAAGGAATATTCAAAGAGATGCAAAGCAAGAACCTACAACCAAGATTTCTTTATTCAGCAAGTTTATCTTTTAAAATTGAATAAGAAATAAAAAGCTTTCCAGAAACACACACACACACACACACAAAAAAAAAAAAAAAAACTCAAGGAATTTATTACAACCATACCACTACTGCAACAAATGTTAAGAGGCCTTTTCTAAAAGGAGCGAAGGAAAAAAAAATCAAGAAATAGAGGATTGTAGATTTAAACAATAAAAATGCAATAAACAACTACAAATCAATAATAACCTTAAATGTAAACAGATTAAATGCCCCAATCAAAAGACCTGGGATAGCTGCATGGATAAGAAAACAGGATCCATACATATGCTGTCTGCAAGAGTCCCATCTCAGAATGAAAGATACACATAGACTATAGGTGAAAGGATGGAAAAACATATTTCATGGAAATGAGAAAATAGCAGTGGTAGCAATACTTATGTCTGACAAAATAGACTTTAAAACAGAGGTTATTTTAAGGGATAAAGAAGGGCATTATATAATGATAAAGGGAGCAATCCAACAGTAGAATATAACCATTATAAATATATATGCACCTAATATAAGAGCACTTAAATATGTAAAGCAGATTATGATGGACACAAAGGGTGAGATTGAGAGCAATACTATAATTATAAGAGATTTTAATAACCCACTAACATCAATGGATAGATTATCCAGAAAAGTATTTAACAAAGAAACAGCAGTATTAAATGACACACTAGATCTGTGATGAAAACTTTTTTATAAAAACTGCCCATTTTTGCAGTGCTGGTCAAGCTGGTCCTCCCGCCCACTAGTGGGCATTCCAGGTTTCATGATGGCCAGTAGCAGAGCAACCAAACAACACAGGAATTGGCCCACCATGAAAGCTGGAACGCCCACTAGTGAGTGGGAAGGACCAGGTTGACCAGCACTGCAATAGTGGGCAATTTTTTTTAATAATTTTATTTATTTATTTTTTAATGGGTGACATCAGTAAATCAAGATACATATATTCAAAGATAACATGTTCAGGTTATCTTGTCGTTCAATTATGTTGCATACCCATCACCCAAAGTCAGATTGTCCTCTGTCACCCTCTATCTAGTTCTCTTTGTGCACCTCCCCCTCCCCCCTTTCCTCTCCCTCTCCACCCTCCCCCCGTAAAAACCACACTCTTATCAATGTCTCTTGGTCTCACTTTTATGTCCAATCTACGTATGGAATAATGCAGTTCCTGGTATTTTCTGATTGACTTATTTCACTCCATATAATGTTATCAAGATCCCACCATTTTGCTATAAATGATCTGATGTCATCATTTCTTATGGCTGAGTAGTATTCCATAGTGTATATGTGCCACATCTTCTTTATCCAGTCATCTATTGACGGGCTTTTTGGTTGTTTCCATGTCCTGGCCACTGTGAACAATGCTGCAATGAACATGGGGCTGCATGTGTCTTTAGGAATCAATGTTTCTGAGTTTTTGGGGTATATACCCAGTAGAGGGATTGCTGGGTCATAAGGTAGTTCTATTTTCAGTTTTTTGAGGAACCACCATACTTTCTTCCATAATGGTTGTACTACTTTACATTCCCACCAACAGTGTACGAGGGTTCCTTTTTCTAACAACCACTCCAATATTTGCTATTACCTGTCTTGTTAATAATAGCTAATCTAACAGGTGTGAGGTGGTATCTCATTGCAGTTTTGATTTGCATTTCTCTAATAACTAAAGAAGATGATCATCTTTTTATATATCTGTTGGCCATTTGTATTTCTTCCTGGGAGAAGTGTCTGTTCATATACTCTTCCCATTTTTTTTATTAGATTGTTTTTTTGTTTGTTGTTGAGTTTTAGGAGTTCTTTGTATATTTTGGATATTAGGCCCTTATCTGAGCAGGTGTTTAAAAATATCATTTTCCAATTAGTTGGCTGTCTGTTTATCTTGTTATCAGTTTCTCTTGCTGAGCAAAAACTTCTTAGTCTGATGTAGTCCCATTCATTAATTTTTGCTTTCACTTCTCTTGCCTGTGGAGTCAAATTCATAAAATGCTCTTTAAAGCCCAGGTCCATGAGTTTAGTACCTATTTCTTCTTCTATGTACTTTATTGTTTCAGGTTTTATGTTTAGATCTTTGATCCATTTTGAGTTAATTTTAGTATAGTGGGACAAACTGTAGTCCAGTTTCATTCTTCTGCATGTGGCTTTCCAGTTTTCCCAGCACCATTTATTGAAGAGGCTTTCTTTTCTCCATTCTGTGTTCTTGGCCCCTTTATCAAAAATTATTTGACTATATATATATATGTGGTTTTATTTCTGGGCTTTCTATTCTGTTCCATTGGTCTCAATGTCTATTTTTCTGGCAATACCATGCTGCTTTGGTTGTCGTGGCCCTATAATATAGTTTGAAGTCAGGTATTGTAATGCCCCCAGCTTCATTCTTTTTCTTTATGATTGCTTTGGCTATTCAGGGCTTTTGATAGTTCCATATAAATCTGATGATTTTTTGTTCCATTACTTTAAAAAACGTCATTGGAATTTAAATGGGAATTGCATTAAATTTGTATATTGCTTTGGGTAATATGGCCATCTTGATTATATTTATTCTACCTAACCAAGAACAAGGAATAATCTTCTATCTCATAATATCTTTTTTGATTTCCCTTAACAATGGTTTATAGTTTTCATTGTATAAGTCATTTAGATTCTTTGTTATGTTTATTCCTAGGTATTTTTTTTTTTTGTTGCAGTCATAAAGGGGATTATTCTTTTGAGTTCATTTTCAAATGTTTCATTGTTGGCATATAGAAAGGCTATTGACTTCTTTATGTTAATTTTGTATACTGCAACCTTACTGTATTGGCTTATTGTTTCTAGTAGTCTTTTTGTAGAATTTTTGGGGTTTTCGATGTATAGGATCATATCATCTGCAAAAAGTGATACCTTTATTTCTTCTTTTCCGATATGAATGCCTTTTATTTCTTTGTCTAGTCTGATTGCTATGGCTAGAACCTCTAGTACCACATTAAATAAGAGTGGAGATAGTGGACAACCCTGCCTTGTTCCTGACTTAAAGGAGAAAGCCTTCAGTTTTGTGCCATTTAGTATGATGTTAACTGATGGTTTATCATATATGGCCTTTATCATGTTGAGATATTTTCCTTCTATACCCATTTTGTTGAGAGTCTTAAACATAAAATTGTGTTGTATTTTATCAAAAGCCTTTTCTGCATCTATTGATAAGATCATGTGGTTCTTGTTCTTTCTTTTGTTGATATGGTGTATTACATTAACCGTTTTACGTATGTTGACCCATCCTTGAGATTCTGGGATGAATCCCACTTGATCATGATGTATTATTTTTTAATATGTTGTTCTATTCGATTTGCTAGTATTTTGTTTAGTATTTTAACATCTGTATTCATTAGAGATATTGGTCTGTAGTTTTCTTTTTTTGTGCCATCCTTGCCTGGTTTTGGTATAAGGGTTATGTTTGCCTCATCAAATGTGTTTGGAAGTATTGCTTCTTCTTCAATTTTTTGGAACACTTTGAGTAGAATAGGAGCCAAGTCTTCTTTGAAGGTTTGATAAAAATTTGCTGGTTTAGCTGTCTGGGCCTGGACTTTTATTTTTGGGGAGGTTTTTAATGTTTTTTTCTGTTTCTTCTTTACTAATAGGTCTGTTTAGGCTTTCTGCTTCTTCTTGACTCAGTGTAGGAAGGTTGTATTGTTCTAGGAATTTATCCATTTCTTCTAGGTTGTTGAATTTAGTGGCATAGAGTTGTTCATAGTATTCTACAATAATTCTTTGTATATCTACGATGTCCGTGGTGATTTCTCCTCTTTCATTTTGGATTTTGTTTATATGAGTTCTTTCTCTTTTTTCCTTCATAAGTCTTGCCAAGGGATTGTCAATTTTGTTGATCTTTTCAAAGAACCAGCTCCTTGTTCTATTAATTTTTCTATAGTTTTTCTGTTCTCTATTTCATTTATTTCTGCTCTAATTTTTATTATCTCCTTTCTTCGGCTGGTTTTGGGTTGTCTTTGTTCTTCTTTTTCTAGTTCCTTAAGGTGTGAAGTTAAGTGGTTCACTTGGGCTCTCTCTTGTTTTTTCATATATGCCTGAAGTGATATGAACTTCCCTCTTATAGTGATAAGAATTCAGCTTTTCCTGAATACCATAGATTCTGATATGTCGTATTGTCATTTTCATTAGTCTGTATATATCTTTTGATCTCTGCACTTATTTCTTCCTTGACCTATTCATTCTTTAAAAGTATGTTGTTTAGTTTCCACATTTTTGTGGGATTTTTTCCTTCTTTTTTGCGGTTGAATTCTAATTTCAAGGGTTTATGATCAGAAAATATGCTTGAAACAACTTCTATTTTTCTGAATTTGCTGATGTTGTTTTTTTGTCCCCACATATGGTCAATTCTTGAGAAGAATCCATGTACATTGGAGAAAAATGTACACTCAGTCACTTTGGGATGAAATGTCCTGTAGATATCTATCATATCCAGGTGCTCTAGTGTTCTGTTTAAGGCCACTATATCTTTGTTGATTCTCTTTTTGGATGACCAATCTAGATCCCTCAGCGGTGTATTGAGGTCTCCAAGTATGATTGTATTTTTGTCAGTTTTTGTTTTAAGGTCAATAAGTAGCTGTCTTATATATTTTGGTGCTCCTTGGTTTAGTGCATATATATTAAGAATTGTTATGTGTTTTTGATTCAGTGTCCCCTTAGCCATTATGAAATGGCCATTTTTGTCTGTGAGTACTTTTGTTGTCTTGTAGTCAGCATTATCAGATATGAGTATTGCTACGCCTGCTTTTTTTTTGGATGTTATTTGCTTGGAGTATTGTTTTCCAGCCTTTCACTTTGAATTTGTTTTTATCCTTGTTACTTAGATGAGTTTCCTGTAGGCAGCATACAGTTGGATTTTCTTTTTCAATCCATTCTGCTACTCTGTGCCTTTTTATTGGTGAGTTTAATCCGTTTACATTTAGTGTAATTATTGACACTTGTCAGTTCCCTATTGCCATTTTATATATTGCTTTCTGTTAGTTTTGTGTCTTGTTTGATCCTTCTCTTTTGTTTTTCTATCTTTTTTTTTTTATTTGGTTGTGTTCCATACATCTTTCCTCTGTTGCTATCTTTTTAAAATCATGTGCTTCTGTGGAGTTTTTTTCAATGGTGGTTACCATTAATTAATGAAAAGAGTTCCTACCCTGTTCATTGTAGTGCACTATTTTGTGAGTACTTTTGCACTCCATCGCCCTTTGCTCCTCCTAATCTCCATTCTCTCCCCCCCCTTTCTTTTTGTTGTCACAGTTTAAAGTTGGTTTTATTGTGTTCTTCTGGGAGCTTTTACTTGTGGCTTTGTTTTTGTTTTTTTTATTCTTTGTATCTGATTGGAGAGCCTCCTTCAGTATTTCCTGGAGTGGGGGTTTTCTGGTGATATATTCCCTCATCTTTTCTGTATCTGTGAGTGTTTTTATTTCTCCTTCATAATTGAAGGATAGCTTTGATGGGTACAGTATTCGTGGCTGAAAGTTCCTCTCTTTCAAGACTTTAAATATTGCGGTCCACTCTCTTCTAGCTTGTAGAGTTTCTGTTGAGAAATCTGATGATAATCTAATGGGCCTTCCTTTATATGTTGTATTCTTCTTTTCCATGGCTGCCTTGAGAATTTTTTTTTTGCAGTTGGTTTGTGTCAATTTCATTATGATGTGCCTTGAAGTAGGTTTGTTGGGGTTAAGAAAACTTGGAGTTCTGTTTGTTTCTAGAATTTGAGGCTCTAGTTCTTTCCACAGGCTTGGGAAGTTCTCATTTATTATTTGTTTGAGTATGTTCTCCATTCCATTTTCTCTCTCTTCTCCCTGTGATATACCTATCAGTCTTATGTTATACTTTTTGATGGAGTCAGATAATTCCTGTAGGGCTATCTCATTTTTTTTTTAATTTTTGAGTCACTTCCTTCTTCTCTCTGTTGTGCCTCAAGTTGATAATCTTCTATTTCACTAATCCTCTCTTTTATCTAGCCTGTTCTATTAGCTAAGTTTGTTACCTTATTTTTCAGCTCGTGAATTGAGTTTTTCATCTCTGATTCATTTTTAATTTCAATTTCCTTGGAGATATACTCTTTGATTTCATTGAGTTGTTTTCTGAGCTCCCTAAATTTCCTTTCTGTGTTTTCTTGTATATCTCTGAGTATTTTTAGGATTTCTCTTTTAAATTTTCTGTCGTTTAACTCCAAGGTTTCCAAAATCTTAAATTTTTTCTCCATAGATTTTTCCACATCTATCTGTGTTACCTCTCTTCCTTTTGTATCCATAATATTCTATTTTCTCTTCTTAAATTGCATCTGAGGGTGGTTTTGTTGGTAGTATTCATGAGATTTAATAAAGAATAAAAAGTTTAAAAATAATAATAAAAAATTGAGGTTTTTTTAAAAATTAATCATTAAATAAAGAAAAATAAAATAAAATAAAAATTTGAGAAAAAAGGTAATTATTCCTTCTTCTCCTTTATCCTCTCCTCTCCTCTCCCCTCTTTCTTGAGAAAATCTTGTGGTGAACTGTGTATTATATTGTACTAAATAGAACAAACAATACATGTAATGGAGGGCCTGAATTGGGGAGAAGTAATAAAGGGGTAAAGGAAAAAGAAAAAAAGAAAAAGAAAAAATAAATAAAAAATATATATAAAAAAGGGGGGGCGGTATAGACCCACAAAAAGCAAATAAGGAAAAAATTTGGATCAAGAATAAAATGATTTGCTTTAAGGTGTTGGCTGACTAAGAGTTATTATGAGAGGAATAAGAGGGAAACAGGAAAAAGGGGGGGAAATTAAAAAATTACTATTGTATTTAGTGGAACAAGAACTAGATAAAATTGAGAGCCAGGGATGGGAGCACTGCTAATGAGTTAAAAATGGGAAGTAAAAACCCCCCAAAATGCCACAAACATAAGTTTGAGTCTCAGGTAAGATAATTTGTTCATTATTGAGGTTTGAATGAGAGAAGACATAAAGGAGAAAGGAAGAGACTAATATAGAGGGAGAAAAGAGAGAGAGAGAGAGAAAAGATGGCACCACTAAAAGAAGAAAAAAGAAAAAGGAGGAGAGAGAGAGAGAGTTAGGGGTTTTGGAGTGCAACCCTCATAGAGAGAAAGGAAGAGGAAAGAACAGATAATGGGAGATTTAACACTTATGGGTAGTGTAGTTCAAAGAGAGGTGAGAGTAAGACTGACAGAGAATTAAACGACCAAATTGGAAGACAAAAAAAAAAAAATCAAGAATGAAGATAAGAGACACAGAAGAACAAATATAATAAAATGGGATAGGGTATAAAGTCTGCGGATTATTCTTGATTTTGAGAAGTTATCGTCTTGCTTTTTTTTTTCTGTCTCTCTTCCTGGTCGTGACTTTTTACCCCGGGTTCTGCCCCTGTGGCATGCTCTGGTAGAGGTTTGCAGTTGATAATTCTCTATGGTGATGTCATGTATTGGGCTTCAGTCTCGTTGGCAGTCGAGGATCATTAGCATTTATAGGCTCCAACAGTGAGAGGGTCCGTGTTCCTGGAGCCTCTCTCCTAGTCTTTCCTTCCACAATTAGAAGCCTGATAATTCAGCTATGGGGTTGCTGCTGCCTCTGCCTGGATAGTAAGAGGCTCAAAGAGCTGGCAACTCCCCACTCTATTTCCACTCAGCACAGGGCTCTGGGTAAGGCTCAGTCAGTCAGAGTTGCTAGCATAATCAGGTGGGGCTTCTGCCCACACAGAGACCTCTAACTCTGCCCCTCTGTGGGATAACATGGGTGCCCACTCCTGAGGTTTTCGGAGGAATCTCTTGCCCACTCTCTGTGTGTGCCGACCAGGATGTCAGATCAGCCACGTCACACTTTGAGTGAAACCCCTGCCCGCACGGAAAAGTTCCATCATTGGAATTGGCTCTCGCTCTCTCCCCGTGTGCAGCCCCCTCAGGGTGCTGGGGAGGTTCGGAGATTCTGCTCCTGGCCCACTCACAGGCCTCTGACTCTGCCCCTCTGTGGGAAAACACAGGCGTCCATCCTTGAGGTGTTTGGAGGAATCTCTTGCCCACTCTCCGTGCGCACCGGCCTGGATATCAGGCCAGCCATCTCTCACTACGAGAAAGCCCTCCACCCGCACGGAAAAGTTCCAGCGTTGGAATTGGCTCTAGCTCTGTTACTGTGTGCGGCTTTTTCAGGGTCGCTGGGGCGGTTTGGAGATTCCGCTTTTGGCCCACACAGGCCCCTGACTCTGCCTCTCTGTGGGATAACATGGGTGCCCTCCCTTGAGGTGATCGGAGGAATCTCCTGCCCACTCTCCGTGCTCGCTGACCAGGATATCAGGCCGGCCGCCTCACACTATGAGAAAGCCCTCCACCAGCACAGAAAAGTTCCAGCATTGGAATTGGCTCCAGCTCCCTCCCCGTGCGTGGTCCCCTCAGGGCGCTGGGGCTCCTCGGAGATTCCACTTTTGGCCCACACAAAGGCCTCTGACTCTGCCTCTCTGTGGGTTAGCATGGGTGTAGTCCACCCCTGAGGTGTTCGTAGGAATCTCTCGCCCACTATCCATGCACGCTGACCAGGAGATAGGGAATATGACTGCCCCACTTGTCTTTCTTTGTCTGGGTTTGGCACGCGTGTTAGCTTGAATTGCTCAGGTTTTTCCTCAGCTTGGATCTTCATGCCCCAGCCTGGTTCGGCCGTTTGTACCGTGGCCTGGATCTATTCACTCCCTTTGCCCACCTTAGTTTCTATATTCTCAGTTCTCAGAGAAAGCCACCATGTTTGGGTTAGCGAGGAAGGTGGAACATTTCTTACTCCCTATTTCCCCCGGGGTTTGACCATATATCTAGCCAATCTTTCGCTCGACCATACCTTCGGTTGTGTTGTGAAACATCTGAAGACTCCAAGGATAGGTTTTTCTGTTTCTGGTTGAAGATCTTGTTGAGTTTTTGGGGCGATCTATTGGTATCACTTCCTACTACGCCATTACTCTGACGTCATCCCCCGGGCAGTTTTTTGTTTTTTTTTTTTAATTTTTATTTATTTTTTATTTATTCATTTTAGAGTGGAGAGGGAGAGACAGAGAGAGAGAGAGAGAGAGAGAGAGAGAGAGGAGAGCCAGAGGGAGAGAAGTGGGGGAGGAGCTGGAAGCATCAACTCCCATATGTGCCTTGACCAGGCAAGCCCAGGGTTTTGAACCGGCGACCTCAGCATTTCCAGGTCGACGCTTTATCCACTGCACCACCACAGGTCAGGCCCCCTGGGCAGTTTTTATAAAAAGGTTTGCCATAATGGCACTAGATTAACTATATTTAATATATATCTTCAGAACCTTTCACCCCAAAGCAACTAAATATACATTCTTTTCAAGTGCTTATAGTATGTTCTCTATGATTGACCACATGTTAGAATGCAAAACAAGTCTCTATGAATTTAAGAAGATTGAAATCATATCAAGCATCTCTTCTAATCACAATGGCATTAAATTAGATATCAAATACAACAGAAAAACTGAAACACATTTGAACATTTGAAGGGTAAATAACATGTTATTAAATAAAAAATGGATACAAAAGAAAATGAAGGAAGAAATAAAAAAATTTCTTGAAACAAATAAAAATGAACATACAACTCAAAATTTATGGGACACAGAAAAATCAGTCTTGAGAGGAACGTACATACCATTACAAGCATACCTTAAGAAGCAAAGCAATAAAAAGCTAAAATAGCCTGACCTGTGGTGGCACAGTGGATAAAGCATCGACCTGGAATGCTGAGGTCACCGTTTCAATACTCTGCACTTGCCTGGTCTAAGGCACATATGGAAGTTGAAGCTTCCTGCTCCTCCCCCCTTTCTTTCTCTCTCTTTCTCCCCTCTCAAAAAAAAAATGAATAAATAAAAAAAAGAAAAAGCTTAAATAAACAACTTAACTGTGTATCTAAAAGAACTGGAGAAAGAACAACAAATAAAGCCCAAAGGAAGTAGAAGGAAGGAAATAATAAAGATCAAAGTGAAAGTAAATGACATAGAGGCTAAAAAACAATACAAAATATCAATGAAATGAAGAGCTGGTTCTTTGAAAAGGTAAACAAGATTGACAAACCTTTCACCAGGTTCATCAAGAAAAAAAGAGAGAGGTCTCAAATAAATAAATTTAGAAATTAAAGTGGAGAAGTAACAGTTGGTACCACAGAAATACAAAGAATTCTAAGAAAATAATTTGAAAATTTACATGCCAAGAACTGGACAGCCTAAGTGAAATAGGTTCCTAGAAACATACAATCTTTCAAAAATCAATATGGGAGAATCAGAAAATATAAAGAGACTGATTAAAACAAATGAAATTAAAACAGTTATCAAACATGTCCCAGAAAACAAAAGACCTGGACCAGATAACTTCAAAGGCAAATTTTTATCAAATATTCAAGGAATTAACACCTATCCTTCTCAAGCTATTTCAAAAAAATTCAAAAGGAAGGAAGACTTTCAAGCTCATTTTATGAGGCATGCATTATCCTTATTCCAAAACCAGGCAAAGACACTACAAAAAAAGAAAAAAAAAGAAAAATACAGAATAACATCCCTGATGAACATAGATGCTAAGATTCTCAACAAAATATTACCAAACTGGACTGACCAGGTAGTGGCACAGTAGATAGAGCATCGAACTGGGATGCGAAAGGATCCAGGTTCGAGACCCCAAGGTCGGCAGCTTGAGCACTGGCTCATCTGGTTTGAACAAAAAGCTCACCAGCTTGGACCCAAGGTCGCTGGCTCCAGCAAGGGGTTACTTGTTTTGCTGAAGGCCCACGGTCAAGGCATGTATGAGAAAGCAATCAATGAACAACTAAGAAGTATCAATGTGCAACGAGAAACTGATGATTGATGCTTCTCATCTCTCTCCGTTCCTGTCTGTCCCTGTCTATCTCTGCCTCTGTAAAAAAAAAACAACAAAAAACAAACAAACAGAAAAAAAATAAAAAAAAATTACCAAACTGGATCAAGCAATACTTTTAAAGAGTATTAAATGGGATTTAATATCCCATTAAATCAAAATCAAATGGGATTTATTCTGGTGTGGCAAATATGGTACAATATTTGCAAATCAATAAGTGTGATTCATCACATGAAGAAAAAGGATAAAAATTACATGATTATATCAATAGATGCAGAAAAAGCATTTGATAAAATCCAGCACCCTTTTATGATCAAAATTCTCAGCTAAGTGGGAATACAGGGAATGTACCTGAACATAACAAACATCATCTATGACAAACAGACAGCCATCATTATATGTAATGGGTAAAAATTAAAAGCAATCCCCTTAAGATCAGGAACAAGGCTGGGGTGCTCCCTTGCACCATTCTTATTTGACATAGGTCTGGAAGTCCTAGCCACAGTAATCAAATATGAAGAAGAAACAAAAGTTATCCAAATAGGAAAAGAAGAATAAAATTATCATTGTTTGCTAATGATATGATACTGTACAAAGAAAATCCGAAACTCTCAGTCAAAAAACTACTAGATTAGATAAATAAACTGATGAAGGGCCCTGGCCGGTTGGCTCAGCGGTAGAGCGTTGGCCTAGCGTGCGGAGAACCCGGGTTCAATTCCCGGCCAGGGCACACAGGAGAAGTGCCCATTTGCTTCTCCACCCCTCTGCTGCGCTTTCCTCTCTGTCTCTCTCTTCCCCTCCCGCAGCCAAGGCTCCATTGGAGCAAAGATGGCCCGGGCGCTGGGGATGGCTCTGTGGCCTCTGCCTCAGGCGCTAGAGTGGCTCTGGTCGCAACATGGCAATGCCCAGGATGGGCAGAGCATTGCCCCCTGGTGGGCGTGCCGGGTGGATCCCGGTCGGGCGCATGCGGGAGTCTGTCTGACTGTCTCTCCCTGTTTCCAGCTTCAGAAAAATGAAATAAATAAATAAATAAATAAATAAATAAATAAATAAATAAATAAACTGATGAATTAGGCAAGGTAGCAAGATATAATTCAATATTCAGAAATCAGAGGCATTTTTATACAGCAACAATAAACTGTCAGAAAGAGAAATTAAGAAAAAAGTTTCCTTTACTCTTGGAACAAAAAATAAATAAAGTACCTAGGAGTAAGTTTACCAAGGAGGTAAAAGACTTGTAGTAGGAAGATTATAAAACATTTAAAAAAATCAAAAAATATAAACAAGTGGAAGCATATACTGTGTTAATGAATAGAAAAAATAAAAGTTATTAAAATTTCTATATTACCTAAAGAAATCTTTTTATTCAATGCAATTCTTGTTAAGTTACCAATGGCATAACTCAAAGATATAGAACAAATATTCCAAAAATTTATATGGAACCAAAAAATTACACAAGTAGTCTCAGCAATCTTGAAAATAAAGAATAAAGTGGGGGGCATCACAGTGCGTGATATGAAGTTATACTACAAGGCCATAGAAATCGAATCAGCTTGGTATTGGCAAAAGAACAGGCATACACATAAATACAACAGAACAGAGAATCCAGAAATAAAGCCACACCTTTATGTTCAATTGATATGTGACCAAGGAGGTAGCAGCATATGATGGAGAAAAGACAGTCCCTTTAATAAAAGGTTTTGGGAAAATTGGACAGGTACATACAAAATTGAAACTAGACCATCAACTTACATCATTTACAAAATTAAACTCAAAATGGATCAAAGAGTTAATATAAGTATAGGGCCAAGGGCTGCGGCCACCATCACAGCTGCCTGGCCCATGCAAGTTCGCATGTATTTAGACAGACCATAATGAAACAATGGAGCCAAGAATTGGTGGGCCATTAGCTTTAATCCTAGCTTGCACCCAGTGGGCAAGAAATACACACAGTGGGAAAATAGTTCCCTTTCCATTCAGGGCTCCCAAAGCCACTGACTATCTGAGTTTCCTAGAATCAAAGGTTTCTACCTCACCAGCCTTATATACATCTGTATGTCCAGGACCCACCATCATCACCATTCACATGCAAATTCCCATTGGATTTGGGAAGATGGTAAAGAAATGGCGGATTCAGAGAATAGTGGGCCATTTGGTTTATTGGTTTCTCATCAAGACAGGCAAGCCACAAGAAAAACCAAGGGAAAATAGAAAACCTGCTTTCCTATGGAGAGCAAGGGATCAGGGAGGCCCCTGCAGTGGTGATAGAAGGATCTAAGAGAGTGAGCCCCTGATCTGTCTTCATTTTATAGTGTAGAAATCAAAACCTGTAATCCAATGTACAAATAAGGAAATCTCTGATACAAAGTCACTTATCTGAGGCATAAATAGGATTCCTCATAAGAGTGCACCACCCCCTATCATGCAACAGTCAAGGGTGTGAGAAAAGGTTTAGTTTTAAAACTAAGCCTTAGGTTATAATGACTTTGCCAGCTTAAAGCCTGTCTCCCACACCAAAAGCAAGCAAACATATATGTCATATGTAAAGCCAGTATCCACGGCCACCATCACAGCAGCCTGACCCATGCAGATTCGCATTAGACTTGGAAAGATGGTAATGAAACAATGGAGCCAAGAACTGGTGGGCCATTAGCTTTAATCCTAGCTTGTACCTGGCAGGAAAGTAAAAACACACACTGGGCTCCAAAACCCACTCATTCAGTACTCACAAAGCTACTGACTTATCCAAGTTTCCTAGAATCAAAGTTTCTAGCTGATCAGCCTTATTTACCTCTGTTTCCCATCTCCTTCTCTCTGCACAAACTCTGCACAAACTGGCTTCTCCCTCAGCACTCCATCATCTTGGCTGCTTCTCCTCTCCTCCACATGGACTCTCTCTGCTCTCCTCTGTGCTGTCTCCTCTAATGCTAATGTCAGAAACTGAGAGAGCAAGCTCCCAGTCTGCCCCACTTTATAGTGCAGAAATAAAAACCTTTAATCCAATATACAAAATAGGGAAGTCTCTAATACAAAGTCACTTATCTGAAGCATGATGGGATTGTACCACCCCACATCAAAAAGGGTGGGAAAGGCTTAGTCCTAAAACCAATCCCTAGGCTACAAGGATCCTGCCTTCTCACAGCCTGCCCCCAATACACATTAATATCACCTGGGTGATGGGCTTCCACGTGGGTAGCTCCATTTGTAACAAAGTGAGCATAATATATTTTATCTTCCCCAGATCATATTTAAAAACTTATTTGACCAACAACCTCTCTTCCCCATCTCCTTCTTTGTGCACAAACTCTGCATAAACTGACTTCTCCTTCAGCACTCCACCATCTTAGCTGCTTCTCTCCTCCATGAGGTCTTTCTCTGCTCTTCTTTCTCTGCTCTCTTCCAGCATGTGCTCCTCTGCCCCATTTTATAGTGTAGAAATCAAAACCTTTAATCCAATATACAAACAAGGAAGTCTCTGATACAAAGTCACTTAGGGTGGTAAAGGCTTAGTTTTAAAACTAAGCCCTAGGCTAAAACAATTCTGCCTGCTTACAGCTTGCCACCCCACACCCAATGCAAACTGTAAGCAAGAAAACATATATATCATATTTACAAACTTATTTGACCAACAGTAAGTCACAAAACCATAAATATTTTGGAAGAAAACATAGGCAGTAAACTCTCTGATATCTCTCATAGCAATATTTTTGCTTATTTATCTCCATAAGCAAGTGAAATAAAGGACAAAATAAACAAATGAGACTATATCAAACTAAAAATCTTTTGCCCAGCAAAAGACATGAAAAAATAAAAAGACAACCCACACAGTTGGAGAACATAGTTGCCAATAGGTCTGATAAGGTGTTAATAACCAAAACTTATAAAGAATTTCTAAAACTCAACACCAGAAAGATAAAAATCTAATTAAAAAATGGGCTGAAAAACTGAATAGAAACTTCTCTAAGGAGGACATACAGATGGCCAATATGCATATGAAAAAATGTTCAATGCCACTTATCATCAGAAAAATGCAAATTAAAATCACAATGAGATACCATCTCACATCTGTAAGCATGGCCTTCACTAGCAAATGAACACACAATAAGTGCTGGCTAGGGTGTGGAGAAAAGAGAACTCTCCTGCACTGCTGTCTGCAATGCAGAATTATGTAGCCACTGTGTAAAAACAGTACGGATTTTCCTCAAAAAATTAAAAATGCAACTGTCTTTTGACCCAGCTATTCTACTTTTAGGAATATATCCTAAGAATACCAAAACAAGCCCTGATTGATTGGCTTAGCGTTAGAGCATCGGCCAGGCCTGTGGAAGTCCTGGGTTTAATTCCAAACCAGGGCACACGAAGAAGTTCCCATTTGCTTCTCCACCATTCCCCCTTGCCTTTCTCTCTATCTCTTTCTTCCCCTCCTGCAGCCAAGGCTCCACTGGAGCAAACTTTGTCCTGGCACTGAGGATGGCTCCATGGCCTTTGCATCAGGTGCTAGAATGGCTCCAATGGCAGCAGAGCAATGCCTCAGTAGTGCTGAGCATCGGCCCTGGTGGGCATGCCAGGGATCCTGGTTTGGTGCATGCGGGTATCTGTCTGTCTTCTCCCTCCCCCCGCTTTTCACTTCAGAAAAATACCAAAATAAAGTAAACAAAATAAAAAAATAATACCAAATCAATGATTATAAAGAAGACGTGCATTCTCATGTTTATTACTGCATTATTTACCATAAACAAGATCTGGAAACAGCTCAACAGTCTATTAGGGAAAGAGTGGGTTAAAAAGTTGTTGTACATATACACAGTAAAATATTACATGGCCATGATAAAGAAGGAAATTTTATCTTTTGCAACAGCATGGATGGACCTGGAGATTATTATTTTAAGTGAAATAAGCCAGGCAGAGAAAGATAAATATTATATAATAGATACATGAATTTACCAGGAATTCTAACTGCTCTTTTGATGTTCCACTTATCTGGCAGATCTCACCCTTATTTACCGGACTATCAGCCCTGAGGCAGAGGAATTCTAAGAGGCTGGTCAGCCACCCCAAGGAGGAGCATTCTGGACATACCAGAACTTTTGATTCAACACCCACTTGCTTGAGACTATCCCTTACCCTATAAAATTCAACCCCCTAGTTTATACTGGTGCCTTTCTCCCCCAGAGAAGTGTCTGGCAGGATTCCTTTCTTCTTTTCAATAAAAGCCTGTTACTCTGGTCTTTTTGGACTCCCATGGATTCCAACATTTGGTGCCAAAACCCAGGACAGGGTACTAACTGCCTGGACAATCCCTCTTTGCCATCCAAATTTACAACCAGGGAAGCAATGGGCAGCGGCAGCTTGTCCCGGGCTTAGTCCCTGATTCTCTTTGGATGTGTAATTGTAGGTTGATTGGCCAGAAGTCTAACCCTGTCCTGAAATCCTGCCAGACCAGAAAGGTAAGGAGTTTCTCCTTCCCCCTTCCCTGGTTGGCCTCCAAATTTCTCTCTAAAACAACCCTTCCTGATCAGGTGATTTTGACTTTGGACCCCAAATCTATGAGTGGTCTGCCTCTACTCTTTTCTGGACTTCTATGAAAGTCTAGGCACACCTAGCCAGGCCCCTCTTTTACATCTTGGGATCCTGGCCTTGGGGTGACGACCTCCTGTCTGAGACTCTCTATGGAGATTTTCTCCTCTCAGAACTGTGACTGAAGGCGGGGACGCCCCCTTCCCTCACCAGTCTCCTCTACTGTGGGCTCCTCTCAGTCCAAACCATCCAGCCAGACTCTCCTCAGAACATGGGCTCCTCCCAATCTCAGGCCTCAGAGACTACTCTACTCCTTCGGGACCACTCCTTCAGTACTCCTCTACTCCTTTGGGACTCACTCTACTCTCTGAGATTCACAGTTTGGGAGGTTTCTGCTCTTAGTGGCCTGATTTTATGGACTTTCTTGAAAGTCTAGGCACCTAGCCAGGTTGCTTTCTACTATTATTACAATATCCTAAGAGGTCTTGACAATTTCTGCCACCAGACGGGAAGGCACCAGAAATTCCTTATGTTTACTCTTTCTTTTCCCTTTGCTCCTATCCTTAATTTCTGTGCCACTTGTTCTACATGCAGGCCGTTTTTGGCCAGAGAAACCTCACCTAAGACCTCCTCCTAATCTTTCCTTCTTTGCGGACTCCCAATCTCTTCCCCTCCTGCCTGACCCCCAGGGCACCCCTTTCTCGGGACCCCTCTCTGGTCCCTCTGCAAATATCTTTCACTTGAAGCTCTTCCCTCCAGAAAGCCCACTCCTCTTTCTTCACTGAATCCTGTTTCTCATTCACTTGCAAATACCAGTCTCTCTTTCTCCTCCCCTGCTGGCCAGGGGCCCCTCCCTTCTCCACTGTGTTCTTAAACCCCTCCTCCCTCCTTACAGATGGGAAGCTTTGTCTCTTTTCCTTCTTTAAACCATTCCCCCACCCCACCGGCTTCGGCTGTCTCTTTTTTTTCTTCGACCTATCCTTCCCCCTCCTTAGAGACTGACTGTGCCTTCCACTACCCCTCATACTCTCCCCTCTCCTCAGTGCTCTAAATCTTTTTAACTCTTCTGACCACGTGGCACCACCACCAACACTTTAATCTCCTCCTCCTCCTCCTCCTGC
This sequence comes from Saccopteryx leptura, assembly GCF_036850995.1. Taxonomy (NCBI): domain Eukaryota; kingdom Metazoa; phylum Chordata; class Mammalia; order Chiroptera; family Emballonuridae; genus Saccopteryx; species Saccopteryx leptura. Next base: position 120,676,210 of record NC_089516.1, read on the forward strand.
AGATTCTGACCCTCTTTCTTTCATCCAGCTGTTGATGCTGTCCATCCATCTGCTTTCTTTTTTCCTGCCTTCTATGCTGATAACTCCCTGCCATCTTGAAAAGCTTAAAAAGCAGAGTTGTCTATTGAGCTGTGTGAGTGAGTAATCCGTTTTGTCTCTTTGTTTGTTAGAAAATATCTCTAATATAATTTGAATTGAAAGAAGTAAAGCATGCTCACTTAAATTTCTTAATTCATAATCTGTATGTGAAGTCTTTGTTTAATGTGTAACTCTGTCTGTTTCTAAGGCCTTAAACCAAAAATTATCCGCCTCTTAAATCAATGCTTACTCATCCCCATGGACTCTCCCTGCAATACCCCCATTCTTCCTGTTCAAAAACCTTCAGGGGCTTAGCACCTCATACAAGACTTACACCTAATCAATGAGGTGGTAGTTCTCCTTCATCCAGTAGTACCTAATCTCTACAGGTTATTGTCACACATTCTCTCAAACACCACTCACTTCATGGTCCTAGACCTCAAAAATGCCTTCTGTACCATTCCTCTACACCCTGACTCCTACTTTCTGTTTGCATTCACCTGGACTGACCTGGACACTAATGCAGCCCAGCAATTTACATGGACTATCTTACCCCAGGGGTTCAGAAACAGCCCACACCTGTTTTGGGCAGGCACTAGCACAGGATTTAGCAGCATGCACTCTCAAAACTAGTACTCTCTTACAATATGTAGACAACCTACTCCTCTGAAGACCCTACTTGCCTGCCTCAAGTAGACACACCACTACCCTTCTTAACTTCCTCACTATGAAGTGATATCATGTCTTCTCTGCTTAGTCTGTAGTCTATCTGAGCATCGCCTTAACCCCCACCACCTGAAGTCTCACCCTAGATCAAACTCAGACTCTCTGCAGTCTCCTACCACCTACCACTGCAAATCAAATCCTTTCTTTCCTCAGTCTAATAGGCTTATTTAGACACTGGATTCCAAATTTTGCTCTCTTAGTCAAGCCCCTCAGTGAGATCTTCTGAGCATGGCTTTTGAGGTATATAATGGCCAAGGAAGTAACAGAAAAGGCAAATAAGGCCCAAAAGAAGTCAGGAAATATCAGCTGTTGACATATGCTCTTAAAGGCTCCAGTGCCCTAAAGGGCTTCATAGAATTCCATCAAGGCCCTGCTCCATAGTGGAAAGGAAAGTCATTGAACAGAAGCCTACCAGGCTTCCTGGCCCCACCAGTTTAGATGTCTTTGCTCCCACTGCTGCTAAAGTAGAAAAATGGCATAACACGTATATGTGTCTCCCTACTAATTGGACAGAAACCTGTACCTAATCTATCTCACCCCAAATATCAACCTAATCCCACCTCATGAGCCTCTTTCAATTGCTAGTACACTACCTGTCAATCTAAGGACCAAACAAGCTGTACAGGTAATCCCTCTTCTTGTTGCTTTAGTAATCTCTACAGACGTAGGTCTAGGGGCAGGAGGACTGGCTACTTTCCTGTCTTATTCCTACTCTCTCTCTCTGGAGCCCAGAATATTCTTAAAAAACAAACCGAGACATGGAATCAGTGGTTTTGCACAAACTACATGTCTTGACTATTGCCTTTTATTAGTTCACTCACTCTTCTATTTATTTTTCTAACTTTTGGACCCTGCCTCTTATGTTTGTTCACTAGTTTTTACAGAACTGCATACAGACCTTCACCAATCAGAAAAGTGGAAAAATCTACCTAACCTTACACACCGACCCTGAAACCTGCCCTTGCGAAACAGAAAAATCTGGAACCCTATAAATACACCCCTACTACAAATAATGGTGGAAAAACCCCTTGTTCTTGATGCTAGTGCCAATTCTAATTTTGTGCCTAATTTTTTTTTTTAATTTTCAAGTCTTTATTAATGTGCATAAACAGGCTTCTAAAAGTTTCTAACAAGATCTCTATAGAACAAGTTATGAGTGTATTTTATTGGTTTGTTTTTGATTCCCTAAGGCAGCGGTTCTCAACCTGTGGGTCGTGACCCCGGCGGGGGTTGAATGACCAAAACACAGGGGTCGCCTAAAGCCATTGGAAATACATATTTTATTTAAAAATGTATTGTATAATAAATATGTATTTTCCGATGGCTTTAGGTGACCCCTGTGTTTTGGTCGTTCGACCCCACCGGGATCGCGACCCACAGGTTGAGAATCGCTGCCCTAAGGGAAAAATGCCATCATCCTTTTGTTTGCATCAAACAATAAGATCACTTGGTAGCATCAAATTTACAACAAAATAAGTTAATTATGCTAAATAATTTTAATATAGTAAGATGAACCTGTATTATTTTCTTTATTCAGTCATGACTTTTTCTTTTTGTTCATTTTGTATGGGGTAAAGGTAAACCCAACTAGAAATAATTTGTCATTGCAAGATCACCTAGATTCAGGCTTCATAAGTAACCTGAAAGACAAACTTTCAGGCTTCTTTACTTCAAATAGAATATCCACCCTGACATTGACTATGTTATGCCAATTAGAAGCTCTGATAAGTGTTTATACATCTTTGATGAATTTTTAAAAGGACAGGGGGGACAGAATGAATGTTTCTTTTTTTTTTTTTTTTGCTTTTTTTTATAAAAGAATTTTTATTAATTTTAATGGGGTGACATCAATAAATCAGGGTACATATATTCAAAGAAAACATGTCCAGGTTATCTTGTCATTCAATTATGTTGCATACCCATCACCCAAAGTCAGATTGTCCTCCATCACCTTCTATCTAGTTTTCTTTGTGCCCCTTCCCCTCTCTCTCCCCCTCTCCCTCCTTCCCTCCCCTTTCCCCCCATAACAACCACACTCTTGTCCATGTCTCAGTCTTGTTTTTATGTCCCACCAATGTATGGAATCCTGCAGTTCCTGTTTTTTTTTTTCTGATTTACTTATTTCACTCCGTATAATGTTATCAAGATCCCACCATTTTGTTGTAAATGATCCAATGTCATCATTTCTTATGGCTGAATAGTATACCATGGTGTATATGTGCCACATCTTCTTTATCCAGTCTTCTATTTTTTTTTACAGTGATTAAGTCATTTAAGCAAACTCTTGGCCAATACAGCAAGAATCCATAAAAGAGTAGTGTCCTTAACATGTTCACCAAGTCCAAATTGGCACCATCACCATGCCAAATCTCTAAAAAATGAAACCCAACTCCAGTTCAGTCTGTTAGGAGCTGTCACAAGGAGCAGGAGTCCAGGAAATGTCCACATCCAGGAAAAGTTTTCATGGCACTGGAATTGTTGTCACAATTCTATACGTTGCAGCTCACATCCTAGTCCCAATGACCGCTGCTTCTAGCTGGTAATGATTCAGGTAGACTGGAAAAGCCATCTGCAGCATGTATGGAGATGGAGCTTCTGTTCTCCTCTGCCTGGAGAGATGAGACCAGGTTGCTTTTCCCTGGAGCTCTGCAACTGTGGTGTGGGAAAGAGAACCTTGGGATACACTAAGCAGGGTGGTAAAGGTAGATTCATAATAGAAGTTGGCAAAAGGGGGAAAGAGAGCTCTAAATTAGGAGTAAGTCCCAGCTTGAAATATGAGTGGGGCATTGAGGTAGGAGGAATAAAGGAAACACTATATATTAAGCAAAGCAGCAGAAAATAGGACTATCAACACCCACAACAGAGATCTTCGAGGGAAGAATAAAAACCTGAATATTCAGACAAGACATAGTTAAGTGGCCCTTGTGCAAATGAGACCAGTTTACCTGCTTCCTGGAAGAAATACCCTAGGCTCATTCACAGTGTTGTAGATGGGGACAACGGCCCTTGACACCTTCAGCCTTCAGTGACAAACCCCAGCATTCTGGGCTTTGTGCCTAATTTTAATGTTTGCCTCTTTTTTTTATCAAGTTCCTGCAGGCTCGAATGAGAGAAATCTCCGGAATTACCTATAATCAAATGCTTTTACAACCCCTATTCCAACTGCCTCAGGGAGAGGTTCATGAAGGAGGCCTCCAATAGGGATAACAGCTGGAAGTGGTTCCAGAAGATAGCTGGTCTGAGACAAACCTTCTTCCTGAACCCCATATCCTTTCCTTCCCCCACCTCTTTTCCTTTTTATCATACTACAGACTTGAGAAATGATAGATATATGAATTTACCAGAACTTCCAAGTGCCCTTTTGTTGTCCCACCTGGCTGCCTGACCTCATCCTTACTTACTGGATAATCACCCCTGAGGCAGAAAAGTTCCTGAAAGCTGATCAACCACCCAAGGAGGAGCATTTCAGAAAGCTGAAACTGTAAAACCCTAAAAGGAAACATACCAGAACTTTTGACTCAGTACATCCCCTCATGCTCTCCCAAGCCCTATAAAATTCACCTCATAATCTGTAACCAGTGCCCTTCTTCCTGCAGAAGTGCCTGGCAGGATCCTTTTCTTCCTTTCAATAAAAGCCTGTTACTCTGATCTTTTTGGACTCCCATGGGTTCCAACAGGAAACAGCCCAACTGTCTATTAGGAAAAGAATGGGTTAAAAAGTTTTGGTATATATACACAGTAAAATATTATGTGGCCATGATAAAGAAGGAAATTTTACCTTTTGCAATAGCATAGATGGACCTGGAGATTATTATTTTAAGTGAAATAAGCCAGGCAGAAAAAGACAAATATCATATAATCTAACTTATATATGTAATCTAATGAACAAAGTGAACTGAGGAATGAAACAGAAACAGAAGCAGGATCACAGCGAGCAGAGGGACAGCTTTCGGAGGGAAGGCAGATGAAAGAATAGAATCAAAGAAGGTGAAGGAATTAGTGAATTATATATTTATAACACATACAGATAACAGAACAGCAAATTCCAGAGGAAAGGGGGAGGCATCTAGGAGGAGGGGGACAAAGAGTGTAATGGGAACAAGGGGGTAGAGTGAAGGAGTTATGTTGAGTAGGAAACTTGAATCCATGTTAACACAAGAATTGAAAGAATAAAAATTTAAAAATTTCTCAATTTACGATGTGGTGAGGAAGGAAACTATTACATAAAAACAGTTCAATTGTGATATATCACAGATGTGAGACCTGCACAGCTCTAAAATAGCTCAATATTGTTACAGCTCAATTTTGAAGTAACATGGTTGTATTGTATAATAGCAGAAATCTTAAAATATTGCAGAAATCAAAGCAGGATTAAAAACACCCAGAAAATTTGATGAAGAAAGTAGTATTTATTAAAGCCAGAGAAGCATGTGGGTGGAGATTGTAGCCCCAAAACATGGGCTCCCTAAAGTTTGTTCTCTTGCAGGTTATATACAGTTACAGATCTAAGCAATGGGCATGTATTGAATAATTTCTTTGTCTAAAGTTTCCCAAGACTCAAGGAGAGGGGAGAAAAGTTTCAGTTGGGTCAGCAAGGTGGAAGGAGTTTCTGGATCACTGGCCATGATTACATGCAGATCCTGCTATTCTTACTTTGCATTGTAACTATGGGATATAGTTAATTTATTACTGGCTGACTTCATTACCCCTGCTGGCTCCTTTCCCTTGTATTCTTTTCATTTCTTCCTTCTCAGGGAAGTGGGGGCCTTCTCCTCCTTCCTCAAGTAGGCCCATGGGAGAGGCAACACTGGGACCAGGCACCTTTCCAGCTAGACTGGTCTGCTCTGCTCCATACATGTCTTTTCTGCCTTGTGCTGGTCTGATCCACCCTTCTCCCATGAGACATCTTTGATGAATCACCTATTGCATATCAGTTACAGTCAAGGAAAATGCTGATTTAGATAGAAGTCTCTGCTTTGGATCCTGAATGTTCTGTCCTCATGCAGATGAGGACTTCAAATCTTCAGAGTTTGAGTTTTCCAAAAAGCAGTATTCTGATTGGTCAGAATGAAGCCTATCTAATTGGCAAATAAAAATGCTAAGGGGGATATAGATATGCAACTCTGACAGAAAGGGGTAAAGCCTTCCTCATATAGGTTAAATTCTTATTCCAGAAACTTCTTTATCATGGTTGGCTCAGATGGCAAAAATACAGTTCAGGAGGAAGAATCCTTACTGCAGGATTCTCTTTAAAGTGTGGTTTGTGTGAGAGGTCCTTGTATAGTAATGACTGGTAGAATCTTTTTTTTTTCTCAGCCCATTGATCCATGAGGAGCCCTTCTTAAGAGGCATTCTCTTTCTTAGGGATCACAAACCTTTGTTTAATTTTTCAGCATCATTTTTTAGCATACCCTGTTTTATGCTTTGTAGGAAATTATCCATCTAACTTTGAATTGTTACAGGAAGTGACAGCCAACAGAGTATTGGACACTCAGACAACTTAATAGAGGAAGAAAAATTTATTAGTAGCCATTGGAGTGCGTGGGATTAATAGAACCAAAGCATGAACTTCTCTAACTAGATTTTCTTACAGGTTATAAACCTATACAGTATCCAAGTGATGGGCCCATGATTCCTTAGTTTAATATTTCCCAGAACTTAAGGAAAGGGGAGGGGGAGTTTGGGTGGGGTCAGCAAGGGGGAATGGGTTTCTGGATCATTGGTCATAGCTACATAGAGATCCTAGTTTTCCTAATTTCTGTTGCAAGTGGCTCTAAGCTGTTGTAAAGTAGTGTTCTGCGGGTTTATGTAGAGACACCAAGGCAGGATACAGAAGAATTTTTAAGAAGAGATTTATTGATTAAGCCAGCTGCATATGACATACACGTGGTGTAGCTGACTCAAATTGTGCAGTGCCGAATATAGCTCTGAGGCTGGTTATATACCTTTGACCACATACAGGTTGGGGGAAAAAAAGGAAGAGCATGACACAATCATTAACCAGTTTATAACAGAGGATCTATAAAAAAGCATTAAAACTTTCAAGGTAACACAATAATGATGTCATTTTACATATCAAAGACATTCACAAATCTTTTAGTGTCTTTCTCCTCTCCCTTTGTCTAGAGGTATATGTTACTCTCAGGATTCCAGAAAGGGAAGAAGAGTTAAAATCAGTGTAGGGTATGTAAATATTTTCTCTTATTAAAAGGAAAAAGAAGTTCTTCAGATAACCTTTATTCCATAGTTAAATTAATGACCCAGTTGTCCTTGAAAGCCAGAAAGCTTCTGCATTATTCTCCCTCCATTCTCTAAAGAAAGGACAGGGCAAGAAGCCTAAATTTTCCTCCAAAATTAATATTAATATTAATTTTTGCAATTCTTTGGTACCTTACCACAAAGCCACCATTTAAAGAATTATGGGCTGTAGTCAATTTATAACTGGCTGATTCAGTTATCCCTGTTAGCTCCTTTTCTTTTTATTCTTCTGGTTTTTCCCCTCTCGAGGAAAAAGGGAGGCTTTCTCCCACTTCAGAACCCTCTACCATTTGAATTAGGTAACTTCAATTAAAAGCTCTGAGTGAATGTCTCTTGGATGCAAACACCAAGAAACTGTGTGAGTGAGTGACCTTTGTATAGACACAAAGAAATGCATGTGAATGGGCTTTACAAAATTAGCCTAGAGGTTCCAGATTGCCCCTCCTTTTGTGCTTGTTAATTAGAAAAGAAAAAGAGTGTACTGTTCAAATTAGTCCTTTCTTCATGTCAGCAAAACAGCCATTAATTATTCTTTCCCCTTATCACCTGGTCTCCCTTCCTTGTAATCTGGTTATCTCTGTTCTGCTTCTGATAAATAAAAGCTAAGGGAGAAGGAAATTCAAGAGGTCTTCTTTGCCTTCTTTGGCTGTCCTCTCTCTCTTTTCCTCTTGACATTCGTTTGTGTCTTGAGTAGGTTTCTTCCACACAACCCTGGTAGTTCCCAGCAGGCTTGTGTACTACATAACATGAGAAGCTTAGGCTATTGTTCAGCTGGTATAAAATACCTCTTGGCTGTAATAAGTTCAGAAAAGAAAATGTTCAAAAAATTATGAGTAAAAAAAAACCTTATACAATTGTTCTTGTGGGGTACTCTTTCTTCCTGACTCCCCCTTTTTTGTTTGTTAAGATAGGTTTTTAAGGTGTGATGAACACATTCAATAGATTCCTGTCCTATTGGATTATAAGGAATACCTGTAAGATTTTTAATATGCCAGTTTTGTAAATCTATTTGAAATGTCTTCAAAGTATAGTAATGGCAATTGTCTGCTTTAATTATTTCAGGGCATCCAGGAATGGAGATGAACTCTAAGAGGTGAGAAATAGCATGACATGCTGCTTGTTCAGTAGCAAAAGTAGTGTGGATCATGCCTCAATCAGAATCTATACAATAAAGAAGAGTTCATAACTATTTCTTCTGCTTTTTTTAAATTATTTTTTTATTATTAAACTTAATGCAGTGACATTGATAAACCAGGGTACATATGTTGAGAGAAAACATCTCCAGATTAATTTGACATTTGATTGTGCTGTATACCCCTCACCCAAAGTCAAATTGTCTTCTGTCACCTTCTATCTGGTTTTCTTTGTGCCCCTCCCTTCCCTCATTCCCTCTCTCCTTCCTCGCCCCATCCCGCCTCCCCACCTCCCTACCCCCGTTACCATCACATTCTTGTTCATGTCTCTGAGCCTCATTTTTGTGTCCCATCTATATATGGATTCATATAGTTCTTAGTTTCTTCTGATTTACTTATTTCACTCCGTATAATGTTATCAAGGTTCATCCATGTTATTGTAAATGATCCGATGTCATCATTTCTTATGGCTGAGTAGTATTCCATAGTATATATGTACCAAAGCCTTTTAATCCACTCGTCCTCTGATGCACACTTGGGCTGTTTCCAGATTCGCTATTGTGAACAATGCTGCCACAAACATGGGGGTGCATTTCTCCTTTTGGAGCCGTTCTATGGTGTTCTTGGGGTATATTCCTAAAAGTGGGACAGCTGGGTCAAAAGGCAATTGGATTTCCAATTTTTTGAGGAATCTCCATACTGTTTTCCACAGTGGCTGCACCAGTCTGTATTCCCACCAGCAGGGCAGGAGGGTTCCCTTTTCTCCACATCCTCGCCAGGACTTATTCTGTGTTGTTTTCTTGATAAGGGCCATTCTGGCTGGTGTGAGGTGGTATCTCATTGTGGTTTTAATTTGCATTTCTCTAATGATTAGTGATGTTGAGCATTTTTTCATATACCTATTGGCCATCTGTATGTCCTCTTTGGAAAAGTGTCTATTCATTTCTTTTTCCCATTTTTTGATTGGATTATTTGTCTTCCTGGTGTTGAGATTTACAAGTTCTTTATAAATTTTGGTTATTAACCCCTTATCAGACGTATTGTCAAATATGTTCTCCCATTGTGTAGTTTGTCTTTTTATTCTATTCTTTTGTCTTTAGCTGTGCAAAAGCTTTTTAGTTTGATATATAGTCCCATTTGTTTATCCTGTTTTTTATTTCACTTCCCCGAGAAGATAAATCAGCAAATATATTGCTCCAAGAGATGTCGGAGAGCTTACTGCCTATGTTTTCTTCTAAGATGCTTATGGTTTCACGGCCTACACTTAAGTTTTTTATCCATTTTGAGTTTATTTTTGTGAGTGGTGTAAGTTGGTGATCTAGTTTCATTTTTTTGCAGGTAGCTATCCAATTTTCTCAACACCATTTGTTAAAGAGGCTGTCTTTACTCCATTGTATTTCCTTACCTCCTTTGTCAAATATCAGTTGACCATAGAGCTGTGGGTTTATTTCTGAGTTCTCGGTTCTGTTCCCTTGATCTGTATGCCTGTTCTTAAGCCAGTACCAGGCTGTTTTGAGTACAATGGCCTTGTAGTATAACTTGATATCAGGAAGTGTGATACCTCCCACTTTATTCTTCTTTTTTAAGATTGCTGAGGCTATTTGTGTTCTCTTTTGGTTCCATATAAATTTTTGGAATATGTGATCTATATCTTTAAAGTATGTCATTGGTATTTTAATAGGTATTGCATTGAATTTATAGATTGCTTTGGGTAATATAGACATTTTAATGATGTTTATTCTTCCTAACAATGAGCACAGTATATGCTTCCACTTCTTTGTATCTTACTTGATTTCTTTTATCAGTGCTTTATAATTTTCCAAGTACAAGTCGTTAGTCTCCTTGGTTAAGTTTACTCCTAGGTACTTTATTTTTTTTGGTTGTAATAGTGAAGGGGATTGTTTCCTTAACTTCTCTTTCTGACTGTTCATTGTTCATGTATAAAAATGCCTCTGATTTCTTAGTATAGATTTTATATTCTGCCACTTTGCTGAATTCATTTATCAGGACCAGTAGTTTTTTGACTGAGACTTTAGCGTTTTCTATATACAATATTATATCATCTGCAAATAATGATAGTTTTACTTCTTCTTTTCCAACTTGAATGTCTTTTATTTCTTCTTCTTATCTGATTGCTGTGGCTAGGACTTCCAGGACTATGTTAAATAAGAGTGGTGGAAGGGGGCACCCCTGCCTTGTTCCTGATCTTAAGGGTATTGCTTTTCATTTTTGCCTATTGTGTATGATGTTCGCTGTGGGTTTCTCATAGATGGCTTTTATCATGTTGAGGTATGTTCTCTGTATTCCCACTTTGCTGAGAGTTTTGATCATGAATGTGTGCTGGATTATATCAAATGCTTTTTCTGCATCTATTGATATTATCATATGGTTTTTCTCCTTCTTTTTGTTTATGTGATGAATCACATTGATTGATTTAAGAATATTGTACCAGCCTTGCCTCCCCAGAATAAATCCCACTTGATCATGGTGTCTGATTTTTTCCATATATTGTTGGATCCGGTTTGCTAATATTTTGTTGAGGATTTTAGCATGTATATTCTTCATAGATATTGGCCTGTAAATTTCTTTCTTTGTGTTGTCTTTGCCTGGATTTGGAATCAGAATTATGAGAATTATGCTCGCCTCATAAAAGGAGCTTGGAAGTCTTCCTTCCTCTTAAATTTTTTGAAATAGTTTGAGAAGAATAGGAGTTAGTTTTTCTTTGAATATTTGGTAGAATTCCGTTGTGAAGCCATCGGGCCCCAGACTTTTATTTGTTGGGAGTTTTTTGATAACTGTTTCCATCTCATTTGTTGTAATCGGTCTGTTTAGGTTTTCTGATTCTTCCAGATTGATTTTTGGAAGATTGTATGCTTCAAGGAATTTGTCCATTTCATCTAGGTTGTCTAGTTTTTTGGCATACAGTTCTTCATAGTATTTTCTTACAATATTTTATATTTCTGTTGTGTCAGTAGTTATTTCTTTTCTCTCATTTCTAATTTTATTTATTTGAGTCCTCTCTCTCTTTTTCTTGGTGAGTCTAGTTAAAAGTTCATCAATCTTGTTTACCTTTTCAAAGAACCAGCTCCTAGTTTCATTGATCCTCTGTATTTTTTCTTTAGCCTCTATGTCATTTATTTCTGCTCTATGTCATTTTTTTCTGCTCTGATCTTTATTATTTCCTTCCTTCTACTTCATTTGGGCTTTACTTGCTGTTCTTTTTCTAATTCTTTTAGATGCAGTGTTAAGTTTTTTATTTGAGCTTTTTCTAGCTTCTGAAAGTGTGCCTGTACTGCTATGAACTTCCCTCTCAGCACTGCTTTCGCTGTGTCCCATAAATTTTGAGTTGTTGTATGCTCATTGTCATTTGTTTCTATGAATTTTTTTTATTTCTTCTTTGATCTCATTTTTAATCCACTCATTATTTAACAACCTGCTATGTATTTTCCATGTGTTTGAGAATTTTTGAGCTTTTCTGTTGTGGTTCATTTCTAGTTGCATGCCATTGTGATAGGAGAAGGTGCTTGATATAATTTCAGTCTTCTTAAATTTGTTGAGAGCACTTTTGTGCCCTAACATGTGGTTTATCCTAGAGAATGTACCATGAGCACTTGAAAAGAATATATATTCTGCTTCTTTATGGTGAAAGGTTCTGAAGATATCTATTAAATCGAGTTGATCTAGTGTGTCCAATAAGTCTGCTCTTTCTTTGTTAATTTTCTTTCTTAAGGATCTATCTAGTGATGTTAGTGGGGTATTGAAATCCCCTACTATTATAGTATTGCTGTTGATCTCGCCCTTTAAATCCATCAAAGTCTGCTTTATATATTTAGGTGCTCCTATATTAGGTGCATAGATATTTATAATAGTTATATGTTCCTTTTGGATTACTCCCTTTATCATTATGTAGTGGCCTTCTTTATCTATTACTATATCCTTTGTTTAAAGTCCAATTTGTCTGATATAAGTAATGCTATCCCAGCTTTTTTTTTTTCATTTCCGTTTGCATGAAATGTTTTTTTTTAATCCTTTTACCTTCAATTTATGTGTATCTTTTGTTTTAAGGTGTGTCTCTTTTAGACAGCATATGTACGGGTCCTGTTTTCTTATCCACGCAGCTACCCTTTGTCTTTTGATTGGGTCATTTAATCCATTTACATTTAAGTTTATTATTGATATGTAGTTCTTTGTTGCCATTTTATTCTTTAAAGCTGTATTCCTTTTTTGCTCTATTTTTTCCCACTTTGATCTGTTTACAACAGGCCTCTTAACATTTCCTGCAGCATTGGTTTGGTTGTAATGAATTCCTTGAGTTGTTTTTTGTCTGGGAAGCTTTTTATTTCTCCTTTGATTTTAAACATATAGCCTTGCTGGACAAAGTAGTCTTGGTTGCAGGTTCTTGTTCTGCATTACTTTGAATATTTCTTGCCATTCCCTTCTGGCCTCAAGTGTTTCTGTTGAGAAGTCGGATGTCATCCTTATGGGGGCTCCTTTGTATGTGATAGCTTTTTTTTCTCTTGCAGCTTTTAATATTTTCTCTTTATCACTTAGCTTTGGTATTTTAATTATGATGTGTCTTGGTGTAGGTTTCTTTGGGTTCCTCTTTAATGGAGTCCTCTGTACTTCTTGAACTTGTGAGAGTTTCTCCTGCATAAATTTAGGGAAGTTTTCAACTATGATATGATTGAACAAAGTCTCTATCCCTTGTTCTTTCTCTTCTTCTTCAGGAACCCCTATGATGCAGATGTTATTTCTCTTCATGTTGTCACAGAGCTCTCTAAGAGTTTTCTCAGACTTTTTGAGTCTCTTTTCTTATTCCTTCTCTGCTTTCATGCCTTTATTCCAGTTGTCCTCCAACTCGCTGATTTGATCTTCAGCTCTACGTATCCTGTTTTTAATTCCTTCCAGTGTGTTCTTTATTTCTGATATTGTATTTGTCATCTCTGACTGATTCTTTTTTATACTTGCTATTTCTTTATTTCGGTGTTCATAATGACCATCCATTGTTGTTCTAAGATCACAAAGCATCCTTAAAATCATTATTTTTATCTCCACCTCTGGAAGTTTAATTATTTCCATATCAGTCAGTTCATCTCCTGAAGGTTTCATTTGGATTGCACTTTTTTCTTCTTTTCATTGTCTTTTTTTTGTTTGTAGAGTTGGTTGAGTCTAAGCTTGGTGTTTTCTTCCTCCAGTTTTCAATTGTGTTATTTCTAGGTTTTCTTGTGTTGGTATCAGCTATTATTTTTAATCCATTTTCTGATTTGGGCAACTTTGAAGTCTTGATTTGTTTGTTTTCTTAACAGGTTATAGTCTTGTTTACTGATCTCAGCAGGGGGCTTCCTTGAAACTGTATCCAGGAATGCAGTGGGTGTAACCTGAGACTCTGAAAGCCTCTTCCACCAACTAATCTCTCTGGGGGTAGGATATTTTCTCAGCTTCAGTAGGGGGATGTGTATCTCAGATCTCCATGGAGACCTGAGTGACTGCCCCTTCTCCCCACTTCTTGTTTTCAGCTGTGTCTTTTTGTGCTGTTTGGAGCTGGAGAGATGTCTGGAGGTCTCTGATTTGGAAGCAATTCAGTACTGTTTTGTGGGGAAGGATCAGTCCCTCCTCCAGCTATGGCCGCCTCCAGCATGGATGAGTCAGCTTTTTTTTTTTAAATTGTGTCTTGCATTCCTTAGCCCCTCACAGTCTGTCTCTCTCTCTTTCCTTTCTACTTGGGAGATAAGCTGGTCTTTTCAACACACCTTGCTCCCTGGTCGCCAGGCAAGTGGCTGTGAGCAGTATTTTCTTCTCTTTTCCCTGGGGTGAGATCCCTTCTGGGCTCTCAGCCTCACCCCCTCCTCCATTCCTGTAAGCAGGGGAGATTCACACGCTCCCTACCAGGTTTGTTGTGGCTTATTTTTTGATCCTTGGTTTTTGAGAGCTGTTCTTGTAGTCCAGAGTTGGTTTTTCATGCTGATTTTTTCTAAATTGATTTATATTCCAGTTTCGTGGTGAGAGCTGTGTGTCTGTGTTTCTGCCTACTTCACTGCCATCTTAAGGTCCCCTAGAAGGCTCGTCTTAGCTTGGCTGATCTCAGGCGTGGACTTCTTCTGTTTTTTACAATACATGGCTGTAGAAGAGATAGCCCTTATTCAGGGAAGGAGCCTTTTTGCTACTGAAATCAAGTTGCTGACTATAATATTTTATAGGTGTATAATGGTTTCCATGTTCTTTATGTAAACTTGATTTTAGTAATGAAAACTTGGAACCTAATTGAGACAATATCCAATTAAACCCAGAAATCCTTTAAGCTCCTTTGTTTTTGAAAGATGGGTTTCCTCTGAGTTTCTAGGGTCAAGTATTGTAGTATCCAATTTTTAATGTGAAATATCTCAAGTATTTTACTAAAGGTAGAGAATCAGAGCTAGGGCATCAACTATTTTATCTATGACTTGGATTAGAGTGAAATCCCTGGAAAATTCAGCACTATTCAAATAAGCTTTTGTATCTAAGACAATTGGTGGACTTTCTGTATGTCCCTGGGGCATTATTGTCTAGCCAAATTTGTAACTTTCCCAGATGAAAGCAAAGAGGTACTCTTGTCATTTTATAGACATGCTCAAACAAGCATTACATAACTTTATTATCACTGAAAAACAGTACACAGGAATAGCTGCTAATAGATTTATGTGGATTTGGAACCAAAGGTGTCTGAAAATAACTATCTTATTTATAGCTTCAAGATTCTGTATAAATATATTTTACTGGAAAGCTAGAATTACAAGGGCTTGTACATATAACTAGAAATGTCTTTTTAATTAATTTAGTATTGTTGGGCATCTAAATTATACGTATTATGTTCACTTTGTTAAAGATGATACTGCCCACATGGAAGCCCATTGCCCAGGTAATATTAGTTGCCCTTTTTACTTGGGATGGGCATGATTGTATTAATGTATGTTGGGGGTGGGTTGTGGCAGGAAGGATCCCTGTAGCCTGTGGCTTGGTTTTAGAACTAAGCCTTCCCCACTCTTTTTGATGTGTGGTGGTGCAATCCCATCATGCCTCAAATAAGTGACTTTTTATCAGAGACTTCCTTGTTTATTTATTGGATTAAACATTTTGATTTCTACACTATGAAGTGGGGCAGACCGGGAGCTTGCTCTCTTGTTTCCTGAGATTAGCATAGAGAGGATGTTGGGCAGATAAAATATATTATGGTCACTTTGTTAAAGATGGCGCTGCTCATGTAGAGGCCCATCACCCAGGTGATATTAATGTGTGTTGGGGGCGGGCTGTGGGCAGGCAGGATTCTTGTAGCCTGGGGCTAGGTTTTATTTTCCCACCCTTCTTGATGTGGGGTGGTACAATCCAATCATGCCTCAGATAAGTGACTTTCTTTAGAGACTTTCCTATTTTGTTTATTGGATTAAAGGTTTTTCTACACTATAAAATGGGGACAGAACAGGAAGCTTGCTCTCTTGGTCCCTGAGATTAATATTAGAGGAGAGAGCAGAGAAAAGAGCAGAGAAAGGCCACATGGAGGAGGCCAGGAGAAGCAGCCAAGATAGAAAAGTGTTGCGTGAGAAGCCAGTTAATACAGAGTTTGTGCAGGGAGAAGGAAGGAGATGGGGAACAGAGGTGAAAAAGTCTGGTGAGCTGGAAACCTTTGATTCAAGGAAACTTGGATAAGTCAGTAGCTTTGTGAGCACTGAATAAGTAGGTTTTGGATCCAAGTGTGTGTTTTTACTTTCCCACCAGGTGTAAGCTAGGATTAAAGCTAATGGCCACCAGATCTTTGCTCCATTGTTTTATTACCATCTGTCCGAATGTAATGCGAACCTGCATTGGCCAGGGAACTCTGATGGTGGCTGTGGCTACTGGCTTTTCAAGTATAATTGTCTTAATTCTAGCTACTAGTGCATCAGATCTTAAGGGTCCTACATTGTATTGAAATGTCCTTCATCAAATACTCAGTCTCACGATTACTTTTCTTTCATGGAAATTGTTTTAAAATTATTTTTCCAATTGGTACAGTATTTGATTTATTTTTGTAAAGATTTTACCCTTCTCATAGATATGTGTACAATCATTCAGTTTAAGAAAATTTTACCCTGTTAGGTTAACTAGGGTGTGGGTCAAATAAGTTTGCAAATGTGATATATATGTTTGCTCGCTTATAGTTTGCATTGGATGTGGGAGATAGGCTGTAAGCTGGCCAAGTCATTATAGCCTAAGGCTTAGTTTTAAGACTAAGCCTTTCCTGGCCTTTTAATACAAAGATCTTTTCAAAACTAAGCTTCCCCACACCCTTCACTGTTGCATGATGTGGGGTGGTGCACTTTTATGAAGAGTCACATTTATGCCTCATATAAGTGAGTTTGTATCAGAGACTTTATTATTTGTGTATTGGCTTAAATGTTTTGACTTCTACACTATAAAATGGGGGCAGACCAGGGGCTCGCCCTCTCTCTTGGTTCCTGCTCTCAGCATTGCAGAGGAAAAGCAGCCAAGATGGCAGAGTGCTGAAGGAGAAGCCAGTTTGTGCAGAGAAAAGAAGATGGGAAACAGAGGTGAATAATGCTGGTGAGGTAGAAATCTTTGATTCTAGGAATACTCAAATAAGTCAGTGGCTTTGGAAGCCCTGAATGGAAATGGAAATGTTTTCTCACTGTGTGTATTTTCTTGCCCGCCAGGTGTGAGCTAGGATTAATGGTAATGGCTCACCAGTTCTTGGTTCCAATATTTCATTACCGTCTGTCTGAATCAAATGCGAACCTGCATTAGCCAGGCAGCTGTGATGGGGGCCATGAATACTGGCTTTACATGGGGCAAACTTGATTAACAAAATATATATAACCCCTTAATATTCACTCATTGGAAAGGGACAGGTTTTGATTTAACAATCATTGGTTGATCACATATTCCTGCCATTTGTACATAAGCTTTACTCTGAAGTAGGATGCAACTTAGTAGGGTAAGGTTAAGAACAGATAAATTAGCCCACTGTATTTACAAGGACCTTAGCAGTTTTTTAATAGTAATTTTAATTTTTCCTAAATAATTTGTAAAGAGAAAAGAAAATGCCCTTCTATACTCCTTGGTATAGCTATATGCTTAATACATATACATTTTTTAAACCTTATTTCACCTTCCTATAATTCTAAGGTGATGTGGCCTTTTACAATAAAGACTCCTACTTGGGTGCTTTACAATCCTTAGCCATATGACCAAGCTTCCCACATTTGAAACAAAATGACCCAGTAAACATTGCTGCTAAACTTTGGGCTAAGTAAATTCAATTGTTTGGCTCCTAGAAACCAGTAAATATATTATTTGGAATAGATCAGAATTGCCAGGATTAAATGTTCCAACAGTTATTGTTGGTCAAATATGTTTTTAAATATGATATATGTTTGCTGTTCATAGTTTGTTTTGGGTGTGAGGGACAGGATGTAAGCAGGCAGGGTGGTTATAGCCTAAGGCTTAATTTTAAGACTAAGCTTTTCCTGACACCCTTGACTATTGCATGATAGGGGATGGTACACTCTTATGAGGAACGCCATTATGCCTCAGATAAGAAACTTTGTATCAGAGACTTCCTTGTTTGTATATTGGAGTAAAGGTTTTGGTTTCTACACTATAAAGTGGGGCAGACCAGAAGCTTGTTCTCTCTTGGTTCCTGATATTAGCATTAGAAGAGACAGCACAGAAAGGAGAGCAGAGAAAGGCCATGTGGAGGAAAAGAGAAGCAGCCAAGATGGTAGAATGCTAAAGGAGAAGCCAGTTTGTGTAGAGTTTTTCCAGAGAGAAGGAGATGAGGCACAGAAGTGAATAAGGCTGGTGAAGTAGAAACCTTTGATTCTAGGAAACTCGGATAAGTCAGTAGCTTTATGAGCACTGAATGAGTGGGTTTTGGAGCCCAGTGTGTGTTTTTACTTGCCTGCCAGGTGCAAGCTAGGATTAAAAGGTAATGGCCCACCAGTTCTTGGCTCCATTGTTTCATTCCCATCTGTTTGAATCTAATGCGAACCTGCATGGGCCAGGCAGCTGTGATGGTGGCTGTGGCTACTGGCCATACAATTAAATTTTAAATTTCTTTGTGAACTCATCAGAGTCCCAGATAAACTCAAGAAAATTTTTTATTTAGGGTAATTTTATTCTAGTCTAAATAACATACACAATTGCTTGTTTGTTTCTACCTGAAACCAGCTTTTCTTCAATGGGAGCTGCTAGTTTTCCTGGATTATTCTTATATGAATTTTTATTCTTATTTTCCCCAGGTCAGTATAGAGTAGTAGTACAAGAGGCAGAGATAGAAGAGAAAAAATGAAGGGAGGAGGAGGGGTAGTTCAGACAAAGAAGTTTAGATAGCAAATGGTGAGAAGCTATAGGAGATAAATGGGATGTAAGCATTCATTAACTTCAAAGGCCTTCTTTACTTTAGAGACAGTCTCTAAATTTTTTTTCAAAGAATTTCTTTGCTTCTCCCAGAAGCTTCTATTTCTAATTAATGTCTGCTTTATGTTCATTTAGAATTTACTTTAGAGCTGTTGTTTTCTAATTAAGCACATAAAAAAAATCACTTAGAATTTGTTGGTCAAATAAGTTTGTAAATAATGATATATATTATATGTTTGCTGGCTTATAGTTTGCTTTGGATGTTGGGGGACAGGCTGTAAGCAGGCAAGGTTGTTATAGTCTAAGGCTTAGTTTTAAGGCTAAGCCTTTCCCATCCCAAATGAGTTTGTATCAGAGATTTTCTTGTTTGTATATTTGATTAAAGCTTTTGATTTCTACATTATAAAATGGGGGCAGACTGGGAGCTTGCTCTCTCGGTTCCTGAAATTAGCATTAGAGAAGATAGCAGAGAAAGGCCATGTGGAGGAGGCCAGAAGAAACAGCCAAGATGGTGGAGTGCTGAGGGAGAAGCCAGTTTTTGCAGAGTTTATGTAGAGAGAAGGAGATGGGAAACAAAGGTGAATAAGGCTGGCGAGCTAGAAACCTTTGATTCTAGGAAACTTGGATAAATGAGCACTGAATAAGTGGGTTTTGGAGCCCAGTGTGTGTTTTTACTTGCCCACTGGGTGCAAGCTAGGATTAAAGCTAATGGCCCACCAGTTATTGGCTCCATTATTTCATTACCATCTGTCCAAATCTAATGCAAACCTGCATTGTCCAGGCAGCTGTGATGGTGGCTGTGGCTACTGTCTTTAAAGAAGGATCACAAGGTTCCCACTTTTGGCCAATTCAAGCTGAAAATTTTCCATTTTAGTAGATACTTGCAAGTTAACCTGCAGGTTTGTTAATAAGGGGCTGGTGTCATTGAGGCTTGTCAGCTTTAAGGTACAATTTCTCATGTTAATTTTAGTTTTCTTTGTATATCTGCAGAGTCTGAACAAAGTTTTAGGCATATTGTGTAGTGAGTTCAAGTGTGCTGCTTGTGGGTTGAGTTGAAGGGAATTTTACTTTCTATGAGGGATGCCCTCTTGACACATAAAAATACTTGAGATTTGCACTGGAGAGAAGTGTCCCTTATCTCTCAGCAGAACAATTTCAGGCTCTCATATATCCAGAAAGTTTTCTTTGTTCAGACTTACAGTTAAGTAGTTCCAATTTAAAAGGGCCAAAATTAAAAACCAGCCATCCATTATTTATCCCTGTTTCACAGACCTGAGTACAGTTTTACACAGAAACAAGACAATTACAGAGACACGAGCATGACACATAAATAAATCTGATTAATTTGAATAGCAGAGTTGCTACATGGCCCCATCTCCAAAGACAAAGAACACAGAGTACAGCAATTTGCATGGCAGGACCTTACAGAAAAGAAACCAAAGAACAAGTTTATGATCCAAAATTCTATTTGTAAGGCCAGTAATTTTGGCTGCCATCAAAGCCGCCTGGCCAACACAGGTTCAGGTTTGATTTGGACATACAGTAATGAAAAATGGAGCTGTAAAGCCAGTAGCCACAGCCACCATCACAGCTGCCTGGCCCATGTCAGCTCACATTTGATTTGAACAGACAGTAATGAAACAACGGAGCCAAGAACTGTTGGGCCATCATCTTTATCCTAGCTTGCACCTGGTGGGCAAGAAATGAACACAGTGGAAAAACACTTCCCTTTCCATTCAGGGCTCCCAAAGCCACTGGCTTATCCAAATTTTTTAAAATCAAAGGTTTCTAGCTCACCAGCCTTATTCACCTCTGTTCCCCATCTTCTTCTTCCTGCACAAACTGGCTTCTCCTTCAGCACCCCACCATCTTGGCTGCTCCTCTTCTCCTTCATGTGGCCTTTCTCTGCTCTCCCCTCTAATACTAATCTCAGGATCTGAGAGAGAGTAAGCTCCTGGTCTGCTCCATTTTATAGTGTAAAAATCAAAACCTTTAATCCAATATACAAACAAGGAAGTCTCTGATACAAAGTCACTTATCTGAGGCATAATGGGATTTCTCATAAGAGTGCACAACCCCACATCATGCAATCAGTCAAGGGTTTGGGGAAAAGCTTAGTCTTAAAACTAAGTCTTAGGCTATAATGACCTGGCCTACTTACATACAGCCTGTCCCCCACACCCAATACAAACTATAAATGAGCAAAGATGTATATCATATTTACAAACTTAATCAGCCAACAGGAGCCACGAGCTGGTGGGCCATTACAGTTAATCCTAGCTTGCAAAAAAAAAAAAAATCCTATCTTGCACCAGGTGGGTGAGAAATATACACAGTGGGAAAAAACTTCCCTTTCCATTCAGGGCTCCCAAAGCCACTGACTCATCCATGTATTCCTAGAATCAAAGGCCCTACCAGCCTTATTCACCTCTGTTCCCCATCTCCTTCTCTCTGTACAAACTGGCTTCTACTTAAACACTCTGCCATCTTGGCTGCCTCTCCTCTCCAATTTTGAATTCAGGAACCAAGAGAGAGAACCCCTCCTCCTCGATCTGTCTTATATTATAGTGTAGAAATTAAAACCTTTAAGCCAATATACAAATAAAGAAGTCTCTGATACAAAGCCAATTATCTGAGGCATAATGCAATTCCTCATAAGAGTACACCACCCCACATCATGCAACAGTCAAAGGGTGTGGGGAAAAGCTTAGTTTTGAAAAGATCTTCATATTAAAATGGCAGGAAAGGCTTAGTCTTAAAACTAAGCTAATTACCTTGCCAGTTTACAGCCTGTCTCCCACACTGAATGCAAACTGTAAACGAGCAAACATATACGTCATTTTTACAAATTTATTTTACCAACACCATTCTATTTAAATTTATATGAGCACTCTTTACATATTTCAATTTTAGAACAACAATGCAAGAATGAAACTATTTTATTTAGTTCAATATTTTAGGCAGTATTTTTAATTTTTGCATACAGAAACTTAATGTAGGCCTCAAAAGACCCACATTTTGTCTATTTTCAGTTGATATTATTTTATAGATTAATAAACATAAGTCGACCAATTAGTCAGAATTTACCCTAGGGGGACTATCCTTAGGAATGGACACGGTGTTACTTATTCTGTTACTATATCAAACAAAAAAATAAACAGAAAACTGAATTAGCCAAACCGGACAGGAATCTGGGATTTCAGCGTGCAACCAGACCCGAGAGATGTGTTTTGTGATGGGAGCGCTTGAGAATTAAACTAGCAGAACCTCCCCAAATAAATATACCTTGGAAACTGCTTGGGAAGTACTGTGGTCAGATCCTCCAGGGTCCCCTAGTCTGGGACTAATTTCAAGGCAAAGAAAAAGAAAGAAACAAAATGATAGTTCAGAGGATTGTAGCTAAAAATTAAAGAAAATCAGAAAAATTCAGGATTGTTCAATAACAGGGAAACCTGTAGGGTTAATAATATCCAGGTCTCCTAACATTAATCCTTCTTGGAGACAATTTTCCATTAAGGGAGGAATATAACTCTTCCCAGGTCTGTGGGAAGAGGTGGAAGAGAATGAGGGAGCCAAAGTCTCCTCAGGAGGCAAGGGCAGAGGAAAAGATGTTTTTTTTTCCTTTTTATTGCCTCCTCAAATTTCATTGCTGCCATAACTGGTGGTTCAGGTTGACTATACTGAGATTCCTCTTTCACTTTCTGCCATGTTTTGAAAAGAGAAACAGAAACCTTTAATCCTTGCTCAAATTGCTTTTTCAAAATTTTATCTAGTTGTTTCCATAATTCAAAATCTTCCATAATTCATAATCCTCATCAGGGAACCTTGGGCAATGCTCTTGTACAGTAAGTAAGAGTTGGTGTAATGTTTTAGCCTCTACAGTACACTAAGAAGCATGGAGCAAGTGTTGTAAATTCCTAACATGAATGTGCTGCTGTTTGGTGAGCTACTGATCCACAAGGAAAACTCTCTCCAACATATGTGTGTCATCAGACCGTTTCTCAAGGTGAGTAGGGACTGTTCCTTAACAAAAATTCCCATAAAATGCAGCTGCTCAGGAGTGACGTCACGGAAATGGCACCGTGAGCAGCGCATCCGACAGATCTCCCCAAAATCACAACAAATTTATCAACTAGAAACAGGAAAATTTATCCTCTGAGCATTCCGGAGTTCCACACAAACTGAAAGCGAAAGGACTGTTATCACTTGAATCTGAGAGACGAGGGTGTGGAGGAAGCTACCGCAGGGACGTTCATTCAAGCCCCGAGAGAGTGCCTGCCTGTGGTGAGTCAGCCCACACTCAGGAGCCGCGAGCAGCAGCCGCGAGCAGCCGCAGGAGCGCGCCCGGTTCGATTGCAGAGCGAGCACCGCCCACACTCCAGAGCGGCGAGCAGCCGCTAGCGCACGCCCAGTCCGGTTGCAGAGCGAGCACCGCTAATGTTCCCAGCGGCCCGCGCACTGCGAGTGAGAGTCGCCAGGCACCGGTGCCCAGAGCACCACATTAGCACGTGTACCCTGGGCATTCCACACGCCCAGAGCGCCCTGCTGGCCCGCACACCCAGGGTGCCCCATCATCCTGTGCCCGGTGCGCCCCAGCCGCCAGCAGCGGGGGAGCGGGAGAGGCCCCAGGGTGGTATTCCCTACTTGGGAGATTCTTTCCGTGGGCGGGGCACCTCACCCAGCCATTCAAGCTAACAATCAAGCATTGGGGGAGGGGCGCGCGCAGGCAGCCTGAAATACCTTCGGGAGCAAAGCTGCGACCCAATCACTGAAATTAGCTTAACCCGTGAAATCTGCGCACCCTGGGTTCTAATTGATAAGATCTCTCTCAGTTCAGTGACCCAAGACAAGAGGCGTGATATTTTTTAGTGCCTCTCGCTAAAGGGGCAGGGGCAACTTCTGATTGATAGAGCCTCCATATTCAGGGAAAAACGCTAACAAGAAGGACTTGGCAGATAATAAGATCTATATTACACTAGTCGCAAGCAGAGACTAGTGCCTCTTCTTCCCAGCCAAAACAGGCTACAAAGTGTGGAAAGCCTGGGTTGAGAGGTCCAACTGAATGCTAGGCGCTGAACAGTCACCTTGACAACAATTGACTCCCACCCCCGCCTGATTACACTGGAGGCCCTGACTGCCAGAGCCTTTCCCAAAGCCTTGCACTGAGTGGGGATAGAGTGGGGATTTCCCAGCTCTTTGAGCCTCTTACTCCCCAGTCAGAAGCAGTTGCAGCCTTATAGCTGGATCACCAGGCTGCTAATTCAGGAAGGGGGGACTAGGAGAGAGAATCCAGGAAAGCAAACTCTCTCATCGTGGGACCCTGCAAACGCCAACAAGCCTTGACTACCAGCAAGACTAAAGCCAATTATATGACATTGCCATAGAATCCCATCAACTGCAAATCCCTACCTAAGTGTGACACAGGGGCAGAGCCTGGGGTACAGAGTCACCGACCAGGAAGAGGGAGAGAAAAGAAAAAGGAAGAAGTTAACATCTCAAAATCAAGAAAAATCCACAGACTTTACAACTTGTTCCACTAATTTTTTTTTTTTTGTTGTTTGTTTCTTCTATCTTATTGCCTTTATTTCATCCACCTCGGTCCTTCTATTCTCTGCCCATCTTATGCTTCCCTTTTCTTGAACTACACTACCCATAAGTGTTGCATTTTATTTCTCTTCTTCATCCTCACCCTCCTTTAAGGTTATACTCCAAAACACTTAACTCTCACTCTCTCCTCTTTTGTTTTTTTTTTTTTTTGTTTTGCTTTATCTTGTTTTTTTCTCTTACTTTTTTATTTCTTCCTTCGTTTTTCTCTTTTTCTTATTTTTTTCTTTCTATTCGTTTTTTCTTTTCTCGTTTTACTTTCCTCCCATTTAATCCTCAATCACGAACAAATTAGTTAATTTGGGACTCAAGGCTTTTTTTGGCTTTATTTTTCTTTTTCGCTTTTGTTTTTGTTTTTTTCTTGTTTGTTTATTTTTGTGGCATATTGGGTCCTCCCAACCCAAGGTCTCCATTGTATGTAGTCTTCGCTCCACTTAATACAACAGATTTTTACTTATTATTTTTATTTTTTTCTTCTTTATTATTCCTTCTTTTGTCCTTTTTTCTGGTTCCCTCTTATCCCTCTCATTATATCTCTTAGTTGACCATCACTCACAAGCAAATCATCTTATGGTTGTCTAAGATTTTCTTCCTTTTTTTTTTTTGCATTTAGTAGGTCCCTACTCCCCTTTTTTTGCCCCTTGAACTCTTCACCCCAAATCAGGCCCTCCATTATAGGCACGATATTTCCCTGAGGAGGGGAGAGGAGGGAAAGAGAAGAAAGATAAAAAGGGGGAAATAATAAAAAATTATTACTGTTTTTTTTTGTGGGGTGTTTTACCCCTTTTTTTTTTTTTTTACTTTTTACTCTTTATTAATTCTAATTAGTGCTATCAACAAGACCACCCTCAGATGCCAATAACAAAGAGGAAATCAAATATTATGGATACAAAAGAAAGAGAGGTAACACAAATAGATTTGGAAAAATCTATGGACAAAAGACTTAACATATTGGAAGCCTTGGAGCTAAATGACAGAGAATTTAAAATAGAAATCTTAAAAATACTCAGAGATATACAAGAAAACACAGGAAGGCAATATAGGGAGATCAGAAAACAACTCAATGAACACAAAGAATATATTACCAAGGAAATTGAAACTATAAAAACAAATCAAACAGAAATGAAAAACTCAATTCACGAGCTGAAAAACGAGGTAACAAGCTTAGCTAGCAGAACAGCCCAGATTGAAGATAGGATTAGTGAAATAGAAGACAAACAACTTGAGGCACAACAGAGAGAAGAAGAAAGAGACTCAAAAATAATAAAAAACGAGAAAGCCCTACAGGAATTGTCTGACTCCATCAGAAAGAATAAAATAAGAATAATAGGTATATCAGAGGGAGAAGAGAAAGAAAATGGAATGGAGAATATACTCAAACAAATAATAGACGAGAACTTCCCAAGCCTGTGGAAAGAACTAAAGCCTCAAATTCAAGAAGCAAACAGAACACCGAGTTTTCTTAACCCCAACAAACCCACTCCAAGGCACATCATAATAAAGATGACACAAACCAATGACAAAGAAAAAATTCTCAAGGCAGCCAGGGAAAAGAAGAGTACAACATATAAAGGAAGGCCTATTAGATTATCATCAGATTTCTCAGCAGAAACTCTACAAGCTAGAAGAGAGTGGACCCCAATATTTAAAGCCGTGAAAGAGAGGAACTTTGAGCCAAGAATACTATACCCATCAAAGCTATCCTTCAAGTATGAAGGAGATATAAAAACATTCACAAATACAGAAAAGATGAGAGAATTTATCAACAGAAAGCCCCCACTTCAGGAAATACTAAAGGGGGTTTTCTAACCAGATTCAAAGAACAAAAGAAAACAACACCACAAGTAACAGCTCCACCAAGAACACAATAAAACCAAACTTAAACTGTGACAACAAAGGAAAAAAAGGGGGGAGAGCATGGAGATTAACAGTAGCAAAGGACGATGAAGTGCAGAAATACTTATAAGATAGGGTACTACAATGAATATGGTAGGTACCCTTTTCATTACTTAATGGTAAACACCCTAGAAAAAACCACCACAAAAACACTTGACTTAAAAAAGGTAGCAACAGAGGAAAGAAGTATGGAACACAAACAAACAAAAACAAATGATAGAAAAACAAAAGAGAATAATCAAACTAGATACAAAACTAACAGAAAGCAATTTATAAAATGGCAGTAGGGAACCCACAAGTGTCAATAATTACACTAAATGTAAATGGATTAAACTTACCAATAAAAAGACACAGAGTAGCAGAATGGATTAAAAAAGAAAATCCAACTATATGCTGCCTACAAGAAACACATCTAAGCAACAAGGATAAAAACAAATTCAAAGTGAAAGGCTGGAAAACAATACTCCAAGCAAACAACACCCAAAAAAAAAAGCAGGTGTAGCAATACTCATATCTGATAATGCTGACTACAAGACAGAAAAAGTACTCAGAGACAAAAATGGTCATTTCATAATGATTAAGGGGACACTGAATCAAGAAGACATAACAATCCTTAATATATATGCACCAAACCAAGGAGCACCAAAATAAAAAAGACAGTTACTTATTGACCTTAAAACAAAAACTAACAAAAATACAATCATACTTGGAGACCTCAATACTCCGCTGAAGGCTCTAGATCGGTCATCCAAACAGAGAATCAAGAAAGAGTTAGTGGCCTTAAACGAAATACTAGAACACCTGGATATGATAGACATCTACAGGACACTTCATCCCAAAGCGACAGAGTATACATTTTTCTCTAGTGTACATGGAACATTCTCAAGAATTGACCATATGTTGGGCCACAAAGACAATATCAGCAAATTTAGAAAAATTGAAATTGTACCAAGCATATTTTCTGATCATAAAGCCTTGAAACTAGAATTCAACTGCAAAAAAGAGGGGGAAAAACCCACAAAAATGTGGAAACTAAACAACATACTTCTAAAAAATGAATGGGTCAAAGAAGAAATAAGCGCAGAGATCAAAAGATATATACAGACAAATGAAAATGAAAATACGACATATCGGAATCTCTGGGATGCAGCAAAAGCAGTAATAAGAGGAAAGTTCATAGCACTTCAGGCCTATATGAACAAACAAGAGAGATCCGAAGTAAACCACTTAACTTCACACCTTAAGGAACTAGAAAAAGAAGAACAAAGACAACCCAAAACCAGCCTAAGAAAGGAGATAATAAAAATCAGAGCAGAAATAAATGAAATAGAGAACAGAAAAACTATAGAAAAAATCAATAAAACAAGGAGCTGGTTCTTTGAAAAGATCAACAAAATTGACAAACCCTTGGCAAGACTCACCAAGGAAAAAAGGCACAGGACTCAAATAAATAAAATCCAAAATGAAAGAGGAGAGATCACCACAGACATCATAGATATACAAAGAATTATTGTAGAATACTATGAAAAATTATATGTCACCAAATACAACAATCTAGAAGAAATGGATAAATTCCTAGAACAATACAACCTTCCTAGACTGAGTCATGAAGAAGCAGAAAGCCTAAACAAACCAATCAGCAGGGAGGAAATAGAAAAAACTATTAAAAACCTCCCCAAAAATAAAATTCCAGGCCCAGACGGTTATACTAGTGAATTCTATCAAACATTCAAAGAAGACTTGGTTCCTATTCTACTCAAAGTCTTCCAAAAAATTGAAGAAGAAGCAATACTTCCAAACACATTTTATGAGGACAACATAACCCTCATACCAAAACCTGGCAAGGATGGCACAAAGAAAGAAAACTACAGACCAATATCTCTAATGAATACAGATGCTAAAATTCTAAACAAAATACTGGCAAACCGAATACAACAACATATTAAAAAAATAATACATCATGATCAAGTGGGATTCATCCCAGAATCTCAAGGATGGGTCAACATACGCAAAACGGTTAACGTAATACACCATATCAACAAAAGAAAGAACAAAAACCACATGATCTTATCAATAGATGCAGAAAAGGCTTTTGATAAAATACAACACAATTTTATGTTTAAGACTCTCAACAAAATGGGTATAGAAGGAAAATATCTCAACATGATAAAGGCCATATATGATAAACCATCAGCCAACATCATTTTAAACGGCATAAAACTGAGGACTTTCTACCTTAAATCAGGAACAAGACAGGGTTGTCCATTCTCTCCACTCTTATTTAACGTGGTGCTAGAAGTTCTGGCCAGAGCAATCAGACAAGACAAAGAAATAAAAGGCATCCATATCAGAAAAGAAGAAGTAAAGGTATCACTTTTTGCTGATGATATGATCCTATACATTGAAAACCCGAAGGACTCCACAAAAAGATTATTAGAAACAATAAACCAATACAGTAAGGTCGCAGGATACAAAATTAACATACAGAAGTCCATAGCCTTTCTCTATGCCAACAGTGAAATATTAGAAAACGAACTCAAAAAAATAATCCCCTTCACGATTGCAACAAAAAAAAAATAAAATACCTAGGAATAAACATAACAAAGAATGTAAAGGACCTATATAATGAAAATTACAAAGCATTGTTAAGGGAAATCGAAAAAGATACAATGAGATGGAAAAATATTCCTTGTTCTTGGATAGGAAGAATAAATATAATCAAAATGGCCATATTACCCAAAGCAATATACAAATTTAATGCAATTCCCATCAAAATCCGTATGAGATTTTTTAAAGAAATGGAACAAAAAATCATCAGATTTATATGGAAGTATAAAAAACCCCGAATAGCCAAAACAATCCTAAGGCAAAAGAATGAAGCTGGGGGCATTACAATACCTGACTTTAAACTATATTATAGGGCCACGATAATCAAAACAGCATGGTATTGGCAGAAAAATAGACACTCAGACCAATGGAACAGAATAGAAAGCCCAGAAATAAAACCACATATATATGGTCAAATAATCTTTGATAAAGGGGCCAACAACACACAATGGAGAAAAGAAAGCCTCTTCAACAAATGGTGTTGGGAAAACTGGAAAGCCACATGCAAAAGAATGAAACTCGATTACAGCCTGTCCCCGTGTACTAAAATTAATTCAAAATGGATCAAAGACCTAAATATAAGACCTGAAACAATAAAGTACATAGAAGAAGACATAGGTACTAAACTCATGGACCTGGGTTTTAAAGAACATTTTATGAACTTGACTCCAATGGCAAGAGAAGTGAAGGCAAAGATAAATGAATGGGACTACATCAGAATAAAAAGTTTTTGCTCAGCAAGAGAAACTGATATAAAAATAAACAGACAGCCAACTAAATGGGAAATGATATTTTCAAACAACATCTCAGATAAGGGCCTAATTTCCAAAATTTACAAAGAACTCATAAAACTCAACAACAAACAATCAAACAATCCAATAAAAAAATGGGAAGAGGACATGAATAGACACTGCTCCCAGGAAGAGATACAAATGGCCAACAGATATATGAAAAGATGCTCAGCTTCATTAGTTATTAGGGAAATGCAAATCAAAACTACAATGAGATACCACCTCACCCCTGTTAGATTAGCTATTATCAACAAGACGGGTAGTAGCAAATGTTGGAGAGGCTGTGGAGAAAAAGGAACTCTCATTCACTGTTGGTGGGACTGTAAAGTAGTACAACCATTATGGAGGAAAGTATGGTGGTTCCTCAAAAAACTGCAAATAGAAATTCCTTATGACCCAGCAATCCCTCTACTGGGTATATACCCCAAAACCTCAGAAACATTGATACGTGAAGACACATGTAGCCCCATGTTCATGGCAGCACTGTTCACAGTGGCCAAGACATGGAAACAACCAAAAAGCCCTTCAATAGAAGACTGGATAAAGAAGATGTGGCACATATACACTATGGAATACTACTCAGCCATAAGAAATGATGACATCAGATCATTTACAGCAAAATGGTGGAATCTTGATAACATTATAAGGAGTGAAATAAGTAAATCAGAAAAAAACAAGAACTACATGATTCCATACATTGGTGGAACATAAAAATGAGACTAAGAGACATGGACAAAAGTGTGGTGGTTACCAGGGGTGGGGGGAAGGAGGACAGTGGGAGAGTTAGGGGGAGGGGGAGGGGCACAGAGAACTAGATAGAGGGTGGCGAAGGACAATCTGACTTTGGGTGAGGGGTATGCAACATAATTTAATGACAAAATAACCTAGACATGTTTTCTTTGAATATATGTACCCTGATTTATTAATGTCATCCCATTACCATTAATAAAAATTTATTTAAAAAAAAATGCAGCTGCTAAACTAGTGATTGCAGATAATCACGCAAGGATCACACACAATCACATTGGGGTTACCATTTGTAGCACCATTTATAGCCCCCACTGGGAACTACCAGTGTTATGTGGATAAAACCTGCTTAAGAAACAAACTGATGTCAAGAGGAAGAGGGGAGGATCTACAAGGGAGGCAAAGAAGAGCTCCTGAATTTCTGTCTTCATCAGCTTTTATTGATCAGAAGCAGAACAGAGGTAACAAAATTACAAGGGAGGGAGATCAGGTGATAAGGGAAAAGAATGATTAATGAGTCTCTTTTGTGAATATAGAAGGGCTTCAAAAAAGGATTTTAAATTGTCTGTTTTTCCTACTGTCCTGTGCATCACTCAATGACTGCACATCCCCAATCTTTTGCAAGTGTTTGGATTGTCTGTCTTTTTGACCATCCAGAACTTAGAGTCCTTGGCCAGATATCTGCCTTATCATATATTTTTCTAAGTTTCTAGCGTGGTATTGGATTTTTAAAAAGATATTAACACATTTGTTGAAGAAATTAATGAATGATTGGAGAATAAACTTAGTTGAAGTTGGAGTAAATTTATTAAGAAAAATAAGATTGAATGTTAGTTTGCTGCTAATTTGTTCAGGGCTTTGAATGTGAATTAAATTAGAGCCTCAGTTTAGTATGAAATTGTTCCAGAATTAGAAAATGAAGGATCATTCAGTTCTCTGGTTTTTACAATCTGAAAATTTTTTTCTCTTTTATTTAATGTTATACTTTAAAAAATAATTTAATCATTATTAACTTACAATCTATACTATACATTTATTATGTATATTTATGCACTTACAACTTTTATGGGTATTTAGGTTATAAAGTAAATATAAGCTATAAGTAATATAAACCTTTTAAAATTTACTAGTATGTAATTTGTAATAAAAGTGGCAAATGTCTTAAAGGAAAAATTTACAAGCTATTTTAAGATATTTAAATGTAAATAATCTATTAAAAGTTATTATTTGCAATGTGATTTGTTAAAAATATATATCTGGTCTTAAGATGAGCAAGATATATTTCTCATATATTTTTTATCTTTATTTATAGTGCCTTACGCACAGCTCTAAAACCTTTGGAATTTTGATAAGAGCTACAGAAGCATTTTCATCATAGTGTATGGTCTCATCTTCAATTCCTGAAAATTCTTCAGAGCCATAAATATGAAATGTGTGTCTTGTTATTCATAAAAAAACCCTTTGCATTAGAAATAGATTTATATTAATACTGTAATTTTTGAGAAGCACCTAAGGATATGGGTTGCTTGTTAGGAGAACCACACAATTGGAAAGTTGAAACTTTCAGTTTTCCCCATCCCTGATCTCCAGGGTAAAGAGAGTGGCTGGAGGTAGAATCAATTACCAATGGTAAATTATTTAATCAGTCACCCTGTGTAATGACACTTGCATAAAAACTCAAAAGGATGGGGTTCAGAGTGCTTCCCAGTTGGTGAACACATGGAGATTCAGGAAGAGTGGCAAGCCTGAAGAGTGTATGTAAGCTTCAATCTCTTTCCCCATACAGGTACTGATTGACTTATGACCTATGCAACTTACGACCATTAGACTTTACGACCACAATCGCTAGCCACAACTGCTCCACATCTGGCAGCGTAAGCATTGCCCAGCTGGGTGTACAGCAGTGTGGACCAGCTTCCAGCAGCACCACCATCTCTGTGTGCCCCATTTCAATTGTTATTGGTACAGAAATTTTTGTTTTGTGTCTTGTATATTTTTCATCAAACCCCTCCCAAGATGTCTACCAAGAGGAAATTGTCTTTGTCTTTGACTTAAAGATTTTTATAACATCATTTCACAGTACTGTACATATAGCCTACTCAACTTACAACCAAATTGTGTTATGACCACTCTTTTGGAACCAATCATGGTCATAAGTCGAGCACTAGCTGTACCTTGACCTATGCATCTCTACCATCTGAGTCCCTGTATTTTTTACTTCATAAGATTAACTTTTTTTTCCCCCAAAGTTGGAAGGGAAAATTTCTGTGTATCTTATGGAACAAATGTTTATTTGTATTTTTAGCTGTTTTGGGGTGCTGTGCCTGCAAACATATGTAGAATGAGCGCCAGTGGGAATGTAATCATACCCACCATGGCACCGTCTGGAATCTCGGCATCTGCAGAGTGATACCCTGGTTCCGGTTTCCACAGTTGCATGCAGCACAGGAAGAAAGGCGAGTGAGGTTGTGTGGGCGCATTCATCTGGCATCATTGAGGGCAGATGTTAGAGGTGTGCTGCAGTGGTGAAGGGCTGTGCTGCAGTTGCTGGAGCTCTGTGTGAGGTGCTGATGTCACTTGCTGTCCTATTAGTGCTTGACCAGTTTAGAGCACATATTTGTGAAACCACAAAAAAAAATACTTTAAAGAAGTGAAGACTCTTCTAGCTGTAATTCCTGGAGGTCTTACCAGCCAGTTGCAACCTCTCGACTTTTCCATCAAAAAACCATTTAAAGTCTTTATGTGAGAAGAGTGGAACAAATGGACAGCTGCTGGTAATCATGATCTGACACCAACTAGACAATGAAGAGACCCACTATCACTCAAATTTGTGAGTGGGTGAAAACATCATGGCAGTAAATGAAGAATGATATTGTGGTACAGTCATTCAAAAAAAATGTGGTATTAGCAGTGCCTTAGATGGCACCAAAGATGTTTTCGTATATGAGAATAGTGAAGAATGTGGTACCAGTAATTGTGAACAACTGAGCTTCTTAAATTCTGACACTAGTGATGATGAATTCATGGGGTTCCAGGACAACTAGAAGAGTACTTGAACATTCAAGTCTCTTCTCAATTGTTAATAACAGTGCTAATGATTGATAACACTGCTGTTGAGTTTACATTGTTAAAGTTTTATTGTGGTATATTTGATTAAATATTTTAAGACACCATTTGGTTCAGAATATTTTTTTTCCTCTTTAAAACCCTAGGTGCATCTTATGGTCAGGTGGGTCTTATGGAACAAAAAATATGGTATATCATTTATAATAAGCCATTTATACAGTAAATAAAATGTTTCTCTGAGGCTTGACCTATGGCAGCACAGTGGATCAAACATTGACCTGAAACTCTGAGGTTGTCAGTTCAGAAACCCTGGGCTTGTCCAGTAAAGGCACATTTTGGAGTTGATGCTTTCTGTTTCTCCCTGTTCTCTCTCTCTATCTCTCTCTGTCTTTATTCTCTAAAATTAATTCATTAACTAATTAATGAATTAATTAAAAATATTTTTAAAATTTTTCTCTGAGTACTGTGAGGTTCT
The DNA here is from genome assembly GCF_036850995.1 of Saccopteryx leptura. Classification (NCBI taxonomy): domain Eukaryota; kingdom Metazoa; phylum Chordata; class Mammalia; order Chiroptera; family Emballonuridae; genus Saccopteryx; species Saccopteryx leptura. Next base: position 120,709,980 of record NC_089516.1, read on the forward strand.
CTGGAAAATTAATTGAACTTAAGGAGGGGGTTATGGGAACCTGAAATCTGTATCAGATCTGTCTAAAGCAGAAATAACAACCTGAGCTAATGATTAGTATCTGAAGTAGAAGGCTGTAGGGTAGGAAAAAGCATTTAACCTGTGAAATCTGATGCTATCTCTGGGTAGACAGTATAAGAATTTACTTGAAGTATAAGACACTCAAGTGGTATCATAGACTTGTTTGGTGATGTGGCTAAACCACCCTCTACACATATACAGATATTACAATTTGTCCCAGAACCTTTATTATCATAATATTATTTCAATGTTAACTATATTTTTTACTTTTATTATTTTTATTATTTTCTATTGAATTTATTGGAGTGATACCCGGTTAAAAAAATCATATAAGTTTTAGGTGCACAACTTTACAACACAGCATCTGTACACTGTATTGTGAGTTTACCATCCCAAGTCAAGTCTCTGTTTATCCTTCCATATCTTCCTCCACCTCCTCCCCTGCTTCACAATTACCATTCTGTTGTTTGTGTTCATGAGTATTTTATTTTAATTTTTTGTTCAATTTCTCCATCTCCCCACCCAACAACCCTCCTCAACAGCTGTCAGCTCGCTCGTTATCTATAAGTCTGTCTCTATTTTGCTTGTTAGTTCATTTAAAAAAAAATATATATATATAATGTTGCTGCCTGATCTGTGGTGGTGCAGTGGATAAAGCATCAACCGGGAATGTTGAGGTTGCCAGTTCAAAACCCAGGGCTTTCCTGGTGAAGGCACATAGGAGAATTGATGCTTACTGTTCTTTTCCCCTTCTTTCACTCTCCTCTCTTTTCTGTCTTTAGAAATGAATAAATAATATATATATAGTTTTTTTAATGAATTAATATAAAGCTTTATATTTATTTTGTGGAGTGTTTTTATATGAAGAAATTTGATTTTTATTTGAACTGTAATTAAATTCATCATTAATTTTCATAATATTCTAAAGAATTCCATTTTATTTGAGAATGCTTTAAATAAGCATTATATTAGAAGACAACAAAAAATGTTTTTCTAAACCAAGCCTTTCCATTTACTTCTCTAGTCTGAAAGATAATTTATTTTCTTATGGATCAATGACTGCAAAACAAGAGTTATGTAGTTATAGTAAATCTCAGTGGATATCGATAGATCTATATTTTCTATCAACTGTTGATTATCTGAAGGCCAATTAACAAAACAGGTTTTAAGCTATAAGTGTCTGTAGCCTCTCAGATCTCTGGCTGCCTACCCTTAGGGCTCAGGATTATTCCTCAGCAAGTCACAAAATAAGCAGCAGGGAATAAAAATAAGGTAATTTGGCTCCTTGACAATACCTTTGGCATAATTGGATTTAGGAAGAATAGATTCAAAATAAAGCATGGCAAAGTCCTAACACATAGCTCCCATTTATTGTGAATACAGGTTTGCAGCACTCCTGGATTTCAGAGTTTAGGTCAGTGGGTTGTGCATAAAGAACAGATGTTTCTAGAGTTGGAGTTACTTTGTGCTAAAATTTTAAAATTTAACATAATTCAAAATTGTCTCTACCACATGTTATGCTCATATTCACTAATCAGTAATAATTAAGAATTATAATAGCAGCCCTGGCCTGTTGGCTCAGCTGTAGAGTGTTGTTTCAGTGAGTGGAAGTCCTGGGTTCAATTTCCGGCCAGGTCACACAGGAGAACCACCTGTCTGCTTCTCCACCCTTCCCCATCTAATTTTTCTCCTATCTGCTTCTCCACCCTTTCCTGTCTCCTTTCTCTCTATCTCTTTCTTCTCCTCCTGCAGCCAAAGCTCCACTGGAGCAAAGTTAGTCCATGGCCTCTGCCTCAGGTGATAGAATGGCTCTAATTGCGGTGGAGCAATGCCCCATATGAGCTGAGAATTGTCCCCTGGTGGGCATGCCGGTGGATCCCAGTGGAGCAAATGTGGGAGTCTGTCTGTCTCTCCACTGCTTCTCACTTCAGAAAAATACCAAAAAAAAAAAAAAGAATTATAATAGCAGTATACAGGTAGAAAGGTGCATATATTCTTTTTAAATGAGTCTTGGCCTTTATATTTTCAAATAACCTTTTGCAAAGCCAAACAGTAATTAGTCCCATTTTTCAGCTGAGAAAACTAAAGCAAGGGCAGATAAAGAGGACTGCTCTAGAGAAGGAGTTTTTAAACTTTTTTACACCTAGGGGTCTGTGAAAATAGAATTATTTCAGAAATTGCTAAGGCAGAAATGACCCTGAGCATAAGTGAATTTGACTAAAATCATTGGTTCTATAATCTTCATACAACATTAGAGTGGTTAATTCTTTCGTGGACTGGCACAAAATTGCTCTTGGAATGATACATGGACTGACAGTTGAAAAACACTGCTCTAAACACTATGCCACAGCTTTAGCTCTGAAACAACATTTTTCAGATGGGGACCAAAGGAGTACATATAAATAACAAAAAAGATAATTGCCTGACCAGGCGGTGGCGCAGTGGATGGAGCGTCGGACTGGGATGCGGAGGACCCAAGTTTGAGACACTCAGGTCGCAGGCTCATCTGGTTTGAGCAAAGCTCACCAGCTTGAGCCCAATGTAATTGGCAAGAGCAGGGGGACACTCAGTCTGCTGTAGCTCCCCAGTCAAGGCACATATGATAAAGCAATCAATGAACAACTAAGGTGTCATAATGAAGAGCTGATGCTTCTTATCTCTCTCCCTTTCTATCTGACTGTCCCTGTCCCTTTCTCTAACTCTCTGTCTGTGTCTATATATATATATATATATATAATGTTAAATTGTGATCAACATATTTGCCAAAGGTTCATAAAATTCAGCTTAAAGATAAAGTATACTGACTTCAATTAAAACTGTGAGTACTCACTGACTAAAGAATGAAAATTTACTTTGTTGAAGGTTTATTCCTTGTGGTGTTCTATGCTGTAAAAGAGAATGTAAGAAGAATCCAGTAGATAGACCATGAGTTCTGTCAACTCTCTCACTTTTTTCTTCCATCAGAAGAATTATCAAGCATTAAAATAACACTTTTATGTGGTTTTAGTTTTGGTTAACTAAATATAAGAAGGCATTTTATTTTTTTTTTAATTTTATTTAGGCAATTAATTTTAATGGAGTGACATTGACCAATTAGAGTACATAGATTCAGATAAAACATCTCCATATCATTTTGACATTTGATTATGTTGTATACCCATCACCCAAAGTCAAATTGTCTTTCTAAAATATTTTTTTGAAAGCCTAGCTTTTCAAGCTTAGTTATTGCTATGGAATACAAGAAAACTAGCATTTATATCAAGAAAGATTCCAGAAGTCATGCCTTCAGAGCTAAGGTATGGAGCAAAGGAATCATAAATCATGCCTGCAATTATTTAACACCTATATTTATCTTATGCATTAAAAATCACATAGCAAACATTCTTGGAGGAGATACTATATGTTGGTAAAATAAGTTTGTAAATATGATATATATGTTTGCTTGCTTATAGTTTACATTGGGTGTGCGGACAGGCTGTAAGCAGGCAGGGTCATTATAGCCTAAGGCTTAGTTTTAAGACTAAGCCTTTCCCACCTTAAGTGACTTTGTGTCAGAGACTTTCTTGTTTGTATACTGGATTAAAGTTTTTGATTTCTACACTATAAAATGGGGCAGAGAAGCCCATGCTGGAGGCGAGCAGAGAAAGGACAACAGATAACGGCCATGTGGAGGAGAGGAGAAGCAGCCAATGTGGCATAGTGTTGAAGGAGAAGCCAGTTTGTGCAGAGAGAAGAAGATGGGGAACAGAGGTGAATAAGGCTGGTGAGATAGAAATCTTTGATTCTAGAAAACTTGGATAAGTCAGTGTCTTTGGGAGCCCTGAATGGAAAAGGAAGTGTTTTCTCACTGTGTGTATTTCTCGCCCATTGGCTGCAAGCTAAAATTAAAGTTAATGGCCCACCAGTTCTTGGCTTTATTGTTTCATTACTGTCTGTCTGAATCAAATGCGAACCTGCACAGGCCAGGCGGCTGTGATGGTGGCTGTGGCAACTGGCTTTACATTTGGCATAGTCTGTGGTAGAATTTGATACAGATTAATATGGAGCCACTACCACCTTTGAGCGGTGGAGAAGAGCAGTGGTCCCTAACCCTTGGGCTGCGGACCGGTACCGGTCCGTGGGCCATTTGGTACCAGTTCGCAGAGAAAGAATAAGTAACTTACATTATTCCCATTTTATTTATATTTAAGTCTGAACGATGTTTTATTTTTTAAAAATGACCAAATTCCCTCTGTTACATTCGTCTAAGACTCACTCTTGATGCTTGTCTCATAAATTCGACAATTATATTTAAAAATACCACAGTTTTTATGCTGGTTGCATAATTTTATTTTGTGCATTTATCCATCCCACCCTAAAGGCTGGTCTGTGAAAATATTTTCTGACGTTAAAATAATCCGTGGTCCAAAAAAGTTGGGTACCACTGGAGTAGAGAACTGGCTGCTGTTATGGTTCCCCATGGCTGTCCTTTTCGGAGCTGTAGGCTGGCTGACATTTACAGCCATCCGTGAGGAAACCGAGAGCTCTGTAGAAGAGGCTTCCCGGGACCTGTAAACTGAGCAGTGGAAGGAGCTGGAGCAAACGTAGGAGAAAGAGATGCCAACCCTTGAGCTGGAGCAAGCACTGGAGGAGGCCAACCAGGTTCATGAGATTCGCTTGGTAATGGAGCACATGCTGGAGAAGGAATCACAGGTTCATGAGTTGAGATTGCCCTCGATGTTGTGGAGAGCTAGTAGCAGCGGGAAGCCAGGGTTGAGGCTGGAGCTGGTGCTGCAAGGCCCACAGAGCAGAAGGTGGCAGCAGCCCAGGGTTCAAACCTGGCAGCGGGAGCTGGTCTTTTCAATTCCTCTTTGGAAGATGAGGAGAATTGAGCTGGAGTTGCAATCTGCAGTCTCCAGAAGGTGAGAGTCCATAAGCAAGGAGTACCTACTACACCCCTGGTAGGTCTGTGATTTTGGGACATAGGGGTAAATGCCATCATGCTCTCCAGAGCAGAGATGGAAATGCTGACTGCCATGGCCATGTGTTCCTCCTTTGGACAGTGTAAGACCTGCCAGGATGGCAGGGATGTGGAGGGTGACTGAGGCCCCATGTGCATGAACTAATTCCTGGACTATGACCAGAGAAGGCACGGGCTCCTTTTGTGGATGGACTTACAGATTTGGGGCAATGTAAAATACCCTGATGGGGGTGGGGGGCAGCTTTGCTGGAGGCCCTTCACCTGCCCCAGAAAGCTTTTCCCATGGCTAGAAAGAAGGCTGAGGACATTTTGCACTTTTGGCAAAGTGCTCAGAGACTGGTGAAGTGTATCTTTGTAACTGATAAAATTGTATGATTTGTCATGTTGTTGTACTTTGTGTAATGTGCCTAATTTCCTTGTGCAGTAATATCTGTTCTTTAGATTGTGAAGCAAGCAAAAGGGGTTGAATGTTGATCAAATATGTTTTTAAACATTATATATATGCTTGCTTGCTTATAGTTTGTATTGGGTGTGGGGACAGGCTGTAAGCAGGCAGGGTCATTATAGCCTTTCCCAGACTAAGTGACTTTATATCAGAGACTTCCTTGTTTGTATATTGGATTAAAGGTTTTGATTTCTACACTATAAAATGAGGCAGAGGAGCCTGTGCTGGAGGCAAGCAGAGAAAGGAGAACAGATAAAGGCCATGTGGAGGACAGGAGAAGCAGCCAATATGGCAGAGTGCTGAAGGAGAAGCCAGTTTGTGCAGAGAGAAGGAGATGGGAAACAGAGGTGAATAAGACTGGTGAGGTAGAAATCTTTGATTTTAGGAAACTCGGATAAGTCAGTGGCTTTGGCAGACCTGAATGGAAAGGGAAGTATTTTCCCACTGTGTATTTCTTGCCCACCGGTGTGAGCTAGGATTAAAGCTAATGGCCCACCATTTCTTGACTCTGTTATTTCATTACTGTCTGTCCAAATCAAATATGAACCTGCACAGGCCAGGCGGCTGTGATGGTGACCGTGACAACTGGCTTTACATCGTACATTTAATTTCTACAAAACTAACAACATACATGTATGGGGTACATCACACTTATCAAATAAATACCTTTATTTAAGTTTTGAAAAACCATTTTCATCTTGAAAACAGAGTTAGCATATTATAAATATTAAGCATTTAATTCCAGTTTATGTCCCTTCCTTTGTATACCTCATATATTTGTTCACAAAAGCCTAACTCATCAAAAGACTTTGGGAACAAAGCTCATTCATGTACAAACAAAAATATTATACAAAATCAACACTATTCCTCTCCTTCTTATCTCCCCTGAATTAATATTAAAACCACTTTTCAAATAGTTCATGTTGAGCTGCTGAGATATTTGTAATTTTCATACTTTTCTTAAACTGACCCATGTCAGAACTTCTTCATGAGGTGCAAGTGTTTCACAAATCTCACTGGCTGATTATTCCCTTGGAGACCATAGCTTATCTTGGTAGACTATTATCTCCTTTATTTTCTGTGGTTGTGTCTTCATGTGAGGTGTGTGTTTGTTTTATGCTAATTAGTAAGTCACCCTTGCTTCAGAAACTTAAATGTGGTCACGTTCCCTTAAATCTCCCTCTCTTTACCCTAGGAGATCTGCCTTTACAGCAACTAGATACTTCTTAGAGAAAAACTGTGTTCATTGTTGATCATAATTTTGTGTTTACCAGGTTCTATATTGGCAAAGTATTTATAAGAGCATGATTTTGAGCTCTTATTATCTTTCACAGGGTGGTTATATACAATTATGAAAACTTTAAAAAACCTGTTACTGATAATAGACAATTCCATTTTGAAGCAAATTTGTTGTGATACTCACTTAAAAGGTTGTTAGTATACTCACTCTCTGACTTAGGCATCTAACCTATTCCCCACACTGATACCAGGATAATATTGCTGAAGCAAATTATGATGTTATACCTTTGGTTAAATTCATTCATGGCCCTTGCCAGTTGCCCAGCAGTAGAAGGTTGACCTGGCATGTGGATGTACCAGGGATTCCCAGCCAGGTCACACAGGAGAAGTGCCCATCTGTTTCTTCAGCCTTCCTTCTCTCCTTTCTCTATTTTTCTCTTCTCCTCCTGCAGCCAAGTCTCCACTGGAAAAAAGTCGGCCTTGGCACTGAGGATGGCTCCATAGCCTCTGCCTCATGCACTTGACTGACTCTGGTTTCAAAGCCCCAAATTAACAGAGTATCACCCTCTAGAGGGTTACTGGGTGGATCACGGTCAGGAGCATGTAGAAGTTGGTGTCTCTGCCTCCCCATTTCTCACTTTGAAAAAATACAAACAACAACAAAACTCATTCATGACTCATAATTACATACAAAAAAGGGTTAATTCATCTTAGAGCTAATTATTGAGAGCTTCCTCTGACTAGACACCATGGGGATGCAAATAAAAAAATGTCAAAATTACTGCCTTTAAGGAACTCACAATTAGTGGGGAACAAAGACATTGATTAAAATAGTTTTGCTGGGTGCCAAAATAGAAATATACTTGGGATGTTATCTGACCATAGAGAAGAGAGTGTTTAATAATATCCATTTTTAAGAATTGGAGGAATAGGAGTCATGGAAAGGGATAACATAGATCTTCACAGGTTTGATGATAGTAAAGTTGAATCATATTAAGTCAATAAGTATATTCAAGACAAACTGGAAAGTTTATTATCATTGGCAATGGAACCACCCTATTCAACAAGTTATGCTTATGTTTTGGAAAACCCAGAGCTGTTGTGTTAAGAATATACAGATTATGACTTGCTTAATGAGAAGATACAGCCACCCCCAGGAGTTAGTAGGTAGTTTTCTCAGTATCTAAGCTCCTTCTTTGGGGAAGTAAAAACCCTGTGGCTGTTTTAATTGAAAGCACAGTTTTAATACACTCACACAAAGGAAGGAAAGTCAAGAGATTTAGATCCCAGAATGTGGATGCAATGAGCAATAAGCTTGTCGAATAGATTATACCAGTTAGAATCTCTCATTAGTATTTTTCTACACAGCACTTTCTTTATCTATTATCACATCTATCATAGTTTGTATTTGATTGTATACAAACTTTCTCAACCAATACTGTCCAATAGAACGTTTGACAATGATGAAAATATTCTAAAATTCACTGTCCAATATAATAGTCATTAACTACATGTGACTATTGAACACTTAACATGAATATAGTGTAACAAAGGTACTGAATTTCAAAATTTATTTAATTTTAATTAAAATAAATATAGTTATCCATAGATGGATAGTTGTCACTCTAGTCAACAGTATAATAAACCATCAAATCCTGGTGGGCAGAGACAATGATGTCCTTGAGAGTCTATATATTTTATTAGTTAATTATATAAACTTTGGAATCATACAGAGCTGGATTTGAATTATAATTCATCATTTGCTATGTGGTAATCTTAGGGAACTTACTTAACTTTCATGGACCTTAACTTTTTAAAAATGTAATGTGAGAATAATAACTGTATTAATATTTTGGGTTGAAATTAAAATAACATTATTAGATAGTTTCTGCTTCTAAAAAGATTAAGTAAGCATAATTTTCCTTATTTTTTTTCTGGTAAGTACAACAGAAAACCCTGTACATGATAAATGAAACAAACATAAGAAGACTGAATGATGGATAGAAGGCAGACAGGTTAGTGAACTCTGAACTCAAAGAAAGATACAGTAGTGAGTTCCCTTGGCTTTATTTTTTCTTTACTTCCTAGAATCATTCATGAAAAAAATCCAAAAATATCAAAGAGCACAAACATTAAAAAAACCCTTGCTTTCTCTTGCCAAAAGACCAGGAAAGGGGCAACCTAGCAAGACAAAACTTTTAGGTAATAACCACACTACTCCAGTCAAACACCATAGAAAATCTGTGGACCCACCACCAACAGCACAGACCAAAAAAGGAACTTAGACTTTCACTTTTCCTAGACTTTTATGAGGTGTTTAAATCCTCCCTGACCCTTTTGAGGTGGTGTCAAAGAAAGTCAAGTAAAGGGCTAAAATTTTATCCCCAACTGGTAGCACCTACCTATACCCAGCTAGTGTTATCAGTGAAAATTGTGTAGGGATACTGTACTGCTACTTCTATATGGTAGTACTGAGATGCCCTTTTTCCTTCCCTACTGGGATAGCATCAGAGGAAGCCTAGTGTAGAGTCAAGACTTTCACTTCCTTGTAGTAGTAATAGGGCCACTACCCTTGGTACCAGTGGAAACCATATCAGGAACAAAAAAGAAGCACTTCTATTTCTCTGAGCCAATGAAATATCAGAGGAAGCATAACTAGCCAGAACACCCATCCATCTCAGGAAGGGCCAAATAAATTATGTACATAATAGAATACCTAGAGCATGCAACCATTAAAAACCTTCAGAGAAAGAGAAACTTAAAAACATAATTAAGAAATAAAAAATTAACTAAAATATTAAGTAAGCAATAGAAAGCCAAGAAAAAAAAGAGAAATAAAAAAGAGAACAACAAAAATAGAAGACTGAAACTGTAAAATATCAATGATTACATTTAAAATAACTGGTTTAAACAGACCAATTAAAAGACATAAAAATGCACATTGGCTTAAGAAACATAATTCAATTATATACTTTCCATAAGAAACTAATTTCAAATATGTATAAGAGTATAGTCAGGCTGAAAGTAAAAGAATAAAAAAATATTTATAATGCAAACATTAATTAAATATAAAGTGAGTGGAAATTAGTATATTAATATTATATAAATAAACCTCAGAGTAAAGAGAATTATCAGAGATAAAGAGGATCATGATGTAAAAGTGTCAATTCAAAAAGGCATAGTATACAAAGAAAAAAAAACCATAGCAATAGTAGGATGTGAATGTCTCAATCAACAAAACAGCAAATATATTAAGCAAAAACTAATAGAATTGAAAAAAGAAATAGACAAATCCACAGACATCGTGGAGAAATCAACACCCTCAAGAAATGGTACAACAGTAGACAGAAAATTCATAAGAGTATAGAACTCAACAATAACATCAAACTTGCAGATCTAAATAATAATAGAAATTTTCATTCTCCAAAAGCAGAAAACACATTTTTTTTTAGGTTTCTATGGAATCAATACTAAGATGGGCCATAATATGGTTCATAAAATAAAATTCAAAAAAATTTAAAATAATTGGAATTATACAGGGTATATATAAATATACATACTTACCACAATGGAATCAAACTAATAACTGGAGGATAACAAACAAACAAACAAATTCCAGAATACTGAGGAAATGCACAACACAATTCTGGGTAATTCATGGGTCAAAGGGAAAGTTTTAAAAGAAAAAAAAAGTATTAAACCAAAAGAAAATGAAACATTTTATTTTATTTTTAAAATCCAAATATAAAAAACTTGTGGTAGAACACTAGAGCAGTGCTGAAAAAGAAATTTATAGCACATGAGCATACATTAGAAAAGAAAAATGTGAGAGCAATGGTGCCGTGAGGAGCGCCATTGACAAATCTCCCCAAAATTTCAACAAGTTCATCAACCAGAGACAGAAAAATCTATCCTTGGAGCATCCGGGAGTTCCACACACTGAAGGCGAAGGTAGGGTCAAGTGAAAAAATGACTAAATATATAATCAACCCTGAAGGAAATAAGTCGGACAAAGAAACACTCTGCCTTCCTCACTAACCTGAGCAAAGGTTCCTCTCACTTGGAACTGAGAGTCTGGAGGAGCTAAGGGTGTGGAGGTAGCTAGGCTGTGGCACGGACATTCATTCAAGCCAATGAAAGAGTGTGCCTGTGCTGGGTCAGCCCATGCAAGCAGCCGCCTGCTCACCGCAAGCAACCACCTGTGTGCCGTGAGCAAAGATCCATGCACCTCGAGCAGCCAAACCTCTCGCGCACCGCGAGCAGCCCAATGTCCAGCATGCCATGCCAGAGCAGCCCAACAACCCATGCATGCCAAGAGCAACCGCCCCTGCCAGAGCAGCAGCTGCCAGCGGAGCAGGAGTGAGCCAAAGGGAGCTTCCCTATGCCTGAGCTTCTCTAGATGGGCAGGGCACCTCACCCAGCCATTCAAACTAACAATCAAGCATCGGAGGATGGGTGCACGGGCAGCTTGCAGTTCTTTCTGGAGAAATTCGGCGGATCAAATCGCTGAAATTAGCTTAACCCACAGGCTGCTCATCTCCCAACTGAACTACACGGCTCTAATTGACAAGATCTCTCTCAGTTCAACGATCCAACACAAGAGGCATGATATTTTTTTAGTGCCTCTTGCTAAAGGGGTGAAGGCAACTTCTGATTGGCAGAGCTTTCATACTCAGGGATATATGCTAAAAAGAGGGACTTGGCAGTGTTAAGACCTCCTGTACTGCAGGAAGCGACTAGGGCATCTTCTGCTCAGCCAAAACAGGTTACAAAGTGCGGGAAGCCTGGGGAGAGTGGTCCCACAGAGTGCTAGGCATGCTGAACAGGCCTGGAGGCTCATTGAAAGTCACCTTGAGAGCAATTGGCACCCAGCCCTACCTGATTACGCTGGCTGCTCTGACTGCCAGAGCCATACCCAGAGCCCTGCATTGAGTGAGGATAAAGTGGGGATTTGACAGCTCTTTGAGCCTCTTACTCCCCAGGCAGAAGCAGCAGAAGCCTCATAGCTGGATCATCAGGTGGCTAATTCAGGAAGGAGAGACTAGAGAGAGGCTCCGGGAAAACGGACTCTCTCATTGTCGGAGCCTGCAAACTCTAACAAGCCTTGACTTCCAATGAGACTGAAGCCAAATATATGACATTGCCATAGAGTCTCATCAACTGCAAATCCCTACTTAAGCATGTCACAGGGGCACAGCCTGAGGTCCAGAGTCACTGACCAGGAAGAGGGAGAGGAAAGAAAAGGGAAGAAGAAGTTAAACTCTCAAATTCAAGAAAACCCTGGGTAGCGTGGCCGAGCAGTCTAAGGCGCTGAATCAAATTCAAGAAAAATCCACAGACATTATAATTTGTTCCACTATGTTTTTTTGTTTCTTTCATCTTCTTGCCCTAATTAGTATTATTTCTATTTCATCCACCTTGGTCCTTTTATTCTCTGCCCATCTTACTCTTTCCTTTTCCTGAACTACACTACCCATAAGTGTTTCATTTTATTTTTTCTTCTTCCTTACTCTCCATGAGGGTTACACTCCAAAACCCTTAACTCTCTTTCTCTTTTTGTTTTTTTTCTCTTTGTTCTTCCTTTCCTTTCTCCTTTTTCTTGTTTCTCCCTTTATATTAGTTTCTTCTTTTATCCTTTTAATTTTCCAATCATTCAATCCTCAATCACTAACAAATTATTTAATTTGGGACTCAAGTTTTTTTTTTTTTTTTTTGTGGCATTTTGGGTGCTTTTTACTTTGCTTTTTAACTCATTAGCATTCCTCCAAACCCAGAATCTCCATTCTATTCAGTATTTGCTCCACTTAATACAAGTTATTTTTTACCCTTTTTCCTTGTTTTCCTCTTATCCCTCTCATTATATCTCTTAGTCAACCATCACTTACAAGCAAATAATTTTATACTTGACTAAAATTTTTACCTTTTTTGCATTTTGTGAGTCCCTACTTCCTTTTTTTGCCTCTTGAACACTTCCATCCAACTCAGGCCCTCTGTTATAGGCAGTTTTTGTTCCACTTAGCATAGTATAATTCATAGTTTATCACAATATTTTTCTAAGGAGGAGGAAAGAGGAGGGGAAGAGAAGAAAAAAAAGGGAGGGAAATAATAAATTATTATTTTTGTGTGATTTTTTTCCAATTTTCTTTTTCTTTTTTTGCTTAACTTTTTTTTTTATTAATTCTCATTAGTGCTATCAACAAGACCACCCTCAGATGCCATTAAGAAAAAGGAAATCAAATATAATGGATACAAAAGATAGAGAAGTAACACAGATGCAGAAAAATCGGAGTGACGTCATGGAAATGGCGCCGTGAGCAGCGCGTCCGACAGATCTCCCCAAAATCTCAACAAATTTATCAACTAGAAACAGAAAAATTTATCCTCGGAGCATTCTGGAGTTCCACACACACACTGAAAGCAAAAGGACTGTTGCTGAGGAGAGAGCACACCTGTGGTGAGTCAACCCACACGTGCAGCTGCCCGCCCACACTCGGGGACCGCAGCCTGGGCACTGGCAGCCGCCCCAGCATACCCTGAGAAACCGCGCACGCTTGCCCCGTGCCCCGGTCCCCGACCACTGGCGTGCGGAGAAACCCCGCACGCGCCCCGTGCCGCAGTCCCCGTTCACTGGCGTGCTGAGAAACCGTGCGCGCGCCCCGTGCCGTGGTCCCCAGCCACTGGTGTGCTGAGAAAACGCGCGAGTGCCCCGTGCCGCGGTCCCCGGCCACTGGCGTGCCGAGAAAACTCATGCGTGCGCACGAGCCCCGAGCCGCGGTCCGGGAGGAACGCCAAGGCTGTCTTTCTTAGTCAGGAGATTCTCTCCATGGGCGGGGCACATCACCCAGCCATTCAAGCTAACAATCAAGCGCTGAGGGGAGGGGCGCGCAGCCAGCCTGAAATACTTTCTGGAGCACAGCTGCGGATCCAATCAATGAAATTAGCTTAACCCAAGAAATCTACGCACCCACAGGGCTCTAATTGATAATATCTCTCCCAGTTCAGCGATCCAAAACAAGAAGCGTGATATTTTTCAGTGCCTTTCGCTAAAGGGGCGGGGGCAACTTCGGATTGACAGAGCCTCCATATTCACGGATATACCTAACAAGAGGGACTTGGCAGATATTAAGATCCATAAAGCAAACAGCGACTAGTGCTTCTTCTTCCCAGCCAAAACAGGCTACCAAGTGTGGAAAGCCTGGGTTGAGTGGTCCAACTGAATGATAGGCGCTGAACAGTCACCTTGACAACAATTGACTCCCAGCCCCACCTGATTACGCTGGATGCTCTGACTACCAGAGCCTTACCCAGAGCCTTGCACTGAGTGAGGATAGAGTGGGGATTTACCAGCTCTTTGAGCCTCTTACTCCACAGTCAGAAGCAGTGGCAGCCTCATAGCTGGATCACCAGGCTGCGAATTCAGGAAGGGGAGACTAGGAAAGAGACTCCAGGAAAGCAAACTCTCTCATTGTTGGACTTTGCAAACGCCAACAAGCCTTGACTACCAGCGAGACTAAAGACAATTATATGACATTGCCATAGAATCCCATCAACTGCAAATTCCTACCTAAGAGTGACACAGGGGCAGAACCTGGGGTACAGAGTCACTGACCAGGAAGAGGGGGAGAAAAGAAAAAAGGAAGAAGTTAACCTCTCAAAATCAAGAAAAATCCACAGACTTTATAACTTGTTCCACTAATTCTTTGTTGTTGTTGTTTCTTTCTTCTATCTTATTGCCTTTATTATTATTTCTATTTCTTCCACCTCAGTCCTTTTACTCTCTGCCCATCTTATGCTATCCTTTTCTTGAACTACACTACCCATGAGTGTTACATTTTATTTCTTTTCTTCATCCTAACTCTCCTTTAGGGTTACACTCCAAAACCCTTAACTCTCACTCTCTCCCCTTTTGTTTTTTTTTTTTGTTCCCTTCCTTTTTCTCTTCCTTCATTTCTCTCTTACTCTTATTTTTTCCTTTCTATTCATTTCTTCTTTTCTCCTTTTACTTTTCCTCCCATTTAAGCTTCAATCACGAACAAATTATTTAATTTGGGACTCAAGTTTTTGTGGGGTTTTTTTTGTTGTTGTTCTTTTTTTTTTCTTCTGCTTTTGTTCTTGGTTTTCCTCTATTTCTTTGTTTTTGTGGCATTTTGGGCACTTTTTACATTGCTTTTTAACTCACTAGCATTCCTCCCAACCCAAAGTCTCCATTGTATTTAGTCTTCGCTCCACTTAATACAACAGATTTTTACTTATTATTTTTATTTTTTTCTTTTTAACTATTGTTATTTCTCTCCTTTTTTCTGTTTCCCTCTCATCCCTCTCATTATATCTCTTAGTCGACCATCACTTACAAGCAAATCATTTTATGCTTGTCTAAAATTTTCTCGCCCCCCTTTTTTTTTTTTTTTTATTTAGTAGGTCCCTACTCCCTTTTTTGCCCCTTGAACTCTTCACCCCAAATTAGGCCCTCCATTATAGGCAGTTTTTGTTCCATTTAGCATAATATAATTCACAGGTCATCATGATATTTCCCTAAGGAGGTAAGAGGGGGGGAAGAGAAGAAAGAAAAAAGGGGGAAATAATAAATTATTACTTTTTTTTTTTTTTTTTTTTTTGTGGAGTGTTTTCCTTTTTTTTAATTTTTTTTTATTTTTATTTTTTATTAATTCCAATTAACACTACCATCAAGACCACCTTCAGATGCCAATAAGAAAAAGGAAATCGAACATTATGGATACAAAAGACAGAGAGGTAACACAAATAGATGTGGAAAAATTTATGGACAAAAGACTTAACATATTGGAAGCCTTGGAGCTAAATGACAGAGAATTTAAAATAGAAATCTTAAAAAAACTCAGAGATATACAAGAAAACACAGAAAGACAATATAGGGAGATCAGAAAACAACTCAATGAACACAAAGAATATATTACCAAGGAAATTGAAACTATAAAAACAAATCAAACAGAAATGAAAAACTCAATTCACGAGCTGAAAAACGAGGTAACAAGCTTAGCTAATAAAACAGCCCAGATAGAAGACAGGATCAGTGAAATAGAAGACAAGCAACTTGAGGCACAACAGAGAGGAGAAGAAAGAGACTCAAAAATAATAAAAAACGAGAAAGCCCTACAGGAATTGTCTGACTCCATCAGAAAGAATAACATAAGAATAATAGGTATATCAGAGGGAGAAGAGGAAGAAAATGGAATGGAGAATATACTCAAACAAATAATAGATGAGAACTTCCCAAGCCTATGGAAAGAATTAAAGCCTCAAATTCAAGAAGCAAACAGAACACCAAGTTTTCTTAACCCCAACAAACCTACTCCAAGGCACATCATAATGAAGATGGCACAAACCAATGACAAAGAAAAAATTCTCAAGGCAGCCAAGGAAAAGAAGAATACAACATATAAAGGAAGGCCTATTAGATTATCATCAGATTTCTCAGCAGAAACTCTACAAGCTAGAAGAGAGTGGACCCCAATATTTAAAGCCCTGAAAGAGAGGAACTTTCAGCCAAGAATACTATATCCATCAAAGCTATCCTTCAAGTACGAAGGAGATATAAAAATATTCACAAATACAGAAAAGATGAGAGAATTTATCATCAGAAAGCCCCCACTCCAGGAAATACTAAAGGGGGTTTTCCAACCAGATTTAAAGAACAAAAGAAAACATAACCACAAGTAACAGCTCCACCAAGAAAACAATAAAACCAAACTTAAACTGTGACAACAAAAGAAAAAAAAAGGGGGAGAAAGGATGAAGATTAATAGTAGCAAAGGACGATGAAGTGCAGAAATACTCACAAGAAAGGGTACTACAATGAATATGGTAGGTACCCTTTTCATTACTTAATGGTAACAACCCTTGAAAAAACCACCACAAAAACACTTGACTTAAAAAAGGTAGCAA
The DNA here is from genome assembly GCF_036850995.1 of Saccopteryx leptura. NCBI lineage: Eukaryota > Metazoa > Chordata > Mammalia > Chiroptera > Emballonuridae > Saccopteryx > Saccopteryx leptura. The sequence continues at coordinate 120,726,605 of NC_089516.1, forward strand.
TAGAGGAAAGAAGTATGGAATACAAACAAAAACAAAAAATAGAAAAACAAAAGAGAAGAATCAAACAAGATACAAAACTAACAGAAAGCAATTTATAAAATGGCAATAGGGAACCCACAAGTATCAATAATTACACTAAATGTAAATGGATTAAACTCACCAATAAAAAGACACAGAGTAGCAGAATGGATTAAAAAAGAAAATCCAAATATATGCTGCCTACAAGAAACTCATCCAAGCAACAAGGATAAAAACAAATTCAAAGTGAAAGGCTGGAAAACAATACTCCAAGCAAACAACACCCAAAAAAAAGCAGGTGTAGCAATATTCATATCTAATAATGCTGACTACAAGACAGAAAAAGTACTCAGAGACAAAAATGGTCATTTCATAATGATTAAGGGGACACTGAATCAAGAAGACATAACAATCCTTAATATATATGCACCAAACCAAGGAGCACCAAAATATATAAGACAGCTACTTATTGACCTTAAAACAAAAACTGACAAAAATACAATCATACTTGGAGACCTCAATACACCGCTGACGGCTCTAGATCAGTCATCGAAACAAAGAATCAATAAAGAGATAGTGGCCTTAAATGAAATACTAGAACAACTGGATATGATAGACATCTACATTACACTTCATCCCAAAGCAACAGAGTATATATTTTTCTCTAGTGTACATGGAACATTCTCAAGAATTGACCATATGTTGGGCCACAAAGACAATATCAGCAAATTTAAAAAAATTGAAATTTTGCCAAGCATATTTTCTGATCATAAAGCCTTGAAACTAGAATTCAACTGTAAAAAAAAGGAGGAAAACCCCACAAAATTGTGGAAACTAAACAACATACTTCTACAAAATGAATGGGTCAAAGAAGAAATAAGTGCAGAGATCAAAAGATATATACAGACAAATGAAAATAAAAATACGACATAACAGAATCTCTGGGATTCAGCAAAAGCAGTAATAAGAGGAAAGTTCATATTACTTCCGGCGTATATGAACAAGCAAGAGAGAGCCGAAGTAAACCACTTAACTTCACACCTTAAGGAACTAGAAAAAGAAGAACAAAGTCAACCCAAAACTAACCGAAGAAAGGACATAATAAAAATCAGAGCAGAGATATATGAAATAGAGAACAGAAAAACTATAGAAAAAAATTAATAAAACAAGGAGCTGATTCTTTGAAAAGATCAACAAAATTGACAAATCCTTGGGAAGACTCACCAAGGAAAAAAGAGAAAGGACTCATATAAACAAAATCCAAAATGAAAGAGGAGAAATCAACACAGACATCATAGAAATACAAAGAATTATTGTAGAATACTATGAAAAAATATATGCCACCAAATACAACAATCTAGAAGAAATGGATAAATTCCTAGAACAATACAACCCTGCTAGATTGAGTCATGAAGAAGCAGAAAGCCTAAAGAGACCGATTAGCAGGGAGGAAATAGAAAAAAACTATTAAATCCTCTCCAAAAATAAAAGTCCAGGCCCAGACGGTTATACTAACAAATTTTATCAAACATTCAAAAAAGACTTGGTTCCTATTCTACTCAAAGTCTTCCAAAATATTGAAAAAGAAGCAATACTTCCAAACATATTTTATGAGGCCAGCATAATCCTCACACCGAAACCTGGCAAGGAAGGCACACAAAAAAAAAATTACAGACCAATATCTCTAATGAATACAGATGCTAAAATACTAAACAAAATACTGGCAAATTGAATACAAAAACATATTAAAAAATAATACATCATGATCAAGTGGGATTAATCCCAGAACCTCAAGGATGGTTCAACATATGTAAAACGGTTAACATAATACACCATATCTACAAAACAAAGAACAAAAACTACATGATCTTATCAATAGATGCAGAAAAGGCATTTGATAAAATACAACACAACTTTATGTTTAAGATACACAACAAAATGGGTATAGAAGAAAAATATTTCAACATGATAAAGACCATATATGATAAATCATCAGCCAACATCATATTAAATGGCATAAAACTGAGGACTTTCCACCTTAAATCAGGCACAAGACAGGGTTGTCCACTCTCTCCACTCTTATTTAACGCGGTGCTAGAAGTTCTGGCCAGAGCAATCAGACAAGAGAAAGAAATAAAAGGCATCCATATCGGAAAAGAAGAAGTAAAGGTATCACTTTTGGCTGATGATATGATCCTATACATCGAAAACCCGAAGGACTCCACAAAAAGATTACTAGAAACAATAAACCAATACAGTTAGTTTGCAGGATACAAAATTAACATACAAAAGTCCATAGCCTTTCTATATGCCAACAATGAAATATTAGAAAATGAACTCAAAAAAATAATCCCCTTCACGATTGCAACAAAAAAAAATAAAATACCTAGGAATAAACATAACAAAAAATGTAAAGGACTTACATAACGAAAACTACAAAGCATTGTTAAGGGAAATCGAAAAAGATACAATGACTTGGAAAAATATTCCTTGTTCGTGGATAGGAAGAATACATATAATCAAAATGGTCATAGTACCCAAAGCAATCTATAAATTTAATGCAATTCCCATCAAAATTCCTATGACATTCTTTACAGAAATGGAACAAAAAATCATCAGATTTATATGGAACTATCAAAAGCCCGATTAGCCAAAGCAATCCTAAGGAAAAAGAATGAAGCTGGAGGCATTACAATACCTGACTTCAAACTATATTATAGGGCCATGACAATCAAAACAGCACGGTATTGGCAGAAAAATAGACACTCAGACCAATGGAACAGAATAGAAAGTCCAGAAATAAAACCACATATATATGGTCAAATAATTTTTAACGAAGGGCCAACAACACACAATGGAGAAAAGAAAGCCTCTTCAACAAATGGTGCTGGGAAAATTGGAAAGCCACATGCAAAAGAATGAAACTCGACTACAGCTTTTCCCCTTGTACTAAAATTAATTCAAAATGGATCAAAGACATAAATATAAGACCTAAAACAATAAAGTGCATAGAAGAAGACATAGGTACCAAACTCATGGACCTGGGTTTTAAAGAGCTTTTTATGAATTTGATTCCAAAAGCAAGAGAAGTGAAGGCAAAGATAAATGAATGGGACTACATCAAACTAAAAAGTTTTGGCTCAGCAAGATAAACTGACAACAAAATAAACAGACAGCCAACTAACTGGGAAATGATATTTTCAAACAACAGCTCAGATAAGGGCCTAAGATCCAAAATATTCAAAGAACTCATAAAACTCAACAACAAACAAACAAACAATCCAATAAAAAAGTGGGAAGAGGATATGAACAGACACTTCTTCCAGGAAGAAATATAAATGGCCAACAGATATATGAAAAGATACTCCTCTTCATTAGTTATTAGAGAAATGCAAATTAAAACTACAATGAGATACCACCTCACACCTGTTAGATTAGCTATTATCAACAAGACAGGTAATGGCAAATGCTGGAGAGGCTGTGGAGAAAAAGGAACCCTCATTCACTGTTGGTGGGAATGTAAAGTAGTACAACCATTATGGAAAAAAGTATGGTGGTTCCTCAAAAAACTGAAAAAAAGAACTACCTTATGACCCAGCAATTGCTCTACTGGGTATATACCCCCAAAACTCAGAAACATTGATACGTAAAGACACATGTAGCCCCATGTTCATTGCAGCATTTTTCACAGTGGCCACGACATGGAAACAACCAAAAAGCCTTTCAATAGATGACTGGATAAAGAAGATGTCGTACATATACACTATGGAATACTACTCAACCATAAGAAATGATGACATCGGATCATTTACAGCAAAATGGTGGGATCTTGGTAACATTATATGGAGTGAAATAAATAAATCAGAAAAAAACAAGAACTACATGATTCCATACATTGGTGGAACATAAAAACGAGACTAAGTGACATGGACAAGAGTGTGGTGGTTACCGGGGGTGGGTGGAGGGGGGTCTTGGAGAGAAGGAAAAGAGGGGTGGGGAGGGGGAGGGGCACAAAGAAAACTAGATAGAGGGTGATGGAGGACAATCTTAGTTTGGGTGTTTGGTATGCAACATAGTTGATTGACAAGAAAACTTTTGCATGTTTTCTTTGAATATATGTACCCTGATTTATTGATGTCACCCCATTAACATTAATAAAAATTTATATTAAAAAAAAGAAAAGAAAAGAAAATGTTTCAAAACTGTAGGTAATCTCTTATCTTAAGATCCTAGGGGAAAAAAAGCAATATAAATTGTAAACAATTGGAAGGAAGAAAAAAATAAAATAAAGATAAGAGTTTAAGTCAAAGACATTAAAAACAAAAAAACAGACGGGATCTAAGATGTTGACACAGTAAATGGATGTTCCACTCTCTTCCTCCCAGGACCAAACTGGACTTATAGCTAAATTTTTGAACAATCATCTTGAAAAACCAATTGAAGCCTAAATGAAGAGAAGACTTATAATCAATGATTTACAAAAGAAGTCACATTGACACTAGTAGGAATGTTGAAGGTGCAAAAAGATCTGACCCTGCTCCCAGGAACAAGCAGAGGCTGTGTTCTGGACAGATATCTCAGCTGCAAGGAGGTTATCTCTTAGAGGTGTGGGTCCCAAACTCCAAGCCAGGCTTTCCAGAGTAGAGCAGCAGAATGGAGAAGTGCCCCCATAGCACTTGGCAATGAAAGGAAGTGAGGTTTCCATATTCCAGAAAGAGACAGGAGATCTTGTAAAAAGACAACATAGAAAATCTCATTCACAGACACATACTTTGGGCCTCAGTGGAGGGAGGGCTGAACAGACTAGAGTCACGTGAATAAACTGTGAGAGTGGTGGCCCTGGTGAGAGACACAGTGAGGGACAGCCACCAGAATCCTTGTGCTGAATCATTCTCCAATACTACTATTGTCATTTTTAGTGGGTGAAGCACTCCCCTCAGTAGGGTAGAAGCCCTGGGGGAAAGCAACTCCTCCACACTCAGGAAGCTCTCTTTCCCCACCCTTTGGAGATTGGTCTCTGCTGAAAAGTAAGCAGCCTTGGTGAAGATACAGAGGGCTGAATAAATTCAGAGGGTGACAGTGACTCAGTTGTCTGGCTTTGAGGCCAGAGTTATTCACCCCATTTTCTAGAGAATTTGACTGGTACTTTTTCTTCGTGGGAAATTCAATAGAAATTGTCCAGGCTGTTGGCAGACTAAGTTTCTGGATTTCAGAGATCCTACCCATCTGACTCCTACAGACTACATCCACTGAGATTTGAAAAAAAAATCAGGACAAATGGGGCTCTGGGTGAGAGCCACACACACCACCTTTCTTGATACCTCCTGTGTGTAATGTTGGTGGTTGAGACCAGGTTGATTCTCATTGAATTCAGGCAGATGGTAGAGGAACTGTGGAGCCAAAAAGTTTCAGGCCATACCTGTTTACTGGAGGCTCACAAAGACAGGCAATCCAATAAACAACAAAAAGAAAAGAGCTAATAAACAAAGGAAAATCTGATTTTCACAGTGAAAGGCAAGGGAGCAGGAAAACCACATCTCATGGTGGTGGGAGATCAATCTGAAAAAGTTATCACTGAGGGAAAGCACCCACATCCTTATATAGACCACACACATGTGGCACTGTCATGTGCCCATGAACCAATCAGGCAAAATACCTGCAGCCAGTAAAAGAGTGAGCAAGCCTAACACAGTCGTTTCCCTACAGTGGACACCAAACCCTCAGGGGAAATTATAAGCCCCAGCCTCTCTAATCTACCAGAGGTGTTTTCAGGGGCCAGGCCTCAGAAGCAGCCAGCAGACAATGGCAGCATGTGGTAGATCTCATTGAACCTAGGTTTTTTCCTGACTTTCCCCCAGACCTGGTGTTGGTCAAAACCAGCCTAGGTGTGCAGCTTGGTCGTTCAATGTGCACCTAAGCCCAACACAGACTGGCACAAACTGTGGATCATTTGTAGTTTCCTACAGGTTGCTGAGGTCCAGTCGCTGGCAGTGTCTTACACTGGTCTGAGCCAGGTTCCCTACTATGAGGCCCAGAACCAGCATATCCAGTTGAAAGCTACAGACAGAATCAGAGCAATTTCAAAGTAGTATTATAAGCAGCCTACCCAAAGGGAGAGCATGTTAAGAAAATTCCATTTTCTATTGTCAGTATCTGCACAACAGCTCTCACACAGTGAATGAAGTAGAGCCTCACAGTCAGCTAACCCAAGTCCTAGATACCCTGCCCTACCGGGCTTGTTCCACAGGAAGAAGGTCAAGAGGCTTAGAGCTCAGATTTTTTTTGTATGTGGCAGAGACAGAGAGAGCCAGAGAGAAAGGGACAGGTAGGACAAACAGACAAGAAGGGAGAGAGATGAGAAGCATCAATTCATTGTTATGGCACCTTAGTTGTTCATTAATTGTTTTCTCATATGTGCCTTGAGTGAGGGGCTACAGCTGACTGAATGAACCCTTGCGCAAGCCAGTGACCTTAGATTTCCAACAGTAAGCCTTGCTGAAACTGGTGACCTTAAGTGTTTCCAACCTGGATCTTCCACATCTCAGTCCAATACTCTATCTACTGTGCGACCTCCTGGTCAAGTGAGCTCAAATATTTAAAGCAGGGGTCCCCAAACTATGGCCCGCGGGCCACATGCGGCCCCCTGAGGTCATTTATCTGGCCCCCACCGCACTTCCAGAAGGGGCACCTCTTTCTTTGGTGGTCAGTGAGAGGAGCATAGTTCCCATTGAAATACTGGTCAGTTTGTTGATTTAAATTTACTTGTTCTTTATTTTAAATGTTATATTTGTTCCCGTTTTGTTTTTTTTTACTTTAAAATAAGATATGTGCAGTGTGCATAGGGATTTGTTCATAGTTTTTTTTATAGTCCGGCCCTCCAATGGTCTGAGGGACAGTGAACTGGCCCCCTGTGTAAAAAGTTTGGGGACCCATGATTTAAAGTGTGAGTTTCTTGAAGCCTATTGTTTGGAACCAGTCAAAGGAATTTGCCATTTCCTGGGGAAGGGCTAAAACTAGCCCCAGTGGAAGAATCCACAATCTTTCTCCCTGAAACCAAAAGCTTCTTAGCTAAAATAGCTTCTGCATAGGGGTCTGTCAGTCCACCAAACATGAACTTGCTGCTCACCTCTCTAGGTAGAAATAGTATTGGAGTATCCAGCAGTGGCTGAGAGATTAGTCTCTGGAATAGGGGCCACTTTCTCCCATATCAAGTGCCTGACCAAGAGACCACCTAAGTAGAGGGCCCAGTAACATTATCCTCCTGACATCAGTTTCCCTAAACTACCAAGCTGGTAATCTGTGGTGGGGTTTGTGGATTGAAGCCAGTCTTAGCACACTCTGAAGCCTTTCTACAGAAGACTCCATGGGAAGACAACGAAGCTACAAGAGAATGTGGAGCAGCTGAAAACTGGAGGCAAAACTTAAAAAGTTTGGTCCATTTCATGGATCTACTCTCAGCTCTAAGCAGGAGTAAGTCTCCCTTTAAAATATTTGGCACATCCTACACAAACCCAGGCACAGAATATGCAGACACAAACAGTGATACGTAGCTAAGGACAAGTAGCCAATGGCAGGTTAAAAACAATATCTGACAACAACCTACACCTGAACACTGCCCAAGAGAACCCAAACCAACAAAACAAGTAATGGGTTACAAATTGCACTAGCAATAGACTCCACTAGCCACACACATAGCCCACTTCAAAAAAGGAGTCTAGGCCCTGGTCGGTTGGCTCAGTGGTAGAGTGTCGGCCTGGCGTGCAGTAGTCCCGGGTTTGATTCCCGGCTAGGGCACACAGGAGAAGCGCCCATCTGCTTTTCCACCCCTCCCCCTCTCCTTCCTCTCTGTCTCTCTCTTCCTCTCCTCCAGCCAAGGCTCCATTGGAGCAAAGTTGGCCAGGCACTGAGAATGGCTCTGTGGCCTCTGCCTCAGGCACTAGAATGGCTCTGGTTGCAATAGAGCAGCTCCCCAGATGGGCAGAGCATCGCCCCCTGGTGGGCATGCCGGGTGGATCCCGGTCAGGCACATGTGGGAGTCTGTCTGCCTCCCTGTTTCCAACTTCAGAAAAAAAAAAAAAGAAAAAAAAAAAGGAATCTAGCAAGCACCAGACCCTGCTGAGAATACTCTGGGATAGTCACTGTACAGCACTAACACAGTGGTACCTTGAAATACGAATTTAATTTATTCTGTAACCTAGCTGGTAAGTTAGTCAACTCGTATATTAAACTACCGATACTGGACCCATGTGCCAACGCACCAGCTAGTGGCAGCTTCCTGAATTATGACTCATATCTCGGAATTTCGCTCAGATCTTGAACAAAAATACAGACCGAGTCACAGTTCGTATCTTAAAAAATTTGTATGTTGGTCTGTTCATATCTCAAGGTACCACTGTACATATGATCAAGTTTGACCCTTAGAGCCAGCTATCTTGAAGGGTTAACTCAACCCACAAAAGGGCCAACAGCATTTAAAACTCATATACAATGTAAATGTTCATATAACTTTCAAGAGATGTTCCTAGAGCAAGGCTCAGGTGGCCAAGAGGTGTGTACTACTGAGCCCACCTGCCTCATAAAGACATCACAAGAAACTATAGAGTCATAGCAGAATTAGCTAACACAGAGACAAACAAATATGTCCCAAATGAATCAACAATAGGGTTTCACAGAAAAAAATTAAATAAAATGGAAACAATCAGGCTACCAGACACAGACACAAAACAATGGTTATTAAATTCTCAAGGATCTTAGAGTAAGAATGGATAAACTCAGTGAGAACTTAAAGAGATAGTAAGCATTAAATAGAGCATTGAAATCAGACCTAGTCAGATGGCTCAGAGAATAGAGTGTTGGTCTGTCATGTGGAAGTCCTGGGTTTCATCTCCTCTCAGGGAACACATGAGAATTGACTATGTGCTTCTTTTTCTCTCCCTCTTCCCCTTCGCTTTCTCTTCCCTTTTTGCAGCAAGAGTCTTGCTTTGTTTAACCGTCAGCCCCAGACACTGAGGATAGTTCAGTTGGTCTGAGTGTCAGCCCTGGGCACTGAGGATAGCTCGGTTGATTTAAGCATTGGGCCCAGACAGGGATCTCAGGGGAGATCCTAGTTGGGTATATGCATGACTCTTTATTTGTAGCTTTCCTCCTCTCACTTGAAAACAAGCAAACAGACAAACAAATAAATGTTGAAAACATAAAACTAGTCAGATATGGAAAATGCAATATCTGAAATAAAGACTACACTAGAAATAATAAGTAGCAGGCTGATTAGATGAAGTAGAGAATCAAAGGAAAAGATAAATGTAAACAAAGAAACATAACAGCGAAAAGAAAAGAGACTCAATAAGGCTTAGGAAAGTCTAAGAAACCTCTGTGATAAAATCAAGCCAAACAACATCTGCATCATAGGGTTTCTTGAACTAGAAGAAAAGAAACAAGGGATAGAGAATCTGTTTAAAGAAATCATAGCTAAAAACTTCCTAAACCTGGTGAAAGTTAGAGTCCCACAAATTTAGAAAACACAGACAGTCCCATTAAGATGAACCCAAAGAGGCCCACACCAAGCCACATCATAATTAAAATGCCAAAGATAAAAGACAAAGAAAAAATTCTAAAAGTTCTGGGAGAAAAGCAGTTAATTACCTAAGAAGAGGTCCCATAAGGCTTTCATCTTAGATTGCTCACAAAAATTAAGGGATCAGGAAACGTCCAGATAGATACTCCAATACTTTTAGCCTTTTGTATAGTGCATTTTCACGAATAAAATAAAAGTTGGTTTTACTTCTCATTTGCATAATTGAACAACTGTCTTTGACTTATTATTTGCTTTTATGATGTTCTTGTTTAATAAAAGAAATCAAAAACTTTGTTTTTTATTGTTTTTATATTCATTTTTAAATAACCCTTAATTTCTGTGAGCAGTATATCTCTCAACAGAAACACATCAGGCCAAAAAGGATTAGTAAGAAATATTCAAAGTGACACAAAACAAGACCCCACAACCAAGACTACTCTACCCATCAAATTATCATTTAAAATTTAAGGAAAAAAATAGCTTCCTAAACCAAAAAAAAAAAGGCAATAAAGTTTATTACTACTAAACCAGTATTACAAGAATTCTTAATGGACCTACAATAAGAATAGGAAAAGTAAAACAGAAATCAAGAGAAAGAGAATCATAGCTTTAAAGATAAAATGGCAACAAATAAGTACATATCAATAATAACCTTAAATGTAGATGGATTAAATACTCTAATCAAAGACATAGGGTAGTTAAATGGATAAGACAACATGACCCATATACAGTCGTACTTCACCATATTGTGGTTCACTTTTTGCAATCTCACTATATGGCAGATTTTTAAGTTGTATATATCTAATTTTGTACTGTGGATTTTTCACTATATTGTGGGATTTTGTGGTATATAGGCATTTTTTATATTTATTATTTTAATTATTTTTGTGGTAAAATAAACATTTTCTAGCCTATAAAAATGGAAAACAATACAAAATGAGTGTGAAAAAGGTTAATAACAGTGTGGGAAAGTTTATAAGAGTGTGGCGAAGATTTATAAAGCCTTAAAATATATATAAATATTAAAATAAATATAAGGTCATTACTTCATGGATTTTTGCTTATCACGTGGGGTTCTGAAAACTAATTCTTGTGATAGACGAGAGACCACTGTTTATGTTTTCTATAAGAAACCCACCTCAGAAGAAAAGATACACATAGACTGAAAGTGAAGGAATAGGAAAAATACTCCATGTAAGTGGAAATTTAAAATATATATATATATATATATATATATATATATATATATATATATATATATATATATATATGACAAAATTGTCTTTAAACAAAAGGTACAGTAAGAAATAAAAAAAATCACTACATAATGATAAAGGGAGCAATCACAGAAGAAATTATAATCATTGTAAATCTTTATGTACCCAACATAGGTGCATATATGTTTATATACAAATATATAAGGCAGATTTTGATGAATATTAGGAATTGATTGACAGTAATACAGTAAAAATAAGATATTTGAATACCTCCCTAACATCAATGGATAAAATCTCCAGGCAGAAAATCAACAAAAAAAGAATGATCTTAAATGACAAACTAGATCAACTGAATTTAATTGATATTTTTTAGAACATTTCATCCGAAAGAAGCAGAATATATATTCTTTTCAAGTTCATATGGTACATTCTCTAGCATAAATCACATATTAAGATCCAAAGCAAGTTGCACAAGTTTGAAAAGATTGAAATCTTATCAAGTATCTCTCAGAACATAATGGCATGAAACTAGACATCAACTAAAACCACAATGTAAACACTGAAAACATTGAAACTTTTAAAGGCTAAATAGTATGTTATTAAATAATGAATGAGTTAACAATGAGATTAAGAAAGAATTAAAAAATTTTCTGGAAACAAATGAAAAAGAACATACACACCCTGGCTGATGGCTCCAAGGATAGAGCGTCAACCCTGCATGTGGACATCCTTGGTTTGATTTCTGGTCATTTCACAAAGGAGAAGCTATCACCTGCTTCTGCCCTCTCTTCTCACCCTTATCTCCCTTTTATCCTCCTGCAACCAGTGGCTCAAGCATGGCACATCAGTCTCAGGTGCCAAAAATAACTTGATACTCTAGCACTGTGCCCCAGATGTGGTTTCTGGGTGGATCTCAGTTGGGTTGCATGTAGGAGTCTGCCTCACTATCTTCTCTCCTGTCACTTAAATAAAATAAGAAAGAAAGGAAGAAAAAGAAAATAAGAAAGAAAATGAACATACAAAAACCCATAACCTATGGGACACAGCAAAAGCAGTCCTCAGCAGGAAGTTCATAGCATTAAAGGCATACCTTAAGGAGCAAGAAAAATCTCAAAGAAACAACTTAACTGGGCATCTAAGAGAACTAGAAGAAGAACAACAAATAAAGCCCAGAGGAAGTATAAAAAAGGAAATAATAAAAAGTAGAAATAAATGACATAGAGACTAAAAAAAAGTACAAAAGGTCAATGAAACCAAAAGCTGGTTCTTTGAAAAGGTAAGCCATTTTGAAAGGATGAATCTTTAACCAGACTCATCAAGAAAAAAAAAAAAAAAGGGGAAAATTAAATAAAATAGAAATTAAAGAGGAAAAGAAACAACTGATATCACAGAAATACAAAAAAAATTAAGAAAATACTGTGAACTACATGCCAAAAAATTGGACAACCTAGATGAAATGGATAAATTCCAAAACATTAAGTTTTCCAAAATTTAATTAGGAAGAATCAGAAAACTTAAACAAACTAATTACAACAAATGATATGTAATAAAAAAAAAAAAACCCTCCCACCAAACAAAAGTCCTGGACTGGATTATTTCAAAGGTGAATTTTACCAAGCATTCAAAAAAGTAACACTTATTCTTCTGAAGCTGTTCCAAAAAATTCAAGAAGAGGGAAGACATTAAGCTCATTTTACAAGTCATGTATTATTCTAATACAACATCAGGTAAAATCACTACAAAGAAAGAAAACTATAGGTTGATATCCTTGATGACCATAGATATTAAAATTCTAAACAAAATATTAACCAACTGGATCCATCAATACATTAAAAAGATCATACACCGTATTCAAGTGGGATTTACTCTGGGGAGGCAAGGCTGGTACAATATTTACAAATAATGAAATATGATTTATCACATAATCAAAATGAAGGATGAATCACATGATTATATAAATAGATGCAGATAAAGCATTTGATAAAACCTAATACCCAATTATGATAAAAAAACTTCACCAAAATGGAAAAGAGGGAACATATCTCAATATAATTAAGGCCATATATTACAAACCTATGCCCAACACCATACTCAATAAGCAAAAACTAAGAGCAATTCTCTTAAGATGAGGGATAAGACAGAGGTGACCCCTTTTACCAAGCTTATTTCACATAACACTGCAAGTCCTAGCCACAATAATAAAACGGGAAGAAGAAATATAAGGCACCCAAACTGGAAAGGAAGAAGTAAAACAAGGCAGTGGAATCTCAGACATAGCCCATGATTCTGTGTATAAAAAATTGCAAAGTCTCTGCCAAAATACTACTAGACCTATAAATGAATATGGCAAAGTGGGAGAATATAAAATTAATATTAAAAAATCAGGGGAATTTTCATACACAAATAATAAACTAACTAATAGGAAAATAAGAAAATAATGACATTTACTCTTGAAAAAAACAAAAATAAATAAACTACCCAGGAATAAATTTAACCAAGTAGGTAAAAGACTTGTACTCAGAAAATTATAAGACATTGAAAAAGAAATGGAAGAAAATATAAACAAGTAGAATTATATACCATGTCTATGGATGAGAAGAATTAACATAAATAAATTGCCTATAGTACACAAAGCAATCTGTAGATTCAACACAATTCTTATTAACATAAAAATGGCATACTTCACAGATGTAGAAGAAATATTCCAAAAATGTATATTGAACCAAAGAAGGAACCTGAATAGCATCAGCAATTTTGAAGGTGAAGAACAAAGTGGGAGCCATCACACTTCCTGATATCAAGGTATTCTACAAGGTCATTGTGAACAAAAGAGTCTGGTACTGGCTTAAGAACTGGCTTACATATCAATGGAACAGAATAGATAACCCAGAAATAAACACACTTTATGGTCACTTAATATTTGACAAAGGAGGCAAGAGTTTACAATGGAGTAAAGACAGTTTCTTCAATAAATGGTTTTGGGAAAACTAGACAAGTACATGCAAAAAAGAAAAAAACAACAACAACTAGACTTCCTAATTGTACCATTCACAAAAACAAACTCAAAATAAATAAAAGACCTAAATGTAAGTTATGAAACCATAAAAATCCTAGCAGAAAACATAAGCAGTAAGTTGGCCCTGGCAGGTTGTCTCAGTGGATATAGCATCAGACTGGCTTATGAAAATCCCGGGTTTGATTTCTGATAAGGGCAAATATGCGAAGCAACCATCTGCTTCTCTTGCCCTCCCTCTCCCCCTTCTCTCTCTCTCTTCCTTGCTTGCAGCCAGTGACATGATGGTTTGACCGTCAGCCCCAGGCACTGAGTATAGCTTTGTTGTTCTTAGTGCCAGCTTCAGGCCCTAAGGATAGTGTGGATGATTATAGCATCAGCCTAAGAGAGGAGATTCTGGGTGGATCCTGGTGTGAGAGCATGCAGAAGTCTGTCCCTCTACCTCCTCTCTTTTCACTTAAAACAAACAAACAAAAAATACATACAAAGGCAGTAGAATCTCTGACATATCCCATACCAATATTTTTGCTGACATATTTCCTCTGGCAAATGAAATAAAAATCAAAATAAACAAATGGGATTGCATGAAGCTAAAAAGCTTTTGCATAGCAAAAGACCATTAACAAAATAAAAAGACAACCCATTGTATTAGAGAATATATTTGCCAATACATCTGATAAGGTGTTAAAAACCAAAATTTATAAAGAACTTATAAAACTCAATACCAGGGAGACAAACATTCCAATTGAAAATAGGCAAAGGACTTGAAAAGACTCTTTTCCAAAAAAGACATACAATTGGCCAATAGTCATAGGAAAAAATGCTCAATGTCACTAATCATCAGAAAAATGCAAATTAAAACCACAATAAGATATCACCTCACATCTGCCAGGATGGCTATGATCAACAAATCAACAGAGAAATGCTGGCAAGGATGCAGAGAAAAAGGAATTTTTCTATACTGTTAGTGGAAATGCAGACTCCTGCAGCCACTGTAGAAAACAGTATGGAGTTTCCTCAAAAACTAATAAAAATTGAAACTGTCTCATAATCCAGCTGTCTCACTTCTAGGAATATATACTAAGAATCTCAAAACACTAATTCCAAAGAAGATATGCACTCCCATGTTTATTGCAGCATTATTTACAATAGCCAAGACCTTTAAACAGCCCAAATATTCATCAGTGGGTGAGTGGATAAAATAATAAGTGCAGTACATTAATATAATGGAATATTACACGGCCATAAAAGAGAAGGAAATTTTACCTTTTGCAACAACATGGATGGATCTATCAGTTATTATGCTAAGTGAAAAAAAACCAGTTAGAGAAAGACAAATACAATATAATCTCACTTATATGTGGAATCTAATAAACAATCAATGAACAACTAAGAAGCCACAATGAAGAATTGATGCTTCTCATCTCTCTCCCTTCCTGTCTGTCTGTCCCTATTTGTCCCTTCTCTCTGACTCTCTCTCTGTCTTTGTAAAAAAAAAAAAGAGAGAAAAAAAAGAAGACTTCAGGTACAGGTTTCACTATAGAATTGACTATTAAATTCTACCATGTTTTTAAAGAAGAATGAACATAAATTCCATACATTTAATTTCAAAAAATGTAAGGCAGGAGCATTTACCAATTCATTTTGTAAAGCTATTAATATTCAGATACCAAATCAAAGATAATATACAATGGAAACTCTAGACCAACATCTCTTCTGAAGATTGATGCAAAAATTCTCACCAAAATATTAGCCAATTAAATCCAGCAGCATACTAAAATGATTATATACCATGTTGAATTGGGAATTATTCTGGAAATGCAAGAATTGCTCAACATAAGAGTATCAGTGTAATTTATAAATGTAAGCTATGCTCTACAAAGATACATGTATGCTTTTAGATCTGTACAAATTAAAATAATATCCTCCAATAACTTTTGGTAAAAGAAAACTTGATAAATTAAAATTCATAGAATTAAAATTTTACTCTCTAAAAAACCCATTCACAAGGATGTAAATTATAGACTGGAAGAAACATTTGTAAATCACGTATGTGGCAAAGGCTTTAAGCCTAAGATATATAAATACCTCTAAAAACTCAAGAGTTAAAAAAAATAAAATAGGCAAAAGTTATAAACAGGCAATCACAATAGGAGACACACAGATGGCAAATAAGCAAATGTAAAAATGTTCAACATACTAACCATTAGGTCAATGCACCTGAAAACTGCTATGAGATATTTCTACATACCTATTGGAATGGTTACAGACATGCTGTATAACATATATAAACTATAAGAATAATGATAGCACCAAAAGGTGACAAAAATGTAGAGAAACTGAATGACTAATACATTCACAGTGAAATGTGAAGTGGTACAGCAACTTTGGAAAACAGTTTGCTGGTTTCTTTAAAAAAAAGAAATCAAAATTTGCAATCAGCATACAACCCAGCAATTGTACTTCTAGACATTTATCTAAGAACAATGAAAACTATATTATTCAAAGCAAAAATTGTCCATGAATATTTATAGCATATTTATTACTAATATTCTAAAACTGGAAATATCTCAAATATCCTTTAATATATTAATAGTTAAGTGATGGCACATCTAGATCTTGGAATACTACTCAGCAATTAAAAGAAATGGAATATTGATATAAGTAATAATCTAAATGAATCTCCAGAGAATTATGCTTAGTGAAAAAAGCTTATATGAAAACCTTACATAATATATGATTCAGTTTATGTAACATTATTGAAACTATAAAATTATGGAAATAAAAAATTGATTAAATATTTTCAGAAGTCAGGAACAGGGCCAAGCATTAGGGAAGAGTGTGAGAATGGCAATAAAATGGGTAAAATAAGAGAACTCTATAATGATTGAAATGTCCTGTATCTTTAATATTTTAATATTTATATCTTGGTAGTAATATTATATAATATTTTCCCATTGGAAAGAATGTGTAATGGACACACACAGTATCACTGTACTCTTTCTACAACTGCATGTGAATCTATAATGATCTCCAAATAAAAATTTAATTAAAACATGAATGCATGTAGCATGATTAATAGCATGACTAACAACCAGTAAGTGCTAAATAAATGGCTTTTCCCAGTAAAGAACACAGTAACCTGCATATAGAAAACAGTCAAAGTTTACTGTTCAGAGAAGATAGTTAAATACATATATTTTACTACAAAAATGTTATAGCTTTTATTTGGTTCACAGCTTCTGGAAGGCTTCCAGGGTGGTTAAAAAGCTGTCTAGTGGCTGAAGAAACAGTTTTTGTCAGAAGCCCTGACACCAAGCTGTAGGCTGGCCAGCTGGTGGAAGTTAGTCAGGTGGTTGCCATATTCTAGGGTATCACTCTCCAGGGAGTCATAGAGGTGGTATGGGGTGTGCACTAGCAGAACCCAAGGCACACAGATCCAAAAGGGCCTGGTGCAGGTTCTTTTTCAGGGTCATAGTGGCTTCTGTGGTGTCCAAGGATTAATGTTGTTCCTTCTTGGACAGGTTTTTTTTACTTTTTGGAATAGCACATAGTGGCAGTGCTGGTTTTGTGTCTTCTGGAGATGCTGGGTGACCTTTCATTGCAGTAAAACTAGAAGCCCAGAGATAGGTAAGTGAAGGAGGCGAGCAAGTGTAGATTGACCAGATGGTTACCAGCAGCTTCCTTTTGATGGAAGAATTCAGATGAATCTGGGAGCTCATGGCTGTTCAGCAAGAAGCACCTGTGACCCCCCCCCACACACACACACAAAAGAAAAAAGAAAAACCTAAAATAGTGTTGGCTGGGCCCAGGGGGTAGTAGATGGCAGAAAAAATGGTCCAGGAGTTTGCAATTGAAAAAAAAAATTGGAAGGTTGTGGGAGGCTACAAGAAGAGGGCTTCCAGGGGCTCTTCTGTATAAACACTGTCAAAGCTAGAGGCAGATAATCAGGACTTCATGGTGTACACTGAATAGTTTTTAACTTAAAGCCAGTCACTGCTTTAGGACAGAGAAAATTTAGAGGTTCAAACTGTTACCCTGTGAATACGGACAGTCAGTTTTTTGTAACTAGTGAGAAAAAAGTTCTGAAATTTGAAAGGATACTCTAGAAGGAGGGAAAAGAAAGAAGGAAATGAAAACTATTGCAGAGAATGATGGTGGAAACAAAGGTGGAAAAGAATGAGAGAGACAAAGAATGAAGGAAGAGGAAAACAGAAAGTTTTGAAGTGATGGAGTGAAAAAAGTGGAGTAATTTATTAGGAAGTCTTCCATAGAGGTTGAGTAAACATTTGACTACATGGTGGGAAATGAGAGACATTATTGTCAGGAGCACCACTATTGTACTCAAATTCTAGTTTCGAAGTACATTAGAAATTTATTCCATTAAACTGTAAGTTGCTATGGCCAGGACAAAAGCCTTTATGAGAGGTAACATGTTCCTCACCTCAGCTATTAGAACACTTGTGTAAAGTTAGTTTTGGGCCACTTAGATAATCTAGATAGAAGAATGAAAAAAGTGAATAAATTAGTAAGGTAGGAGTAATTCAAAATCACAGCATGTGTCTCATCCTAAATTGAGAGCACCTGACAATAGTAGTATATGGTTATGATAGTATGTTTGGGGATAAAGTTGATGTAAGAAGTGGCTTACAGGAGGACAGTGAGTACCTTATTAAAATAAAAAAAAGTCAATGTTTGTTTAAACCATATAAAATTTGCACTTAAGTGGGTGATATGGACAATTTCATATTGTCCTACCTAATATATGTGAAAGCCCTTTATAAGCTCTAAAACTTCTGTAAAAATGTAAAGTGTTGCTACAAGCTAGTTGATTATGGATGGGAAAAGAAGGATTGAATTTTGAATCAAGTGACCTTAATTAAGGTTTTAGCTTTCCCACTTCCTAAAATTTCTAAGTCTTCTCTTTTATAAAGTGAGAATGCTAACATTTTGTCACATCTGCCAAAATTCAAAAGGCTTCTACAAGTGAAAAAATGAGTTATTTTATTTTGAATGGCATTACAAATCATACTATGCTATCTAAATGCAAATAAATCAGTTCAAATATGTTATTGATATTGTATATTAAAACAAGTGTTAATTTAGGTTATTTGTAGAATTTCAAGATTATTTTGTTTTTCCTTTAGGTAGATTGTAACCATAAATAGGAGAGTTTGT